>NW_024104443.1:3600000-4109570 GCF_003945595.2 Pipra filicauda
AAACTGCTCACTTTAGTATTTTGCCGGGTACCACACAGAAACTCAGATTCAATCACACTTAACCAAAAAAGTTCCCAGTGAGTACTAGAAAAAAAGTCCAGGAGAAGAAGGTTTTAGGTTTGTCAAACCAAAGAGCACCCAGTCTTTTCCTACAGAACTCTCAGAAGTGGGAAGATCTTTCAAGCATTGTAGTTGTGATGACTATGGGAACTTCACTGGTTGAGCTTAACTCCCTGGAGGCTCTGTTAAAAATTCCTTGCAAACTTCTATTGCACTACAAATGTGCCTTATTCAAGGAGCTACAATGGAAGAGGCAGGAGATAGCCTATGCAAGGGAAAATATTTTTGAAAGAGAAGTTTAGATTGGAAGAGAAGATGTAGGACACTTCAGGTGTCCGAATTTGGTTCTTATACCAAGAGAAAATCAAGGAAAAGCTAATGATTACAAAAAAAGGAATATGATTCCAAGACTGCCCCAGTAAAGGAAATGGTAAAATGGAAGAATTGCCTCATGTTTAGTCTCTGTCACAGAACAAATTATTACAGTGAAATACCAAGCCAAGATCAGAGCAGAGGTGGATTTAAGAAACTAAAGATTGCTGTTTCCAGTTGCATTATGCTGGGATGTTCTGAAGCCTCTGAAAATATCTCTCACCTCCGAGCAGAGTCCCAGACAGTACAGGCAGGTTAAGACAGTCATTTCCTCATCTCAAATGATTTTCTGATTTCATTACTCCAGAAAGATTAAAATACTTCCCTTTTTTTTTTTTTTTTGCCTATTCAATGAATATTCATTGCGGGAAATTATTTATTTAGAAATTTATTCAGAAATCACAGACTTAATGGCCTGTCTGTATTAAGGCTGCTATAATGAACCAAGATTCTTTAAAAATCACCATAGGCCAGCTGCAAAAGGGTGAGTTAAATAAGACTAAGGACTCTGAACACTCAGTGTAAGTGCCTTACATTGACCACCTTTTGTAGTTGTGCCCATTGTTATACTGTGCATACTAGCTTAACGGAATGTAACAAAAATGTAGGAGTGGGGAAAAACACCCCAACCAGTATTTTTAAGAAGCTGTATATTAAACAGTTGTGTTAAACACATGGGAATGGGTTGAAGGTCACACAACAACCTACCTTCTGGCACTTCCAAGTTCTGCCTTACTGGTCCTATGCATAGCTCCATATATGTTTTAATGCCGTGTTTATGTCTATAATACACATACATATATATATTTTTATATATCTCACACAAGCATAAGTGTGTATAAGTCTGCTCACTGAAGGGATGTCTTATAACATCTGAATTCCTGGGGTCCATGTCGGTATGGACAAAGACTATTGCCACGAGAAAATCAGATAGTTTAATGCTCAGCTGAGGAGCCCTGAGTCAGCTCACATGTGATGCACAGTGGTTAGGTGACCCAGTTCCTTCAGCTGGTTGAGCTGCTTGTCATTGACCGAGGGTCTTTCTGAGAAATAATTTGGAAATATTTTAGAGTGTTTATGTAATGTTTCTGGGACCATGGTTCCTAAAAGATCTTTGTAAAATTAATGCACTTTCCTGAGAGTACAGCTTTTTAGTCCTTAAGTTCAAAAAAAGAAGTATGAGTAATAAATGTCAAAAACATCAACAAGTGGCCTAACTCAGCCTTTCTTCACAAATGCTGGTGCTAATTCAATCTCTGTTCCTTCCTAGTAAGCTGAAAGAACAGACAGTTAAATAAGTGCTCTTCAAGAGCACATTATGGACATGGTAGCTTTCCACAGGAGTTGACTGCACACAAGCTGCATGGTAACCTATTTGAATATTCCCATAAATCACTTCATTACTGGTGATCACTCTCTACTCTATAAGAAATATCTATGTTCCATGTTTTAAGTACTCCCATACCTGAAATGACATGGTTTAAAGTTATGAATTCACTATGTAATGTCTTTAGAGGCTATCTTAAAACTAGCAGCTTTACTGAAGTATTTCAATTACCACCGCTTACTACAATTTGCAGTAATTACAGTTTGTTTGTTTAATGAGATGGTTCTTAATTGCAGACACCACTGAAAGAACAATCTAGCAAAAATAAAGTTTCTGCAATAATTCTTTTTAAGCTAGAGGAAAGACAGTGGTGGGGAGGAAATTAGTTTGTATAACTCACTCTGGAACATTTTCAGAACAGCTGACATAAGGGAGCCCTGATCCTCTGTCTTCTTGGTATAAATCAGGAGTAACTCCCTCATCAATAGTTGCACTGACATATAACCAATGTACATGAGAATAAGAGTTAATGTTTTCAAATCAGGAGACCACTAATCAACTTTACTACAGGATGTGTTGAGGCAGATCTACTTACACTACAGCAAATGAGACTAACCTCAGCATCAGTCATAAAGAAGTTAGTCATGGTTTTTCAGAGACTATTTTTTCAGCAAAATAATTCTCTGTGGCTAAATTAAGTGAAGGGCATCAGCATTAAGGTAGGGCTGAAGTCTTAGAAATCTTTAACCACTGTCAAATTTCAATAATCTCAAGCCCATACTGAGTGACTGCAGGGGCATGAGCAGGATGGATATGAATGCTCCTGTTTCCCATGGTGAAAATTACATGGAGGATGCAAGTCGTCTGTTCAGTATAGGACATTAAATACCACTTTGAAATGAAAAGGGTAAAGCACATTCAGGTCTTCAAAACATTACTTCAAGCATCAGCCTAGAGGAGTAGGTGAGTGCAGTGGGACCTCAGGGAAGCTGAAACTGCAGGAAAAAATCCAAAATGGAAGTGCATAAGCCAAGAGGTCTGAATGTTCAGGTAGTGTGTGAAATTGGTGCCTTGTGTGAACCAAGTAGACAGCATGACTTTCAGTGGAAAGTCAATACTTACTAGAAGAGGTATTCCCTGCTGCACCCTGTGGCTGGAAAGCCAGAATGTCTCCCCTGTCCCGTCACTTATGCTAAGCAAGCCAGACAGACTCCTCTAAATTTTTTCCTACCTACTTCACTTAAAAACACTTCAGCAGCTTTATTATATGGTGTACAATACCAGTGTGATACACTTCACCAAGACCTCAGCATCTTCTTGTGGGAATTTTAGAAATAATTTGAGGCTGTTCACAATACTCCACGCAGAAAAAATGATATTAAACATGACATAACAGCAGCAGTGAGAAGAAGTTTTCTGTGCAGCTGCAAAATATCCATGTGACAGCAGAAAACTTTAGCCCCTGGATAAACATTTGGGTCTCTGTCAGAAATGGTTCTGGAGCAGAGAAACACAAATTTTAAATTCTTTATCCCTATCTATTGAATTGCTTTTGTGCAATTTTCAGCAATCCTAAAGTAAAACTAAGGCTGAGGTGGAAATAAGAAAAAAAAAAAAGGTTGGTATTGTTGTGTAGGTGGTTTTGATTAGAGTTGGCAGCAATTTAAAATGACATGCATCTTCCAGAAGAAAAGACAATTTTACTGAGGGAAGACTCATGTGATGCATGAATAAGACCTTTGACTAGTGATGGGCAAATCTACTGCAAAATATAAGTGCTTATTACATGCATTTTCAAACCTTTGGAGATCTCCGTCCATTTTCCTCCTCCTCCTCAATAGCAGTATGGGGACTTTCAGGTGGAGTCTTTTTATACTCTTTGTACGCCCACAACATCTGTGATTACAGGTGATTATTTATGCCAGAGTGCATAGAAAATTCAAAAGGCTTCTGATATGATTCAAGAGGCACAAAAGGTTGCCCCATATATACAAAATGGGAAGGAAGCCTTTCTAGATTTTTTCCTGGCCTCCTGCTGCAAGGAGTTCCTGTAATCTGGACCATTCTCAGTGAGATCTTCCTGTCAAATTAAAAAAAGATAACAAATAATTGAAAATTTGTTTATCTTAAAAAGCAATGTGTCAGGGACTCACTGGATTCTTAGACAAAAGAAACTATTTATTCTGCTGAATTTTAGACATTTCAGAATATTTATCTTTTTCTCACAGTGATATTACCAGTCATAGCTAGAATTTTAAAATTATCTTAAAACACTGATTATATGTGCTTCAGACTGCATGTACGAGAAAAAGGCTCAGGCTGGTCTGTGGTGTGAGTGCTGTCAAACCTGGCAGCGGACGAAACCTCATTTTGCCTGCAGTCTGGGCAACCCTGAGAGCACACAGCCTGCCCCCAGAGCTAAGTGGAGGCTGCGTAGTGCAGTAGCACAGTAGCACAGTGCTGAGCCTGAGCAAATAGATCCTGCCTTCTCAACAAGGTTTATTAGCTTGGGCTCCATGCCTGCTAGCTGCAGCTACATGGCTCCTGCTTTGAGGTCAGTTTTCATCTGGCTTGCTCAGAGCACAGGAAGAGCAAACTTCAGTCTGCTTGCAAAATACCTCTTGGATACTCTATCTGTCAGTTCAGCAGGGGAAAAGCTGAGCATCACAGTAGCCCCCTTGAAATCTTCAGATCTGACCCCACGGACGTAGAAAATAAACTTTTTTTTAAATAAATAAAATAAAGGAAAAGGCAAATATCCTGGAGAAATTTGTCTTTCAGTGGATGTTACAAACTTCTTAACCCTTCCATTATCTGTTTGCTTCACTGCACCCCTCCCCTTTCCTTCTTCCATATCTGTGAGTATGTTACACTCATATTGCACTCCTACTAAATGCCAAATTGCTGCAAGTCAAGCAGCTCTGGCATTTACACCCACGTACACCTGTTTCCTGACCGACAACTAAATGACGTGTAACTTACACCATTGCTAACTTATGATCGATTTCAAGTGTTTTCTATTAATTTATTAACTTTTTAAAGTACTCTAGGGTCAATACAAACACATGTGCTCTCCTGCTCTGACCTCACTCCATTTGAGTCTCCTTCACTGAAAGGTGAAACTGTTAGATTTGCAGAATCCTCAGGTATGACAGGACAGACTCTGCTGCTACAGTTTAACTATGGGAGATATCATATTTGTGGTTCAGTGCATACAGCATGAGGCTGGAGAGCCACACTGGTGTTTCCACACACCTATTTACCTAGTCTGGCCATTCCAGACATGTTCAAACAAAAATTGGCAGGATTAAAAAAGTGGGAATGGGTGGTAACAATATAGAGGAGTGAAAGAAATTAGCCCAAGGAATATATCCCAGACTGGGCCTTAAACAGGGCAGAGTATAGGGCAAGGTTGGAAAAATTAGTAGTTGTGGTGAAAAGATGGGAAAAGACAAATTTTTAAAAGTCAAATCCAGTAGTTCGTTTTTCGTAGTGTATAAATAGCAAACAATCTTACTGTTTTCTTTCTTGTGTGTGTTATCGTGCTTACAGTTTTCCATTCATATGAGCATAATATTTCTGGAATGCATTGGAGCAAGCTATTTAAAATAATTTTCCAATCAAGCTATATCCTAGAGATGGAAGTTAGGTCTATATTTAAAGAAGAGGATTTGATATTCATCAGTGCCTAAAATATAGTAGTTCCTGAAATATATTTTAAACTCAATTGATCAACTTCACCTTTTGAGCCCTACTAAGTAACAATCAAAATGGATATGTAACTTAGATTTTTTTCATAATTCCATATGAACTTTGTATATAGCAATATGCATATGCTAATGCACAAATACAATACACATTTATCTGTGGGTGCATAAATCTAATGAGGTTCATCAGAGAGGGTTTGCAGTGATGGCTTTTACTGTTTCACCTGTAGTATTTCTGAAAGATGTCTAAAATTGCCTCTTACATTTCTTCTCAGCGGAGAAGAGATCATGGTCGACAATGTGATTGAGGTTCGCCTAATCTGTCAAATGTCATATTTCAGACATGGCTTCTTTCCTGTAGATGTGTTTATGATATCTCATTCATGGTGCACTGCAGAAGTAGGAGGGATGGATTTGCCTAAAACAGCCTCACACCCTAATAGCGTTGGTCCTAACTCCCCTCTGCTTGATTGTGTCTACTCCTGGTCCACTCTTTTCTGGGTCTAAATGTAAAAATTGTGTCTTTAAGCTTGATGCCAGCTAAAGCTATTCACAAAAGGTGATTTCAGCCCAGAAAGACTCTTCAAGTTTCCCTTTACAGTCACTGATTCTTTTCTGGGGCACTAACTGCTCAACACAATCCTACCTCGGAGGAGACATTCTCCCTCTTCTCTGCCAGGAGAGAAATGGGCCTCCTCCAAGCTAAAGGTATCCTTTGTGAACATCCTTTGAAAACGCAGGTGCCAATCAGGTATGTGCAAGGTTTACCTTGAACAGCTGTGCTTGCTAGGACTTTCAGGGTTTCAGGAAAGCACTATCGAAAATGAAAAGCTGTTTTACTCTGCTTCATGCAAGGATCTCTGAAGAAAATAGTGATTCAGCTCCTTAGCCCTTGAAAAGAGAATTAAACACAAAAAAAAAGTACACAGATTGGATAGGAAAAAAAGACATTTTTTATAATTCTGTGAAAATAATAACATGGTTCATAAAAAAGATGTAAGGCCATAGCAACTGTATACACAAACCTATGCGACAAACAGTGTTTGGCAGTAATGGAGTTACATGCTATAATCTCTGTATAATCATGCACCAAGTTAATTATAAAGAGATACAATGTGTCAGTATGGTGCTGTGTTAGAAAGACTTGTTTAAGCTCAGACAAGTTTTGTCACATGTAAGTACCATGTGACCAGCTCTTGACCCATATGAAGACTGTCTCTGAAGATGCACTTTTTAAAATTCAGGAGTTTCCTTGTCCTTCCTGCATCTGAACAATATGGGAGTTGAAGGTGATGGGAATGAAGGCAATAGCAGTGGAAGTGATTCGCAGGTCTATGAATGCCAGGAAATATATTTATGACCAGTCCTTATGTTTGGGTTGTCTGTTCGTTCTTCATGTTAAGTGCATTGAGACTCTTCTTGCTCAGGATGGACTATGAAGGCAACAAACAACAGGCTGCAGAAACCTTAGTGAATGAAGCAGACATGGAATCCCTTGGTAGTATATATTTAGAAGTTGTTTAACACATTATAAATTACAAATGTTTTAAAGAAATTACAAATTACCTCTCCCGCTGCTGGTTTTGCTATTACAATTTCAGTTGGGTTTGGTTCAATTATATTTGTCATGACAAACTTTACAAGTGTTTCCAATGTGTAAAAACACGTGGGCCCCTTGGATATCTTTCCACTGAGGACAAGACATGTGATTTGTTTGGATTTTGGTTCTTTCAGAATATTAATATTACCCTGCTCCAGGATAATATTAACAAACATATTCACCATTATTCCCTACTCCAGATAAATTTAGCCCTGACATTCCACATTAACCCTCTTCTATCCTGCAATCTGATCCATCATAATCCAAGTCCTACCCTATTAGGAAAAAGGAGAAAGAATATTTTCAAATTCTTGGCTACTCCTGGTCTCTCTGGCTAGGAATTTGTTGTCTGTCAGAGATCAGACAACTCTGTTGGCAGCACCAATGTGCCAGGCAAGTTTGCCAGAGGAGAAATACAGTAAAACTCCCTATTCTTATAATATTAATAGTATTTTTTCAAAATATTTCAAACCAGCCATTTTATCCAACCTTATCCTACCATATGGTCTGATATTTCTGTTTAATGAAAGGCTATTTTCTCCTGTATTTTTGTTTAAGTACTCAGACATCTCTCTTTTTGTACATTTTAGTATAGTGTAGGTATTAATTTCCCCCAGTTACTCCAAGACCATGATTTTCAGTAAGCCTTTTACTTTGACTCAATCAGAAGAACATATCCAAGAATTTATCTGACAAAGCAAATTTTGATCAGGAGTCCTTTCCATGTAGGAGTAGACAAAACATCAGAACATAGTCCTGCTGTTGTGGACTGGAGTTACAGGGGACACAGAAAGGATCAGAGAGAGAAAGCTTCCCTGAGGCTACAAAACATGGCTTATGATTGCAACCTATTCTTCAGTACAGAACTAATACCATGCTGTAAGGAAGTGAGAATAAACAGAAATTAGCATCCACACATAATAGATACAGAAAGAAAAAAAAAGAAAAATATATTTTTAAGACAGTTTCAAAACAAATTAAATTTATTGCACCTATGCAAGTATCTGTAGACATTTCTGTTGTCAGGCTATGACACAATATTATCATGCAAATTTGGTATTCTTTATTTATGTATTCATTTGGGGCAACAAGAGGAGAATGACTAAGAATTATTCAGGGAAAAATGGGGCTGCTGTTTATCCTGCACAATAGGAAGAAGATAATAGTATTCTCTGAACTAATATACAGTGTTAAATCAGAGCATATCAGACCATCTTCTAGAATTAAAGTCCTAGTGAAATAATTATATCATCCTTTTTCCCAAACAGGCAACCTAGACGGAAGTTGATTAGACTGCTCTCTAATCAGACAATGAATCAATGGTACAGCAGGAATATAGCTCTGTAGTCTTGAGATCCGTGTATATACTCTGGTAATTGGATCAAACGCCAGGAAAAATATCCAGAAATTGAAACAGAAGTTAGATCTTAACTCCTTGCATATATGTCAGTTGTATGAATCTCAAGTGCGCTCCTTAAAATTAGCCTTTTAATTTTGTTGTTAGTCACAGCATTCTAATTCTTCCCTTCTCATGCTCTCAAAGTGTCTCTGCTTTGCTCACAGCACACTAGTCAAATACGTCTTTAGGCAAAACAAGATGATAACAATTCTAACAATTTAAGCCAGCCAAAACATGGAAAGAACAAGAGAAATCATTCCAAGATCCATTCGTACTAGACCCTTCTTTTTTTCCCATCTGGGATCACGCATCACTCAGGCAGCTTTGCAGCAGTTCTGGTTCACTTTCTCTGCAGCTTCAAAATGTCATTAGGACTCCTCTCTCACCCAGCATTTCCCTATGATGCATGGACATCTCTGTGACCTTACAGAAAGGATATCCATCTGAATTTAAAAAATACACAAAATAGATCTCTTTTAGGTACTGTTTCTCACTTTATTCTTTCTGGGTTTTGCTCCTCTTTTTATTTATTTATTTATTTTTTTTTACCAAGAGAATGCTATTGCCAGCAAAAGCATTTCCCTCACTTCCACAGCTGCCACACAACCTGATGGTCCTCTCATTCTCATCTTTCATATTAAGATTCTTTTGAATCTGAAATGACGGTAAAGCACTTTTACACCAGAGGTTTGACACTCCATGAAACTGAACCCCAACAGCAGGTCATTCATTCTCTGTGTAAAACTAGCCTTTATAGGATGTGCTGCCGAAACCTCTGCTTTTAAATGACCTTATAGATCACTGCACCTTCACCAGCTCTGGCAGGGCTATCCAAAAACATGATATTCTGAAGGAAAAATGACATTTTGAAAAGCAGTGTCTTCCAACTCTCTCCCTTCGCCCCACCAGCCTCTTCCAGCTGTATAGAGAAAATGTTTTCCTTTTAGAAACAGAGGAAGCTGTGGAAAAACCCCATACTTTTGTTACCACTTTCTGTCTAGGCATATACCAAATTGAAGACAATAGACAATCATTTAAGAGTTGACATAGACTTAGCAATTTGGTGGTCTGAGAAACGTGTGTTTGCACTATCACTTAGGACAAGCCTTGTAAATTCTGCTGACTGCTACAACCAATTCTTTGTTTAAGGATGATAAAGCACAAGCTCAATCCATACGTGAGCAAGTATAGGGCCATAAAAGCAGAATAAAAGTAATTGATCCCCATTCAGCAGGCACTTCACAAATTACGCTATTCAGCTCTGGGAAAGGCAGTTTGATGGCCTACCCCTTGACCTAATTGCATGAATCTTTAAAAAAAAAAAATGCAGAAAGTGGGGGCTGTTATTAATATACCTCACAAGGCCAAGGACCATATCTGCAAAGGCTAGTTAATTGTTTGCTTTTGTAGTTGCTGTTGTTTGTTTAGTTTAGTTTTGTTTTTCACAGTGGCAGCAAAAGCAGAAGGTCATAGTGCCTTTGTTGGGCATTGGACTCAGGATGTAGAAGACCTCATTTCAGTTCCCTTCACTGTCTAAATCACATCTTCTCTTCCACCACCACCAAACCCTCCCTCGCCACCAACATGGTTTTCTAAACACTGGGAGGCTGACTAAGAAGTTAGACACCAACTCCTCCTCTGATTGTGAATAGCATGGAGTTCAGACTATGAGGTTAAATTTGAAAATAAATAAATACAAGACTTACTAGGGAAAAGAGGTGGCAGAACATGAGCAGCGAGCTTCTTTCCCCCTTTCATCTTCACCGAGTCTGAAGGCACAGGGAGATAACACAAAGGGAAGTTCACTTGCTCTGATAGGACTTTATTGATGAAAACACAGATGTGCAAAGTCTTTAGATGCTCAAAAACTGCTAAGTGGGAGCTCTGAGTATTTTAAATCTGGATGAAAATTGAACATTGTGTTCAGCTCAGGCATCCCCCACGTAAGGAGGACATGGACCTGTGCCACGGTCCGAGGGGGGGATGGGGCAATGACACAGCACGGACGAGTCCAGAGACACGGCAGAGGTGCAAATGGAATACTTTATTGAGGTGTCCACAGGCTTTATGGGTTCAGGCAGGGAAAGGGCTAGAACACGGGGTGGAGCATGAGACAGACAAACGGGAGAACAAATCGGGGTAGGGACACAGGCAAAGGGGGAGGAACGTGGGAGGAACCGGGGAAGGAAAGGGCGAATGGTAACTGTCTCCTCTCTGCAGCTTCTGCAGCCCATCAGAGAGGGGAGCGGGGAAGGCCGGGCATGCCCAGGCTGTGGACTGTGTAGTGTGGATACAATGAAACCACATAGTAAAAGTAAAATGCATATAATAAAGCCCTGTCAATTGCTGTATGTCTTTCTCCACGCCTGGAACTGCTCCCATCCTGAATCTTGTTCCTTCACAGACCTGAACGCTGCAGCACCTGTCTTTTGGAGACAAGCTGAGAGGATTGGGGTTGTTCACTCGGAAGAAGAGACAGTTACCTTAGAGCCCCTTTCAGTAACTAAAAGGGCTACAAGAGAGCTGGAGAGGGACTTTTGACAAGAGAGTGGAGTGACAGGACAAGGGGAAATGGCTTGAAACTGAAAAAGAGTAGTTTTAGATTAGGTGCTAGGAAGAGATTCTGGGCTGTGAGGGTGGTGAGGCACTGGAACAGGTTGTGCAGAGAAGCTGTGGCTGCATCATCCCTGTAAGTGTTCAAGGTCAAGTTGGAGAAATTTGGTTTGGTAGGAGGTATCCCTGCCCATGGCGGGGGGCGGGAGGGGTGGAACTAGATGATCATTCGGGTCCCTTCCAAGCCAAGACATTCTATGATAAAATTGCTTGTATTTGTTCTCTTCGCATGTATCTCTCCATAAACAGCCAAGTAACAGGGAAAGACATTCCAACCCTAGATTGGTCCCTAGACATTGTAGCAGCTTTTTATCTCATCTACTCCTGCAAAGAACAGTGAAGGACATTGGGGGTTTTTTGCAGTAGATCCTGTAGATGCATTCTTCTTTTCCTAATTTCTGATTCTGACTTTCTCCAAGTGGTCTGCTGGGGAAAGGAAGAGGATTTCTTGGGTAGCATCCACCAGCGAGGACAGGTACTGGGCAGAAACATTATTGTTTCCTCATGTCCCAGAGTACCTGTTTCTGAAGAGGTGGAACTCTCTTCACAAACATTACCTAACCACAACCTTTTATTTCTCGGTGTAATTAGGCATATTGATCTGCTTTTAAGATAATTACAGATCTAGTAAGCATGGTATCTTGGTGTAAAACAAAAGACATGCTATTAGAGAAGTTTGCTTCTAATAGTGTTTCTTTGACTATAAACTATCTCTCTCATTTTGCATCTTTTAGGTTTCTTCCTTCGTCTTCTTTCATGCACCATTTTCTGTTACATTTTTTGCTGTCCAAGACAGTCAAGTGCCCTTTAAGCTCTGCCTTTATGGAAAAGTCTTGATGAAGAGGTGGGCATTACAGAAAACTTCAAAGATAATTAGGCTTAGTCTTATCAGGACTGCTTAAATTAGGGTTGTCAGAATTTTTACTGTTAGATCTAGACAACCGTTTTTTGAACAAGTGTTGCTGATCTAATGGCTGCTGAGCAAATATCATCAGAAAACTATACGGCTTAATTCCTGGCCAACTGACTGAAAGTAACTTTCATCTTACTTCCGTTGAGCTTGTCGCAGTTGAGGCTGAAAGGAACCTATGGAAAAGGTCTAATCCAATGCCATCTGCAGGTTGCTTTTGAATATCACCAAGGAGGGAGGTTCCACAACCTGTCTGTGTAGTCTCTGACAGTGTTTGACAACCCTCACACTATTCTTTTTCTTATGTTGAAATAGAAATCCTTGCATTTTGCTTCGTGCCCTTTAACTCTTACTCTGTTACTGATTAACTCTGAGTCTGGCTCCATATTCTTTACTCCTCCATCAGGTATTTATATACATTAAAAAGATCTCCATGAACCTCCTCTTTGGCAAGCTCAGTATTCCCCTCTCTGTCAGCCTCTACTCATATTTGAGATGCTCCAGTCCCTTCTTCACCTCTGTGACCCTGTGCTGACTCTATGGAAGATATCCATTATTTTTCCTGTACTTAGGGAACCCCGACTGGAACCATGATTTCAAATTTGTTTCACAAGTCCTGAGTAGAAAGCAAGGACCACCTCCCTTTACCTGTGACTCTCAAGGATGGTCCTGAGCAGGGTTAGGAGTTGGACTCAATGATCCTTGTGGGTCCCTTCCAACTTGGTATATTCTGTGATTCTGTGGTGGTTGTGATTTCATGTGCCTTTGCAGCTGAGAAGTTCAACAGCCTCCTGGACTGCATTAGGCAAAGCATCACCATCACAGAATCACAGAATATGCTGAGTTGGAAGGGACCCATAAGGATCATTGAGTCCAGCTCCTGCACAGGACTATCCCCAAGAGCCACACCATGTGCCTGAGACTATCATCCAAACACTTTTTGAATTCTGGCACGCTTGGTGCTGTGACAGCATCTCTGGGGAGCCTGTTCCAGTACCCAATCATCCTCTGAGTGAAGAACCTTTCTGTGATTTCTGGCTCACCATTGGTTTGGTGCCCACTAGGATGCCTAGGACTTTCTCTGCAGTGCTCCTTTTCAGCCTATTAGCATCCAGAGTGCATGAAGCTGTTTCCCTTTAGGGAGAGGACTTTGAAATGCCTCCTGTGTAACTTCCCCAGATCCTTCAGCCTGTCCAGATCCCACAGGAAAACACATCCATCTAGTGTATCACTCATTCTCCTAATTTTATATAGTCTGATATCTTGCTGAGGGTGCACACTGTCCCATCAACTCAAGAGTCCTGGATCCAATATCAACATTTAAACCATATCACTGACAGACAGCTGTTCTCCAGCTGGAGTTTATGCTGCTGATACCATCCCTTTGAGCCCAACAGTTTAGTCAGTTCCAAATCCACCTCGCTGTCCACTTATTTCATCTGTATTTCACCAGCTTTTCAATGAAGATTGAAGATAGTGTCAAAAGCCTTACTGAAGATCAACAACATCATCTACTCTCTCCATGTTCTCCATACCACTCATTTCATGGTAGAAAACTGTCAGATTGGTATTCACATGTGTGTAGCGTGACTCATTTGCTAGCCTCTTTCAACTAAAAAAAGTCCCCTCTGTTTTCTGAAAACAAGAGACAATCCAAGAAGTCAGCAAACAACTTCTGCTGGAAGCAAGCTGTTTGACTGGAACAAAACAGGATGCTTGGAGTGAGTGAAGGCTAAGGCAGAACCACAGCATCCTCCCATCATGGTAGGAGGTGCAGGAGCACACCAGCAGAACCAGTCACACTGAGAGACTGGCAGTTCATACTTCAGACATCATACTTTTATTCTATGGACACAAGGAAGCTATCACACATCAGCTACAGTTTATGTCCGAGAGAGTCCAGGACTCTGGCCACACACAGGAACTTCTTGGGATTGGTATGCCTGTAGGAATGATTATGGATACAGTGGCAAAATGTCAATGGCATTTCAATGATCAACGAGATTTCATCAATCAGCTTTAAATCGACAATGTCCTGTGCAAAGTGATGATGGGTAGCAGAAGCCTTAGATTTTCTTTTCAAAAGGATGGAAGATGAGGCATATTAGGTCTGCCTAATCAATTCCAGAGCTCTTTTCTCCTTAGCTTAGCTAATCTGTATTACTGTTTAGGCCAAGATCACCAAAATCAAACTGATCAAGAATTGGTTTTTCTTTGGTATTTTCCTGTTGTTATTAGCAATAGAAAGAATACTTAATTTATAGGAAAAAAATTAGATTTGGAGAAGATAGCTGATTAAGTAGTTCACATTTCAAAATTATTTTGAATCTTGATTTTGCAATATCTGTGACAGTTGTCTGACTTCATTTTAGCAGGGCATACTTGTGAAAGCTCCTTGCTGTTCATGGCATTCAGAATACAAAGCTGCTCTAGTATTTTTTAAATTATTCTGTGAGATAATAATGAGCTGAGATTGTCTATCATGTAGAGAGGCAGAACCAAGTGCAAAGGAGAAAAGATGCAGGGAATTGTTGTTGGTCACTGTACATGAATCAAGAAAGGTGCCTTTGATGTTTTTTATATTGGATTGGGAACACAGATCCCCTCAAAATGCTGATGTCAAATAAACAGGTTGTATCCATTTCCTAAACATCCACTGGTCAGATTATGTGACTAATACGTCTGTTTTAGAACAAGCAGCAGTCACAAGCATTGAGGCCATGTTGCTGAGAACACAGCTGTGCTGGGCAGGGCACGTCTCCAGGATGAAGGACCACCGCCTCCCTAAGATCTTGCTTTATGGTGAACTTGCCACCGGCTGCCGCATGAGAGGAGCCCCGAAGAGAAGATACAAGGACTCCTTGAAACAACATCTCAGCCTTGGCCATATTGATCACCATAACTGGTCTACTCTGGCCTCCAGTTGGGAGGTCTGGAGACACACCATCTATAACGCTGCTGCTTCCTTTGAGAACACAGGCAGGATCACTCTTGAAGAGAAAAGACAATGCAGAAAGAATCGTGCCTTGCAGAATATACCACCTAAGGAGTCTTTCTGCTGTGTCTTTTGTTATCGGACATGTCTATCTCTCACTGGCCTTATTAGCCACCAGCATGCTTGTAACAAATGTGGATAGAGCCTTTCCCAAATCTTCGTTCGCGAAGCCTAGCCATGACTGACTGACAATCCATTTCCTGTTAGATTGTGTTGAATGAAACAAGAGATTTCATACTCTTCAATGAGACAAACATCTTTCAAAACAGAAACTACAGGATTTGCCTTAAAATTAAGGCAGTGAACCAGTCACGTCCTACCTCTGGCAACAGCCGAAGGAAAGAATAGCCTTCCACAACCCACCAACCTGAAAACATGCAGTTTAGAGGTAATCAGAAGTGGAAACTCTGTTGATCTTTCTTAATCATTTCTTTGCACCTTGAAGAAAGAAGTTTCCTGCATGTAATCTGAGGAGCTACTGAACACAGTTACCCAATATTTTTTTCACTTTTGTGCAGTGCAGCCTTTATGTGATGTCAGTGAATTTTACGGGCTGAAGCAGTGTGTATACAATGAAACACAGAGTATAAAATTGTCCTGAATGCTACCACTGTCTGAGTTTGATTGAGCACTTCCATACCAGTAGAAGCTTAAACCCTGTCTTCACTGTTAAGAAGTAGAACCTTGATAACAGCAGGGGAATTCATATTTTTTACACAGTTGTCATGTTATTGACTAAATTATAATCCTAATCTGACAAAAGATGATGGGCAAATTCAGCCAGTGGTGTTAAATGGTGTCAAACTGGATCTAAATGGGATTTTAATTGAGGTGAGTAAGTTAAAGAGGAAAACGCCTGTTTTGTCAGAGCTGGTGTGGGAAGCTCAGGCGATAGGTCTGCAGTGTTCCTAAAACCTGTACTGAGGTGCTTCCCTTCTGCGCAAAGGCAGTGTGCCTGCACTGGAAAATAGCAAACTTTCTGAGGCATTTTCAACAGATGATTAATCACCATCGTTAACAGGGGCACCTCCAGCTGTATTTCTTATTGTTTTCCTTTCCTTAATTGTTTATCAGAAGTAGAAATCTCCCATATCTACATGAACTTTAAAAATTTGGACTTTTGCAGGTTCTTGGTACAAACTGTCTGCTTTGTACTAAATGAAAAGTATATTTTAAAAGTGGATTAAAATAATGGCTGTGCTAACACCATCTTGATTCTGTATGCTTCCTATTCATATAGAGACAAAAGAGAGTGGTTGCTTTAGTAAGTGTTTTTCTGGTTTTGCACAATGTTCATTCATTCTATGCTCCACCAGATGTGCTATGTTTCATTTCCAACCAGGTTCCCATCTGTCCAGAGGGCTGGAGTTCGAAGGATCTCATTACTGTGACGATGGACTGCTACTTATTCTGCTTATTTTGAGCAAAAGGTAGGAGAGTGCGAAAGTGGGAAATGAAGTGGAAATAAAAAAAAATCAACCAACAAAAAAACCACAACCTCTTCCAGTGATTTAAAAAGTGAATGTAGAGGATTGTGCACAATATTATAAGGAGACCTCGAACAATATATGAAATTAGGTGTTTGGTCTGAATTCAATGAAAGATAATGAAGGGTTTTGATATGATAATCCCACTTAAATGGTTATAGAGTGGGGGGGTGTATGTGTGTGCGAGCTGTGAGGGGAGGAGGGGTGTTACAATACCCTAGCCAGCCAGTGCTGTTCTGAATAAAGTGTCAGATCGGCTGTTTTGCTAAAGATAAATTTTTCATGTTCCAAATATTCTGAGAGAAAATAAATTATACTAATAGCGAGATGTGTAGTGATTTGCACATTATCCAAGCTATTGAGTTATTCCTGACTGTCCCTATTCTAGTTCTTGATTTGTAGGCCAGCTACGCTCTGCAGCTGGAGCAAATTATATCAACAGAAGTGCTGATGTGACCACAAGTTGACAAAAGGACATGATTTCTAGTAGCAGAAAAGCAACTAGATTTTATGAAATTGTATCTAATAATGTTGTTTAACTCATGGATCTTGCATCTGACGTCTACTTTTTATCCAGTCCTTTCAGCAGCCCTTTGTTAGCAGTCACTCAGAAGAGGAAATAAAATGTAGCCATTGAAATAAAAATTGCTCTACGCTTTTTAATAGCTCAGCTGCAAGCTCTATTGTTTTCTTTAATGGATTGTATAACTGAAGTCTTTCCTCATGACTATACTCATTTGGCTTCTGCATTTCCAAAGTAAACTACAGTATCTTGGGGTTCCAAAGCAGAGGATTGAGAGGGAGAGATGAAAGGACAAAAAGGGTCTTTATATATGCAGAATGCAAACTGCTGAAACTAATGTGGTTCAGGAGTCAGAACAGTCAAGAATTTCTGCACTGTGACATTGATTCGCTCTGTGTCTTTGATTATTAAACTCAGCCTCTCCAGCTCTCAATTTTCCATCCTGAAAATGAGTGTAACAATATCCACCCAATCCAAAGACATGTGGTGAGTGTGAGTATTTGCACTTCAAGAACAGTGAGTAGAGTCATAGACAAGTGAACTATTGTTCCATTAAATTTCTACATCACATAGGAAAATTTCTATCATCAGCCAGCATTTGTCCAGCTAAGCCAACAGTATCACAAAGTTAAAGAAACAGGATGCAAAAGTAATGTAGTGGCTAGAGAAAACATCATATTACTGTTCTCTAAGCACTTAACCATAGGTAGAGGAGATTTAAATTGTTCTCAAAGTTCTCTCACTGCCCCATTATGCAATTTTTCTCACTCCTGTTTTTTCCTATGAAAATTTCCTAGGGAACTGCCATTGGCAATTTGTACAGAGCCTGAAACCATAGGTCTCAACTCCAAACAAGGCAGCAATCTGATGGAAATGTAAAGAATAATGTTGTACGAAGGTTAGCATCCTATGAAAAAACTGATTTTCTGTGATTGCATTAGCAGTAATCTCAGTGTAAAAATTCAGGGAGCTCTCGTAAGCCAGAAGGGTTCTGTAACAAATCTGAGAAGAGTGAAATCACTGTGTTACTAGTAAAAAAATACAATCCATTTTGACAGGGAACTGAGAATGGCAAAGATTCATCCAATATTTGTAGGGTCATTTTTTGCCATGTTACCAAAAGCAGCTTAAAAGTCAATTAGCAGGTAATATGAACTTTGAGTGGTGATGAAGTAATAAAACCAGAGAGAATCAATCATCACTTCCAATATCATCTGAATTGTCTATACATATCTTAAACTCAAAAGATTCTCATGTTATCTCTGCGGCCTTTTGAAACTGTTTTTCAGAGTGTGTCTTGCACATGCTCTTTAAAGAATTTGGGAAAAGTTTTCTTTTTCCCTTTGTCCCAGATGTACTTGTGCCTTATAGGCATGTTCAGTGAAATGGAAAAAAAGGTCTTATTAAATCATCAAGTGCTAAGAAGGCTTTCAGCTGTGGAAGATACGCAATGTACATTGCAGCTGAAACAAATCATGCAGTATAACCTGTTAAGGATGTAATTGAGATACATGTAATCATTAACCTTGGAACAGACTGGGAATCAGTTAATGAATCAAATCAATACCCTCTCAACTGATCCATAATAATTTGAAAGAAATGAAAAATTTAACAGTTGCTGTATGTGAGGTTATCATGGGCTGCAATTAGCTAGCCTCCGGGAGATTATGTTACCTAGTTACCAGAGAGTAAGTGTAATTTCCATAGATCTTTTGGAAAGATTGTTATAGTGACAGGTGCCAGACAATGAAATGGGTCAGATAGAGACTTTAGGCGCTGGCTGTAGCTAGGTCAGCTTTCTGTCTCTCCAAGAAGCACATACTTCTCCTGACATTTTGCACTCTCAGAGCTGCTGACTGATGAAGATGTTTCAATAGCCTCTCAGCTGAGTGTATCTGTTACAAAAAACTACTGAAATGTTGTCTTTATTTTACATGATGCTACCTGTGTAGAGCTCACTTTTTTTGTGCTTCTTTCAAGGTGTAAATGAAGGCTACAATATATTCTTAAAGCTGTGCAGTTTTCACAAAAGGAGTGAAGCATTTGAATTGCTTTAAAATATACACTGGCCAAAGGAATAAATACAAATGAGAAATGAGATTCACAAACGCATGTGAAATATACATGCCTAGATGGCAAATGTTAACGAGCCTATTTTATAACACTAAATAGGGTAGAGGAAGGAAAAAAAAATCCCTGTTGTTTGCCTCCACAGCATGTACTCAGTGATACCCATGCACAGTAGGATAGTTAGTTAGCTACCACATGCAAAGCAGAAAGCAGATGGTATGGTGGGTATAGATCACAGGAACGTGAGTATCTGTGAGTGTGCATGTCTTTGTATGTTCGTGTGTAAATCAGCAAGGAGTTTGACATTGACATACTCCATCAAGTCTAGTTTATAAGGAACAAGTAGTGCAACATTCTGTGCATCTGGCAACATAACTAGCTCTGTCAATCTGTGGATACTGCTGACATTGTACTATTAGCATCACTTCCATCTGTTTTGTTTATATAGGGCTTGATTTACTTTCACCATGTGAATCGATAGTGATTCCAAAATGTCCAGAAGTTTCTGGTTCCAATTAGTCCTGCAGTGTATTGTGTTGCACAGTACTATCAGAAAAGGAAGCATTGTTGCAAGGATTACTACCTGTTTCTTCAATGGGAAATATCAACGCACATTACAGAATACAGAGACAAGTAAGTAGTTCATAAAAGACTATTTCTCTGAGGCAAATTCAGCCCTTGTTCATTTTTCTATCTCCAGAGATAAGGAAATTCTTTTTGAGACAGAAGTCTGTTCTGGTAATTCATAGTCAGGCTAGTCGACTCTGTGTCAAATACTTTTTCGTCTTTGATGCCACCTTGGTGCCACTCATTGCTTTAAATTAAACCATATCCACGTTCTCTCTGCCAGATATTGCTCCTTTTCCTTGTCTCCTCCATTACTCTGAGTGAGAACAGATAATAAGAGTGTTCTAGTTTAGACAAAACTTATAATTCGCCCTAGTTCTCTCAACCCACCACTGATTTTACCTGCCTCTAAGAAATGATGAAAATCAAGTGCACTATTTAGTTTTTATAAACTAAGAAAATGAAAATGTGTTATTCAAATGAAATCATAAGGCAGATTAGATGAGTATGTTATATTAATCACCCTGGAATATGAGCAGGTTGGATAACATTCATTACATGTAATAGAATCTTTTCTGTCCAGGCATAGTCGGGCCTACACTTTTATTTATCATATCACATATTTATAACAGCCACAATCCTATTTAAGAGAACTAATTAGTTACTTACTTGGAGGGCAGACTGACATCTGTAGAAAAAACTGGTTTAAGTGATACATAAGTTTTCCTTAAACAGCATCCTGTGCTTCTATCTTCAGAATTACAGAATGTACCTTACTAGAACTTTAGCCATGCAACAAGTAGTTTATTGAAAACCCATCCAAGATGAATTTGAAAGTAGCTGTTATGAAACCACAGTGTTTCTCATGGTATTTGGTACAATCACTAGCTCTTGTTCTCACAAGGGACTTTAACTTACCAGATGTCTGCTGGCAATACAGTACTGTAGAGAGAAAACAGTCCAGGAGGTTCATGGAGTGTGTGGAAGATAAATCCCTGATATAGGCTGCTGAGTGAGCCAACTAGGGAAGGTGCCTGCTGATCCTGCTGATTGTGAACAGAGAAGGGCTTGTTGGGGATGTGGTGGTCTGAGGCCATCTTGGCACAGCAATCATAAAATGAGAGAGTTTTCAGTTCTCAGGCAAGTAAGGAGGGGAGTCAGCAGAATTGCAGCATTGGACTTCTGGATGCAGACTTTGGCCTCTTTAGGAGCCCCATTGACAGAGTCCCTTGGGAGGCAGTTCTAAAGGGCAAAAGAGTCCAGGAAGGCTGGACATGCGTTAAGGAAATTCTACAGGTGCAAGACGAGTTTGTCCCCATGTACCAAAAGATGAGCCATCAGGGAAAAAAACAACTTGGCTGAACAGAGAGTTTTGGTTGGATTTCAGGGAGAAAAAGAGAGTTTATAACCTTTGGAACAAGGGGCAGGCAGCTCAGGAGGATGCCCCAGATGTTATGAGGTTATACAATGAGAGAATTAGAAGGGCCAAAGTCCAACGAGAAGTTAATCTGGGTACTGCCATAAAAGCCAATAAAAAATGTTTATATAAATATGTTAGCAACAAAAGGATGGCAAGGGGACTCTCCATTCCTTATTGGACATGAGGGAAACATAATGACAAAGGATGGGGAAAAAGCAGAGATACTTGAAGGCTTCTTTGCCTCAGTCTTTACTAGTAAGACAAGTTTTTCTGGGGGTACCCAGTCCCCTGAGCTAAAAGACAGTGATGAGGAGCAGAATGAAGCCCCTATAATCCAAGGGGAAATGGTCAATGACCTGCTACACCACTAAGATCCAAAGTCCATATACCCAGATGGGATGCTCCCAAGGGTACTGAGGGCCAGGTGGCAAGGAATGGAGTTCAATCCAGTGGACAGTGGGTCACAAGTGGTGTTCCCCAGGGGTCAGTATTGGGGCCAGTTGTGTGTGGGTTTTATTAATACTTGGGACTAGGGAATCTAGTGCACCCTCAGTCAGTTTGTGAATGATACCAAGTTGGGTGCAAGTGTTGATCTGCTGGAGAGCAGGAAGTCTCTGCAGAAGGATCTGGCCAGGCTGGATCAGTGGGCTGAAGCCAATGCCAATTCCACAAGGCCAAGTGATGGTTTCTGCACTTGGATCAAAACCCCATGCAGCGCTGCAGGCTGGGGGAAGAGTGGCTGGAAAGCTGCCTTTTGTGGAAGGACCTGGGGGTGCTGGCTGACAGCAGCCGAACATGAAAAAGTGTGCCTAACCTGGCCATCAGGCAAGGACCATCCTCCTGAACTTAGCACTGGTGAGGCTGCATCTCGTATCCTGGGTTCAGTTTTGGGCCTCTCACTGCAAGAAAAATTTTGAGGTGCTGGAGCATGTCCAGAGAAGAGCCATGGAGATGGAGAAGGGTCTGGAGCACAAGTCTTATGAGGAGAAACTGAAGAAATTGAGGTGATTTAGCCTGGAGAAAAGGACATCCAGTGGTGATGTTATCACCCTTTGTAACCACCTGAAAGGAAGCTGTAGCCAGGTGGGGGCTGGTCTCTTCTCCCAAATAAAAAGTGACAGGACAAAAGGAAATGGCCTCAAGGTGTGCTAGGCGTGGTTTAGATTGGATATTATGAAAAAATTCTTAATCAAAAGGTTTATTGACCATTGGAACAGGCTTCCCAGGGCAGTAGTAGAGTCACCACTCCTGGATGCGCTGCTTAGGGATATGGTTTTAGGATGGACTTGACCGTGGTGGGTTAACAGTTGGACTCAACGATCTTACAGGTCTTTTCCTACCTAAAAAATTCGATAGTAACAAGTAGTGGTTTGGTAATAGGTCTCAATATTCAGACCTGCTTTTGTGCATCTCCCAGGTTTAGTAAAAGCCAGTTAGCCACACAGACATTTTCTGCAATACAGAATAGGAAAAATGTAAGGGTAATTTAAAGAATTAATAGAAGAACACCATCTATTCTGACAAAAAAGGATTGTCTTGAGTCCTAAGTGTTTGCTGATTCCCAAGATTACTCAGAGAAATAGAAGGTTTTCAACCATGGTAATAAACCCCTTTTATTTACTCGTTAGGTGCACTTAGTTTAATACAGTAACCTTCTGTCAGGATATTCTGATATCTTTTCTCCCACAGGCAAAGTATAACTAGTCATCCAGACTAGCCAGTTCAACTGAATGTGTACAGGATATACCTTTAGCCCAACAGTTGATACTAAAGATGTTTCTGATGCTCTGCTGTCATAGTTCAACCAAATCAACTGCAGGCAAAGATCATGGCATTCGCTCTCTGTCTTAGAGGAAGGAAACAAGATGACCCTTTTTTTTCCTGTGGCAAGATGTTTTTAAATCTTCAGACACAACTCTCCCAGAAGAATAGCATTATATTTGTTGCTAAGAATTCAAGTTGAATTACGATTCTTTGTCCAGTGGCTAAAAATGCCACTGTGAAAATTATTGCAGTGGAGAAAAGAAGAAAACCCACTCTAAGCTAAAGGTACTCAATAGCTCTACTGAACTCTTTGAAATACCAGGAGATATTCAGCCTGACATGAATGGCTATGTAATGGTTCTAATGACATTTGGTACTCAAGTGCAATATTCTGACCCAAACTGAAAATGACAGATGAAGTGCAGGAAGCCTGAATTGAATAAATTTGGATATCTAAAAAAGATTTCAAAACATTTAGTTTTCTTATTTTTGTGTTTGAAGGCACCCAGAGCTCCTACTGTCTCAATTTCAGGCAGTGCGTTGTGATGTGTGACAAGATCAGGACATTTCCTTCTGGCTGTCAGGTACCACACCAGGCAAGATCTGGATTTCCCTAGGTTTCTTCCTTTAGTCATTATTTCACTTCAGCTATTTACAGAAACTATTCAGCAGGAAAGATAGCCACTGCTCTGACTGTCAGGACATAACACAGTTATTTTATGTTCTCTCAGTCACTCCACCATTAGTTGTAATGGGGTGGAGAGAGAAAGTAGATACTCAGTAGGCTTTATTTCATAAGCTGGCTGTTGATACCTCAAGGACTGGAGGTAACACTTACCTTCAACTAGTTGAGCATGAGTCCTGCACCTTATCTCAAAAGCCACCAAGGGGATGCAAAAGGGAAAAAAATGTTGTAAATACAACTTCAAGGGCCACTTTCCATTGGTGTCAACCCTTTCTCTTTTCACAGGCACAAACAAGAGCCTAACTGCAAGATTCAGGAACCTTATTTTCATGTGTACCTGTGCAAGGTGTTCAGAATCTGGGTAGGTTTTTTTTTAAGTATCTCTCTATATATATTTTCTATGCAGCTCACATAATGCACAAGCTTTTGAAAAGATTGGTAGTCAGTTTTAGTTGGTTTTGTTATCTCTAACATGATACCTAAAGAGAGTATTTTAAAAACGGGTTAATTAAAAAATGAATAAGGAATAGGAAGCTCAAACTCCTATACAGTCCTTAGATACAGCACACAGAAAACTCTAAGACATCCATCCTTGTAGCTGAATGCAGTCTGTGCAATGAAAGATCAGGCACCTAAAGAGTGTCATGTAGAGTTTAAGCTAGTCTCTCCGGGATGAAGATCATGGGTGGGGACTTTGTGCTTGGACCTTCTGTTTATTTCTGTGTTTGAAGATATAAAGCAATTCTCATACATTGTTTTCCATTTGCTGATCTGAAAGTACTTTGAAAATGTGGTCAGAAATGCCCTCCTGAAGCAAGAAATAATCCTGTACTGCCCCTGAGGAATGGAGGATTATGCCATCACTGAACTAAATAGCAGTCAAGATAGTCTGTGTGGGTCCAGGTCCAGGACTTCCTTGGGTAGCAGTTGCAGGTAACAAGAAAAGAGTCAAATAGTGGTTCTGGGGCTTTATTTCTGTTCATTATTTGAATAATAACAGCTTAGATAGTACCTGGAAATTAAGTATGTCTTGTGTTATTTTGCTGTGTTTCATTTGCATTGTGTTTACTGAGTTGCAAGTCAATCTCAGCCACAGCCAAACTCTCCTCAACTAAAACTTTCATATGTGGTATATGATGGGACTCCTTTATTTTTCAAATGTACTACCACTCCAGAGCTGGTTGTTTTCCCCAAAGAGCAGAGTGGTATTATCATCAGATAATTCACTAAAACTCAACTGAAATACAATTTTCACTAAACTTATTAGGATATAAAGGGGGATATAACTCCCTGTAAAACAGATAGTAGCTTAGCTGGGACACCTAGGACTGCAGGCACTTAGGGTTTATGAAAACATGAATAAGTTTTGCCTTCGCAGTTCCACGCATTTAATATTTAAAAAGGAAAAATTTCTACTCATCCTACATCTCTGAGTAGTAAATGATTTTAGAAAAATATTTTAGACCCACGGGTAAAAGGCAACATAGAAACCCAACAAAATATTCTTATTGTTCCATTATTGTTTTATTGCTTATTATAGCCAAAATAAGCTCTCATAATCTGAACACAGAGTTATTTTCATAACTTAATAATCAGCATATGGCCAAAAGAAAGGCAAGAAAACCTGTTTTTGTAAAATCAAAGCTCTGCAGATGCACAGTATTGAGTTGGTGTAAAAAGAGATATGAGTCCTTGAGGTTTCTAAAGCATAAACTTCATGACTGTATATATTAATTTGTTACTTACTCCTATTACAAACCACAGCGTCCCACTAACCTTCCTTCACTCCTGCTTAAGGGTGTGCCATCACTATTGTGTCTTCTGCACAGCTGGTTAGTGTACAGAAATTCTGCAAATGAGACATTTGGCAAATACTTATGCTTTCTATTGAAAATGAGGAAAAAGCCTAATACTCCCTGCAATAAATAGCTATGGCAGAAAAGTATGCAGCTCAGGGCTGGGACCTCCAACGTGACTACTCTACTTAGTAGGTTGCAAACTACATCAGGCAACGCTGACTAAATGGCATACATCATGGCAACTGGTGCAACATATCTTTCCAAAAAGTGCTCACCATGAATAGTGTGTGATATGATGATCATGATTGTCCTTAAGGAAATAGCAGGTGATATCTTTCATGACCTGATTCTGGTCTCCCAGGTCAAGGGTGTCTTCCCGCTGTGCTTTCTCCTCCTACAACATTTTGAAAGAAAGGGGAAGCAGTCCTACTTTCTGTGGGTTCTTGCTGTATTTAGAGAATTCTAGTATGTTTAGCCCTTAGGAGACATTTTTGCTTGTAGTATAGGCTTGATATGGGCAGACAGCTACTTACACCTGAAAGATGGGAAGTGTTGGACCTAATTACATGAAGGAAGAAAAAATGGACTTTACATTTCGATATTGGCAGGGATTACAATGGCAGCTCCTTGCAGGCTTTTATTAGGTACTGTGCTCTTGCTGAAACCTCTAGAAGAGACTGTCATTGGGAGAGTTACAGACTGAATTTTTCCTAGGTATGACAGCACATTTGTAATCATCCCATGTGTGTATGACTCTTTCAAACGAGAAAGACCAATCAGTTACCTGTAACTGGAGATGTCTCCAGAAAAGCTTTTAAAGATCCGTAAAGATCACAGGTAAATGAAAGTGACAAAACGTTTAACAGTTACAGAAATAAACTAATCACTTTCAAAGCATGGAGAGTTTTCAGAACTCATGTTGATAAGGAAAACATTCTGAACCTGGTGTCGAACAATAGGTGGGAGGAATGTTTCACTAACTGATCAGCTGAGTAGTTTGAGACTCATGACCTATGGGACCTGCTGGAAGTCAGCCTTTCCAGTGAGCTCCTGAGTCCCATAGGACAGATAGGATGGAATCTCATTCATCTATAATTGAATGTTTAAGCTGTTCATGTTTAAGCATACATGAGTGAGTTTGTGAGTCTTTGAAATTAAAAAGACTAAATACTTGAAAGACTGACCCAAGCTGTCTCTGGAGACTCCTGATGTTATCCTAATAGATGATATTAAGGGTGCCTGATGCCATGGGCCCAGGAGAATTCTGTCTGAATGTAAAGCATATAAATATTTTTTTTTTAGGAATAAGTAGAACGATCTAGCTATGTGGCAGTGTACTCTAATTATAAATTTTTTGTGTGTGTGTCAGGTTTGACAGCAATATGAGGCAGTTATGGAGAGATAGTGTGCATTTTTTAATTCATGATCACAGAAAAGAATAAAGATGAAGAGAAAGATGAAGATCCCTTCCCCAAGCTGTTCTTTTTATCCTTTCATTTTCTTTTTAAAATCTAGATTAACTTAAATATAAAGGAAGACTATCTTCTCTCTAGGAATAGTTCATTAGTTTACATTATATATGTTTTGCCACAGTAGACCAAACTCTCTCTCATTTGTTTAAAAGCCTGTCTGTGAGCAGTAATGGACACACTTCTCTGAGTGTTTTCTACTTTTCCACTTATACCGTCTCTGAAACTCTAAATGCATCACTTCCAAATCTGGTAAAATTGCTTCCTTTGTGAAAAGGAAGCAATGCCTCTCAATTTCTCTCACTTTATATATATATATATATATATATATATATATATATATATATATAAGCGCCCCATTTTATCCAAGATTTATAAAAGTTTTACATTTTGCAACACAGTTGTAAGCATTTGGACTGACTTCCTAGATGTCTGAAGTATTTGACTGCAGGAACTGTCAATCTGAAAATTCCTCTGATAGAAAATGTGAGGGTATGTATAAGGTAAAGAAGGGAGGAGTTCTTTTTAATTTACCAAAGTGCTGGTTGATTAAAGCCAGAAGAGTGCCTTAGTAATTTTAGAGCATATTTTTCATTAAAAACCAAAGAAAAATATTGAATAACTCAACATTTAGGCTATTGACTGAAACATAGCTTTATCTATATCTACTATCTATCTATCTATCTATCTATCTATCTATCTATCTATCTATCTATCTATCTATCTATCTATCTATCTATCTATCTATCTATCTGTCTGTCTGTCTATCTACTTCATTTACAACTGATTTTCTTAGGCCTCAGATTTCCTACAGTATAAGCAAGGATACACTAACCCCAACTTATCTGAGCAAAGAAGTGACAATTTTGAGGACCTCTAATGTACCTGATTTTGTGACATGACTGGTTGCCTCTTATTCTCTTGATTCATTTCATGAAAATGTACCTTAATTTGATATTTATTCTCATTTTTCTCTTCATTAGTTAAATTGTGCAAATTGCAACATAGATAGTTCCATTCACTGACATAACAACCAAGATATTCTTTTATTCTTAACAACTACAATTTAAAACATTATTTCTTCTTTTAGTAATTTCTCTGGATTTTTGCTGAGGTTTGGATTTTGAAAAGACACTCCTGAGATTCCCCTGCAAATATACTAAGACATCATATAATTCTCATATTGAATTAAAATGTCTTGACTTTGAAGTTTGGTTAAAACGCAAAATGTCTAAGCTGAGATTCCATCGGATTTGCTGATGAGCTTCTAAGTTTCTTAACAGTTTCTTGCTCTACCTTGATTAAAAATCTGAGGTACGGTCGAAAATGGGATCTGGCTGGATTCTCCTGACAGCCTCTTCAATCAAAATCTCCCATATCTGAGAGTGTCTCTGATGTTCATAATATCCTGTTTTATAAACCTAACAAAAATTCAGAGAGGCACATGGCTCACCAGATGACAGGTGAAACTACTGGTCATTTAGCAAAGACCATGATTTCTCTAGAGGGACTGTGCTCTGTTAGCCCAGCTGGCAAATGCCTGAAATCTTTGCAAGTCAAACAAGCAAACAGCTCCCTCTGTTCTACATCACTAAACTGACAGTTCCACCCTTTGTTTTAAACCAAGACTTCAGCATGCTAGCAAAGTGTGTGTCATATGAGTGTGAGTTACTTCTCATCTACACCCACTCATACTTCCTTCCTAATGGCAAGTTGTTCCAAAATATCTTGTCAGCAGCCCCTTTCCTGCTGCTTTGGGAAAAAAAAATCAAATCTGTTGTCCATTGGTTCCCTTTACCCAGTGAACTAAACTTGTTTGTTTTGCCCTTACAAGGCTGCATCTCCTTCCTGTTTGTGAATGAAACACTCATCAGAACTTCATTCAGTAGCAGCAACTACAGAAGCAGCCAAGAATGGGGTTTTGGACATTCAGAGGAGGACTGCACAAATATTTGTCTTTTGAGGTTTAGGAAGAGGAAAATAACTTCTTTTTCTGGGAAAATTTTAATTTTGGTGTGATTTTTTTTAAAGTTCAGTTTTCTGCATCAAATGAAATAAAAAATAGAGGGAAATATTTTGTTTGGGATTAACAAAACACATCATTTGACCAATAGGATACATCATTAATTTTTAAATTTCAAGTAACTTAAAATTAATTTTAGCTACTTTTTATGAGACATCAAAGTAAAAACCTGATATATTTAACTTTGAAAATATGCAGATGTCCCCAAAATCTGTTTTTGTCTTCTTTCTATGAATTAAACAATTGTTTGTGCTGCAATACCACCCCTGTACTTCCTCATACCACTGCACGATGTCGTATTATATTACATAATGTGAAATTTGAAACAAAATAGTTTTACTCATTTTTAACTTGCATAATTATAGTATTCAAATAATACACTGAAAAAGATCTTTTATTTCTTCAGTATTTTTTCCCAAGGTTTCTTCACTTCAAACTCATCCTATAACCAACTTACTATTCTCTCCCTCTACTTGCTTTGCTCTTTAGTAATTTTACTCCAAAGATTTTTCTTTCCAATTCCTATCTCATTTCTAACTTAAATAATCCTACTATTCCTGCATCAACGAGTTAGATGACATATTCTGTAATTACATTGTTTATATGGCTTACACCATGCCAACATATCTGCCTTGTCTGCCTAGACTATACAGTTCCACTTGTTAAATGTACATAAGTGTCAAATCCCATGGTTAATCCTATGACTTCAGTGTGAATCAAATGCCTAAATTTGTGACTTCTTGTGTCTCAGGTTTTTGAATAAGGGCAATCTGAACTCCTTTAGAAGTTCATGCAAGAGAATTGCCTTCATTGGTCAAATGTAGAAAACATTCTGAAATCTCATATGGGGAAAAGATGCTTAATTTAGTCTTTTTTATAACCCTGCCAATCACATTGCACTGTCATGCTTATCCAGACAGCCTTACCTTCATATTGCTTTTACCTGAATAAAACGGGCTTTGTATTGTCCAAATAATGTAGTGAAATTAATGTGCCAGGGGAAAAATAATTGCCCTATTTATACCTTTTTCACACTCTTACAGATTTTCATATTGTTTCTGTTTCTGTATTTTTTTTGAGTTCTCATTAATGCTTTTGAAATTCCTATACTTGTATGTTATATTATATATATTAATACTTTGAAATTCCTATACTTATAGGACAAAGAATAGCTTTCACTATTTTTTCAACGTGGTGAAAAAGCATACATAAAACATTCAAGACCATTTTCTTCAAATTATGTTTGCAATAATGTAAAAAATATCTATAAATTTACCTTGCATATAAGACCACAGCACATGTTCAGATACCCATGACTCTCATGACAAGTGCAATACAACGTCTGAGCTTCTGAGACACTGACTCTCATTTTCAGTCACACTCCAGTTTCTCTCCTGATGAAATTGTGGGTTTTTAGCAGGCTGAAAAACATCTACTCTGATTGACTTTTTCCTCAGATGTATTCATCACATAATTGTAATCAGGAGAAACCATTGTGTGTTGTTCCTACTGAAGTAGAGCATTTGCAGCATTGCAATTAAGAAGCCTTCATTGCTAATACACTGGGCATTTGCCTTTTCTGCAGATTTAATGGCATTTTTCAATGTGATTGAATTCAAGAAGGATGTGGAACACCTCCCTAAAAACCTTAATACTTTTCTTCTTTAATATAAGGGATCGAACATGCGTCTTCCTGAGGTGAACTTTTGTGTCAGCTCTCTAATACAACCCCTCTCTTAAACTGCATTGTTTCAGTAGGTTTTTAGAGTCACACTGGCAAAAGTAGGATTCCTTATTTTCCCATGCCACCTACTTTCAAAGCACAAATGTAGTAGCTTTCTCAGCAGAATGTAAAAGTTTTCCAGTTTTACAGAAATCTTTGATATTTGGAAAACTCTTTGCATCATAATCATAGTGAAGAGTAGAAAAGTCTAGCAAATAGAAAATCAGTGGAAAGAGGGGAAAAGTGGATTGTACACAAAGTCACTCATCTTGAGCTTATTTTGTATATTATCATTCTATAATAACTTGCATTGCTAAAAAAGTTGCCCTAATTGCTAAGAAAGTGACACTTGTTTGAAAAAAAATTAGTCTCTGAATGTTTTTTGTGACATTTTTAATGGTTTCCCCATAGCATTTTAAACAGGAAATGTTACTTGTCTGAAGCAAGTTTATTTCAAAAAATTGTCAGTTTCCTTCCTCTCTAAAAGGTTTAATTGAATGCTGTTGCAAATGCCTTACTTGTGCAATGTCATTACATAAACAGAGAGACACTATAGGTTTTCTTGCCCTGAAATGGAGTTCGGAGGTAGCTGCTTGGCTGCATTGAACAGCAATGATGAGAGATTCAGTTTGCTGGCAAGATCACGTACCAAGAACCCAAAGGGTGACAAACATGTCAATCAGTCAGATCCTGCTTAGTACTCCCTATTTCTTCACACTCTGCAGAGACATGTACACACACAGCTGCATGAAGCTTGCTGTATATGCTTTCCTTCAGCATAATCGTGTTCCCAGAGAAGCAGACCCATCTGAGCCCAGGCTATTCAGGCATATTGTCTGCTTGATATTTGTCACTCCCACATAGCTGCATCATTCCTTGGTGCTAACCTCATTTGTGAAGATAGAGGTATGGTGGGAAATGACACCCACTGGTAAGTGGTAAAATGGAAAGAGCTTTCATTTACTCTTTTTACAGTGTGATGTATTGGGGTTATGTTAAGTTATTGATGTATTTTATTTGTCTCTTCTATTTTTAGAGTTGCTTTTTTTTCCCCTCTGCTGCTATGTAACTCCTTAGCATCCTTCCAGATGATCTCTTTTCCTGTGACAAGCAAGTCATATTAAAAAAAAAGGCAGCTGGCAGGAGTGCTGTTTTCCTCCCACCTCCCTCAGCCTGAAGTTTAGTATGGGTCACCAAGGCAGTTGCAAGGAAAGGTCTGTGAGCAAGGATCATCAGGTCTTGTGGAGCATTGGCTCATATTGTCACCTTTCCCTCCTGAGTGGTCTTCAATTGATTGCTTCAAAAAAGCAATCTGGCCCTCCTTGCAAAAATGAGACCCTGAATTTATTGCACCTGTTGTTTGATTTCAGCTTTCAGTACTGTATCAAAGAAAGCCAAAGGAAAAATATGTAGGCAGTCTAATGCTCTTGTCCTATAATTTATTTTATTTTAAAAATGGCTGTTACTTTACTGATACATCCTTCTCCGGAGTACCCTGGGTGTTTACTACTGATGGGTGACTGGTTCAGTTCAGCAGTTCTGTGCACAGGGACTGAAGAAATGTGGAATATGCATAGAGAGGGCTAGATTTAGGAAGAAAGTTTTTGGAAGATTAATGCACCCAGCAGCACAGATGGAAGTAGTGAGGAAAAGTAGGATGCACTTGTGTGACAGCAATGGTTGTGAATCCACTGTAGTTCCTAATTCTAAATCATCTGATGTGATGCACCTGCACTGCGTTCTCAAAGCTCCTAGTTAAAGGACATTCTGAAACTCATAACTAAGTATCCAAAGACATTTTCCTTATGACTCACGATAGCATGGAGAATTGCTCCTGTGCTGGTTTTTCAGACAGGGAAGACCTATTAAAGGTTGGACTCTCTGATCTTAGAGATCTTTTCCAACCTAAATGGTCCTGGATTCTGTTGCCTCTGTAGCACCAAGTGAGTAAAAGAAGCAGATGCACAAAAGGCAGTAAAAATTATCTAATCATCTCATTCTTAACATCATCACTTAGATTCACAAACCTCCTACTCATCTGCAGCCAACCCAGAGGGAACAGAATAATTTCTGCCAATAAAAATCTGGGCATAGTCAGAACTGCCCAAGTTGTAATATTATTCGGCAAGCTGAAGAGCCCACTCATGCCTCAAAAGGAGATCCATTTGGATTTTATCTGGTTATCTTCCATGATCCTGTCCAATTAAAAAGTGGAGAAATCTCATTTTCTAAAGTATATTAGTGGTGAGAATATTCACCTGCATGACCCAGGGAGAAAAATAATAAAAATTAAGAAAATAGTAGAATTATTTCCTCTCTGGACATGTTTTACAAGAAAGGGCTGGCTCTATCGTGTATTTTGAGGAGAAGGATCAGAACCAAAATCTTAACCGAAGATCACTACCTCCTCGTAGTCCACAACCAGCATGTCCACCATCTTTCCAAAGTATGTCTACTTGACAAGCTCATTTTGGCAAAACCTGTTTCTAGGTACCTCTCCTATCAAAATCACCTGACCCACTGTGGCAGTTTTCACCTATCATCTAGACCAACTTCATTTTGCAAGTTTGTTGCTTGCCCAAGGTCATGGAAGCTGGCTATGATGGAGGTGTGACATGAACCCGGCTCTTCCAAGCACAACCCAAGACCTTGAGCATCATTACTGTCTTATCCTTCCTGAATTGGAGCTGTGGTTTCTCCAACTGCTCCAGAACAATCTTCATAATGATTTTGTCTTCGAGTTTTCAGTGCAAAGAAATCTCTTTAAGAAAGAGACAGGGCTATATGTATGGGCAGGAGTCTTGAAGTTTCACCTGAAAAACGACACAGGAGGATTTGTTTTCCCTGGAAAAGGACACTGCCGCTAAATTTTTTTGGCACAAAAGTTAAAAAAAATAAATTAAGAAATATTCCAATGCAGTAAGAAGCATTAGGATACAACAACAGCTAAGTCACTGTTTTCAGTGATGTCAATGCTGTTACTCTTCAAACCTCCTGTTATTTTCAGAAAAAAGCAACAGATTTTAAAAGACAGGAAAACATTTTCATTCCCAGTTGCTACTGTTTTGGACAAAGGTTGGTGATAAGGTCCATATGTATTATACAATTTGAGGGTTATCCCAAAAAAACAGTAGAGATGGAAGATTTAAAAAAGACGTAAAAATGGAAAAAGTTGTTGCAGATTATCCTCACCTGCATGTATGTGGATGTATCTTGGTGTGGTTTTACAACAACACTAACAGAAGATCAAATTCAAAGTCCAAAACGCTTAGGTTATTAACAAAAGATCTGAGCTTCATATATTTACACAATGACTTGTTTCTTGAACTAATATGGTAGTTTCAATAGTTTAATATAATTCTGATTCCTTTAAGGGTTTTCTGTAGCAAATTTAAAGATTTCTCAACTTTTTTCTACATTCAAAGGCTGTTTATGAAATACACTTGTGAATCAGTATGAAATAGTTATGAAAGAAGGAATTAGATGTAAAAAAATGTTGCCTCGAGAAACGGACCTGAATAACTTTCCTGCTCAGGAAAGACATGCTGGGAGAGATCAAGTCCTACTTTACTTTTTGCTGACTGTGCTTTCATGATCCTTACTGAATGACACTATCTGAAGCAAAATATGGCATATTATGCCGTCTTCCATGTGCCAGATCTCATGGAAGATAAGCAGCCCCTTTGTCCCAGTATTTTTACAAGACATCTGAAAACCAGTAAAACACTTGAGAGCATACTATTTTCGGTGGAAAATGTGTTTACTCCAGAACTTAATTTCTTTGGATGAAGGCAGATCACAAACTACTAGTAATCATACTAGTTTGCTCACATCTTACCTAGCTGTTAGGAATAAATCCAAGGGACTCTTCAATGCTCTGAAATAGTAAATTAAACTAATCTGGCCTATGCTATGATTTTTGTTTTTAATTTCATAGACAAAGATAATCATAGAAGTGTTAGTTGGATGGGACTCCTCAAGGTCACCCAACCGCCTGCTTGAAATGGGAGTCTTGCCAACAAGATCAGGTCAGCGATAGATTTGTCTAGCTGAGTCTTGAAAATCTCCAAGGACAAACATTCCTCGGCCTCTCTGGGTCACTGCAAACCTGCACTTACCTCCTGGTGAAGAAGTTTTCCTACAGTCCAATACGAAGTCTCTGGCCCACAAGCTTAGGCCGTTGTCCTCACTTACATGGACTGGCAGCACCTAGAAGAGTTTGGCTCTGCTGTCCTTGTATCAGCTCTTCATGCAGTTGACAGCTGTTTTTAGACTGTCCATTTGCCTCTTCTCCCCTATACCACCGAAACTCAGACCCCTCATCCTCTCCCCATGTGCAATGACTCTTTTGGTGTCTCTTCACTGGAGTGCTGCAGCTTCTCCACAGTCTTCTTAAACTTGGGACACAAAGCCAGACAAAGTATTCTGTAATCAACCTGTTGGCCAAACTCCCCTTAAGGTAACTCAGTATGAAATTAGTATTATTCATGATGAGGGCTTTGGTTTGGCGTTTCTGCAATCCTCAGGTTCCCTTTAGCATGTGAAAGGAAATAGGCTTTGTCCCCTTGCAGGACACACAGAAAAAATCCGACAAAATTAAATATTGTAGTTATATCTTCCATAAAAGTTAACATTTAGCCCACTCTCAATTTAGTTTATTACTTTCCTCTCCCCCTGTATTGTGCACTAGAACTTTTTTTTTCTTTTTTTTTTCATCAAGTAGCAATCGTGCTGTTGATCTACATTTACTTCTGGTGTGCCGTGGGAACAGCTAAGGCTGCTCTAGTTCCAGCACATGGAGGGATCATCCATCAGCTGGATGGGGGTAGCAAGCTATATTCATGTCTAGGGGAACTCGACTAATGCCAGTGAAATTCCAGTAAGGACCAATCTGGCATTTGTGACTGCAAGTAAATTTCAGACATTTACTTTCATGTTTTCTAAAAGAGATTTAAGGGAGGACTAAGTCAGTCCTAAACAATTTCAGAGTTAGTTACACAACAGAATGTCATGTTCTCTTCAAGCCTCAAATAAGTGTTAAATGCAGAATATAGTTGTTCTCAGTATTTTTTCATTCCTCCCATTCTGTTCCTTTTCACAACAACAAACTTCAGTAAACATAGAAAATGGGGTTCACTATACTGTGTAATACTTTTTTTAAGAATTCTAGCAGAAAGATTTTCTATATTTATGTTTCTATCAAAAAAAGTGGCTAAAAATAGAAATGGTTCCCTCTCATCAAGGAGTGAATCTGCCAAATGTTATTGCTGTAGGAAATCTAAGTCACATTGGATTACCACCTGGCAATATCAAAGCTAAACTACTGTCAATTTTAAAGGAAGAAAAAATGATCAAATTATCACGGGTTTATGAAATATGTTTAGAATCATGTTAACTCTTTTCAATCCTCTCATAACATAATGAAAAGGAAAAAGAAAAGGTTAGTCCTTAGTGGAGGAATTTACTGTCACTCTAAAGAAGCTAAATTTTAAAAAAATCAGAAAAGTTTGAGATTCACAACTCAAAGATCAAGAAAGGAAAATAAAAGTGAGAAGAAAGGATAGACTTAGCATTTTGATACAATTGATAAAGCAAAACATTAATGTATTTTTGAGACATGCTTGGTCTCCAGCTTCTAAATTAACAGCTAATTTTGCCATCTGATGAAGTTATGCAAGATGACTAACAAATTTGGAAAAGTTTAAAATTCACTAAACTGTACAGATCAACTCTATGTTTTCAAAAGGCTTCTGTTGATCAAAAATTATTTGGTTGAATTTGATTTTAGAAATAATTTGCATAAATATTGTTCTACCAATATAGATATCCAACCTGCTGGGAAATTATAATGAACCAGAAATTGTAATGCAAAAGACTGAAATAAATTCCCATATATATTTATACATACATACGTGTATGCATGCATACATACCAAATCTTACTATATAAATTAAACCACTAGTTTTGAAAGTAATTCTTGATAACCAGTCATAAGTTTTTGAGTATCCACCAAACCATGTATGTGTGGTCTTCCGTTAATTCCTCCAGTCTCGCCAAGATGTCTACATTTGGCTAAAGCTGAGGAGCAGTGTCTGCATTTTCTAAATGCTCAACATGCCCGTTTATTTGGACGCTGTCTTCTCAGCAGATGGAGAGACTGCCTCAACTATTTGGAGAATTTAAGACAGGGAAGCTGGTGTGGGCGTCTCCATGAGCTGTGCGAGGTAGTGCAGCTTGAAAGTGTGGTCAAAATTGTTTTAGGATTTGTAGATCTCAGGTTATCACCATCTTACAGAATACACCTGCAACTGAAATTTACAAGACTCTGTCAGTTAGGAGCAAACATGGATGATCAGGCAGCGTACTGGCCAGCTAAACATTGTTAACAATTTGACATAACGTCCAGCCTACTGTTTCATAGAACAATATTATGAAATGTGAATTGTCCTAAACATGGGCCACTGTTGCCATCCCAGCTAGATCAGAATAAAGGCCAAAAAACCTCTGATCTCTGATGCAACACCTGGAGCTGAGCCATGAAGCATTAGGACAAGAGAAGACAGGATTGTAAAGCACATGTTTGGACTGTGCTCCAAATTAAAAATTCGTTTGTGTAATTTTGCATCTGTACAAGTTTCCAATCATTTGACATGTTGCACACTGCATCCTGACTAATACAAAATAAATAGGTAAGAAAGAAAGGATGCATGGAAATTATAATGCATTCAAGTTAGTTCCCTACCAATCAAGAAATATATTCTGTCACTGATGATGGTAAGTTATTTTATCTCTACTAGGATCTCTCACCTTTCTCAGAAGAGTCCAACTGTAATTAAAAATACACTGGTCTAATATCAAGTAAGGTTAACAGTATTTTCCAACTTTTTTTTTTCAGATTGGTAAGGGCAGTATTGTGATGTTGACTTTGTTCAAAAAAAGAATCAGCAATAGGATTTATTGTGTTATTAAGGCAGAACAAAACATCAATAGTCCTATATTTTCCACAATGATTTTATTTGCTGAATAGTGACAGCCTTGATGCATATTAGTTTCACTGCTGACAAAATCAGTGAAGAGAAAGTATTTAGTGTAGATGGGTTCTGTTGAGCTTAAGTAGAGTGTGTGGGGTCACAGCCTCTCTATTTCTAATTTTAATACTGTTTTGGGACCAGTGCTCTGTATAAGCCTAAATTGCCATACATTTGTAGTAATTTTCTGTTAGAAAAGACACACTCACACAAAAATAATGCTTTTAACTGAGTTCATGCATTATACAATATTCGATTTCTCTGGTCATTCTCCTCTTGTTGATTGAGTGCTCCTGCTGTTAACAGCAACAGCCCTGTTGATGCTGCTAGGAACAAGAGGGAAGCTGTTTGGCTTTATGGCAGGCATGGGGATAACAGCTTGATTTTTAGGGCCCTGACAAAAGAATTAACAGAGAAAAAAATGGGAAGACTTCGACTGATATGCTCTGCTATAGCTGTCTGCCTTATACCTATTGGTGATAAAGGATGCTATGCGGGTAATAATTTTACTCCTTTATAGATTGATCCTTCCTTTCTCAGCGGACTGTCTTAAAATAAAAGTGTAACATACTGGAAAGCATGAAACTCTTTGCACTTAAGTACAGACCTTTTTTCCTTCATGTGGTTATTCTGATGAAATCTGTGTGACTTATTTTCCAGAAGGTTTTAAACGAGAAGCTATAACATCTTAAGTTTCCCAAAGAGCAAACCCAATTAGTACTTGTCAGAGAGCACAAAATTCCCACAGGCTTTCTTATCCCGAAAGGTGCTCAAGTCCTTCCCAGGTCATGAGAAACCAAACTGAACCATGTTTACTAATCAATCAGAGTTTTCTTTTACTTATTCACTATAGACAGTTATTAACAGCACTTGCTTTGTAAATTAAACAGGTTCTAAAGTCTAAATCCTGCGCGCTAAGGCTTTCAGATCCTGTCCCTCCTCCTGTTGTTGCTCTAGTGCTGTATGGACTTATGCAGGTCACCTGAGAGAATGTCATAAACTCTAATAAAAGGTATTTGACAGAAATTGTAATCTCTGTTGCTATAACATAATTATGAAATGCTGACCCCTCAATTTCTTCCTTACTTTTCTCTAAAAGCTGTTTATTGAGGTACCTATGCCATAGCATAGTTTAGTGTTTGTTTTCAGATTTGCCATACTGAAATATGTTGCCTTGCAACTGGAGATGTTAAAGCAGTTTTTCTACATAAGTAGTACGACCAGAAAAATAATACCAAAGGAAATTTTTCAATTTACTATATAAAGCTGAGACCTTCTTACCTCATTGGGGCAAAATAATGTTATCGTGGCAGTTGGCCTTCCTGCTTATGTTTTCCAATTTTTCTCTGGTCAGACAGGACAGGATTTGCAACCTTGTCACTGAGGAAATCCTGCTAAACATTAAAACATTAAAGGGATTGGTAAGTTTTCTTTAAGCACAAAACCAGAAAACTGTCTTTTAAGACCATTTTACCTCTCTGGTATGAGTTAAACATCAACATAATTTTGCATTAGTCGAAGTACCTCTGGAAAGAGCAAAAGGTGGCATTTTTGACTCCTGCCTGCACTCATTGATACTGTGGGAGAAGAGCATTTTCCAAGCAGTCCTGTGACATCTTGACAATCCAATTTTGCATAGCTTTTACTGCCTGGGGAGTGGAGGAGAAGCCCGCAGCCTGCAAAACAGCTAGCACAGGGCTGTGAGTTGATATATGCCCCTACAATGCTACTGCCAATGTAATTTTTAACTTACATCACTTAAGCCCTGTTTACATGCTTATGTTTTACCAAATGATCCTCTGTGAATCAGAGGCAGCCTGTCTTTCACCGCCTAGCATATCTCACTGGAATGCTGCTCACCAATTTTAGCAATATATTTTTTAATTTTGTTTTTAGCATCAGACTGAATATGATCAAATCCCCTCCAGCTCCCAAATGCTCCTCTAGCTGCTTGCTGTGTTTTCCTGCTGGAGTCACAGCCTGATGCACATTCTCAGACTTGCTGATGAGTCACCCGAAACAGGAGGACACTGGGACAGAGTCTGAGCCTGCCCACTGGCCCGCACAGCTGAAAACCAATACTGGTTGCTATTTACATCAACAGCATAAATGTCACTGTATTTGCAACATTTTTAAGGTTGGTTCAGAAAGCTAGAAGTTGTAAAAAAAAAATACTATCTTTCCCCAGCCCTAATGCTGGATTCACAGTGTTTACAAACAGCTGTTGCAACAGCCCCAAGCTCCAAAGAAATATGTGACACATCTGAGAATCTGACAGTCAAACACAGCATTTGTTCCAGTGCATCCCTTCTATGGCTTGGCATAACAGGAGACGTGGTCCTCCTGGTATTTGTCACCGTGGCAGCTGTGTGCATGGCAGTGGCAGCAGCTATGCAGTTATTTGCTCCTTTACTTACTGCAGCATGTGGAAAGTGAGCCTGCAGACAGGGGAATTCAGGCAGAAAACAGTGTGGAGAGAAGCCCACTGCAAAAAAAAAAAAAAGTATATATATATAAATAACTTATAAATAAAGGGATTCATCAGGGGTCCATGGAAAAACTTGGGTGCTAAAGGTAACAACACAAGGCTTGAAAACAAGTGTTGCACAGCTCCATTTCTCACTTCAGGGAGGTTTTAGGAAAACAGCAGTCCCACATTGACTCCTACGCTGCAATTCTGCCTCACCATGGCTGTTTCTCCACCTACTTTACATCTCACTCTAAGATCCTGCAAGGAGAACTGGCATTTGCAATCCCTTCTGGGGCTGAAGGCAAAGCAAAGACTTCATATCTCTTCCCTAGAGAAGTACAGTACAGCATTAAGAGCAGAAGCAGCCACAGGAGCTACATACTACACAAGTGATGCAAAGTGAACAACAAGCTACATGGTAGTTGTTTCATTAAGAAAACATTTCAAAACAACTGAGTTTTGTTCAGGTGAGGGATGATTTTCAGTGTACAGAACTTGTTAGGAGGGGAAGTGGCTGTGCATAAAAAAATACCAGATCTTTGTCAGCTGTTCCCAGCAGCAGCTACTGGGTCAAATCTTGAGATTCTCTGTAAATTGTTGTTCTTAAAAGACACCAATCAATGGCAATGACCTTGTATAATAATCTGAATTTTTATTGTATTTTATATTTTTGCACAAGGCTCTTAAGACACCATCTTTAGGTTACATTCTTTGTATACCACAAATGGCTTATGTTTACCCTTCTAACAAAACCCTAGAGCTTTTAAAATGCATGGAAAAAAAAGATGTCTGGCATTTTTTACATAAGTAAGGTTTAGAGCAAATAGATGTCAGGACCCAGGGATATTTTCACTTTTAGCCTGTTAAACTTTACAAGTTTTAACTGTGCTTCTGAATTCTTCAGAGAAGCTTCGAAATTCGCAAGTTCATACAATTCACAGAGCATCTGTTGTGAAAAATAAAGAGATTGTGACTTCCAATTTAAATAATTAAGAATTCCACTATTAAAAATAAAATCCTTGTTATTTAAAAAAAAGCCCAGAATAGTCAGAATAAAAAAAATCTAAATTAGAAATTTCAGAATAAACCTGAAATTTGTATGAATTGGGGGACTCTTTGTAGTCTGTTAAAATTATGTCTATGTACACCTGCAGCATTAAATTAAAAATTATGTGTATAGCCGCTGTTGAAGCCTGTACGACCAAGGAATCAAGGCCTGGATCCCCTAAAGTACCAAAACACCTATTAGGGTACCATTTAAAGTAGCTTAATTTGGATGAAAATAAAATAACTAAATCCTTTTCAAGAGCTGTGCCTCAATGACCTTTTGGGATTCTGAAAATCTCCTCATTGCAAAGTCTTTAACTGGGTATCAGAAGAAAATCTTTAATAGATGAAGAGTACAAGGGGAGAAGAGGATGAAAAGAGGGACTTTGTGGGGGAGGACAGAGGACCTGCTCTTGGCAGAGGAAACTTCTGAAGAGGATGCTAAGAAGCCTGAAGACGTGGGTGACAGTCGGTGGTATGAGGATATTTCAATTGCATTTGAGGGTTGTTTAGCCTTTTGCACACTGAAAATGAAGAATAAATTTGCATGTATCAAATTCAGTGTGAATTTTGCGCAGCCCTAGTTCAACAAACTAAGTTCCTAAAGCTCGTTTTTGTTAACAGCCTCTTGTTGAGCGTCTTTCATGCAAAGATCTCCAAGCTTTATAAACTATTCTCTGTGAGGCTGGCTTCTCTTAACAGATTGCAAATGGGGAAATAAAGTTGTATATTTTTGATCTTGACTTCCCTCAGATCACCTAGAGGGCAGTGGCACAGTTGGGACACTGTCCTTCCAGTGCCTCACAGTTAGAAAACACCACACCAACACGGTCCTCAAAAATGCATGTTAAATGAAGTGTGTTCTCATTTACATAAGGAGAAATAAGCCCAAAATAAGGTTATGGTCTTATTAGAGGTCACATATCCTGGGATGAATTAGTAAGCAGGAGGTCCCTGTTATTGCACTGTTCTCTGTCAATCAGGCTATTCTGCCAGATTTCTTAGAGTTGTTTTCCCCCAGAGGCTAAGAAAAGTGGTAGACCCCAAGGAGTGGAAACCTCTGGAAGTTTTGAAATTCTGCCCAATGTGCGCTCCTGCAAAAATGTCAACATCCCACAAGCTCACCGGAAGAGATGAGTTGTAGTTTGGGTTGTTGTTGAAGTGGTGGCCATGTTGTAGAGCCACGAGGAAGGGGCTCTGAGCCCCTTGGGCCCTCTGGGGCCTCCCAACCCCTTGCTGGGGGGGACTGCAAAGAGCTGGAGCAGTGCTAGGCTGGACTAAGTGCCTGTAGTTAAGCCGGGGGATGTTTTCTCCATGGGCGCAGAGCAGCAGCCGGCAAGCACCAGAGAAACGGCAGCAGAGAGCCAGGACAGATAAGACCTGAACTGAAGGAGCAGCAGAAGCAACATGCAGCACCAGAGAAAGGACTCCTGGAAGGAGAGCCGGGAAAAAGAGAGCCAGCAGCTGAGAGACAGAGTTCTGGGGGTAAGACTGTACCAGCCCCCCAAAACTCCTTTGAGATCCCTCTGAGAAAAGAGGGAGATGGACTCCTATTAAGGAGAAGAGTTTTAGACATGCAGCACCGGAGAGAGAGGAGCTAAGAAGCTTAAAAGACGTCCCGGAGCTGGACCGGGACGGCCAGATGGAATGCGGGGGGAGTTGACCTTGGCTCCCCCCTCACACTGCTGCCACAGTGGCAGCCTGAGAGACAGGGCACAGAGGCCCTGCAAGAGATACCAGACCGTCACGAAGACCCCCCTGTGTCTTCGTGATATGACGTGGTGATACGACCTTGTCTGGGGTTACGAAGCCCACGGAAGACCCCTTTGCCTGCGTCAAGGGGGCCGAGGGAGCTTGGATACCTCCCTCGTGAGTGCTGGCAGAAAGCCAGCCACAGCTGCATGCATGCATGAGATGAGAAGAAGAAACCTGCTGCCTCAGAAGATGCTGCTGCTTAAGGACTGGAAGGGATCTGTCCTTCTTTCCCTCCTGGACTTTTATTTGGAGGGGAGAGGAGATCTGATCCATTGTAAATACTACATGTCATGGTAGAGAGAGTTGTGATCGTGTGTATAATGTGATATGGTATTTATTTGTACAGTCATTGTAATATATTCCCTTTCCCCCACTTTGAGTCTGGTGTGTTTTGTCTGAAAAAACCCATCTCACATTAGGTTGAGATGTGGGAGGGGGCTTAGAGCTAGGGGATTGGATTTTGGGGCTATCTCAAACCATGACATTGGGCTCTTATTTTTTTCTTTTAACGGCTTCATGCATATTTTTATTTTTCCTTAGATGCTTCTGTGTCACTAGCTGCTTTATCCCAGCTAAGGGAACACATCAATTCAAAGTGAGGTGATGGCATGCTCAGGAGAGTCACCTTAGCAAAGTAGGGACTGTTGGTTTAATAACAGGAAGGAAGTTTTTAAAAGATGTTTTAAAAGTATAGTTGAACTGAGGAAAGCTTCATCCTAAAAGAATGGGGGACAAGAATATTTTGGTTCTGACTGCAGCCCACCATTTTTTAGCAGAATATTTTGAATCATGTGGGGAAAAAAAACAACCTCGAATTTTTTTATTGTTTCAAGAGACACGATGCGCCAGGCTTTACAGTTGCTTTTTGCACTTCTGCACTGTGTATAAAATATTCCCTTTGACTACCACGTAAGCAGCAAATTAAGTGAGGAGTTTTGCCCAACATTTCAGGGAAATCTTTGTATCTTTTCCCTATCTCTACCAAAGCTTCCTATAGTCAAACTACAGCACCCTTTGCTACTGCAAAACTTTGTTATAAACACAAGCTTACACTCTCTATAAATGTCTCGTGGCCAAATGCCTAGAGAAGAGCACTGTCCACTTCAGTTGATGATTTTTTTTTTTTTTTTTTTGGTCAGGTTTGAGAGATAAACATTAGGTTCTCAGGGTTTGGACTTCTTTTCTTCATTACTGCGTCCTAAGTTGTTATGGCTATCATCTGAATCTAAATTCTCTACCTATTTAACAACTCTCGTACTCTCTTTTTCCACCCTGAATAAACAGTCTGTTTGAAACTGTAAGGAGAGGAGGGGGAAGTGAACATTTGTGTGCAGAGAAAAACGTTCACAGGGGACTGAAAGACATTCTTGACACACAAAAAACCCTCCACACACTAAAAGACTGTGTGCAGCGACCAAAATGTCACTATTTTTAAGGTGTCTGGCTTATACCTGCCTCACATAATGGTCACTCTGAAAAGAATTGTCGCAGTTGGTTGACCACTAAGTATGAAGCTGATTTTTTGTATTATTTTTATTTGTTTTACATTGTGGTTAGGTTTTCAAACCCTTACTCAGGAGTTTGGAAAAAAAAAAAATCAGAGAAAGGGAGAGAAAAAGAAATGACCCAAACAAATGTAGAGAGATAGAAAGCCAGAAGGACAATTTACACACACAGACAACCCATATAGGCACACCAAAGATTTCAAAAATAGGCTAGCAGAGAGGATTCATAAACAGCCCCTTGAAAACACAGACTCCCTTTTCTTTAGGAAAACACATCATCCCTTGGAGCAGCATCCCAAGCACAGAGTGCGGCAGATCTGTCATTATAAGGTGTGCTGGTGTGACGGCTGTCTGCACGCTTGGCTCTGGCACCACTCAGCCTAGCTCCTCTCCCTGTTAGCTCAGCAATTTCCCAGTGGTCAGCCTGTCTTGCCATAATCACACACTGGCGCCACAAGAGTGTTTCTTAACTGTACACTGTACCTTGTAATGAATGCAGACTAAAATATTCTAAACCACCTCAATTCGGGAGCAGCCATGACCTCAGGATTGACTGCTCGACACCATATTTGCTTATACAGAGCACCTGATGAAAAGGATGACAGCTGCAATGTAAAGAGTGTTTTCTCTCTATCTCTCACTGGTAATTTTAAGGCACATGGAGTATGAATTATTTCATTCTTGTTCCACTCTTTCAATGGGTTTAAGCTGGAACCTTCTCTGGGCTACCAGTAGCTCTAAGTTGGTTTACATGAAATGTGGCTGGACAGAAGAGATGAAGTACACAGAGGACACATAGTTTCGGAAAGCACTTCACTCAGGTAGAAAAGTCAGTATTTCTTCCGCGCTGGAACACTTGTCTTTCCAGTACATATCTTATCATGCCTCTAATTAGGATTGAGTAATGTTAAACTTAATACAAAGGCCTGATCTCTCTGTCAGACTTTGCTATAACTCAGAAATAAAAGTGCTCCGAGCTTTAGAGCATTTCAAAATGTAAATTAAGAATCATTTTCCATTTCAGAAAGGAGAAAATTTCACAAGTCTCATTCAAACTCAGCAGGACTCTCTTTTTTTTCCCTTTGCTTTCATGTCATCATGAAGGTGCAAGAAGCCACAACTTCAGGGTCTCCTTTCCTTATATGCAATGATTTAAAAAACTCCACAAACAAAACACACAAAATCAAAGCAATGATGTGCAAGACGGCTGAGATTTAATTCAGGTGGTTTTCTGCAGCTGTTCTGTCATGTTTTGTATGCAGCTTACAGGAGGAAGCTTTGAACACAGTTTTCAAAGTATTTATCTTTTTTTTCCCCTTTTTTCTTTCTCTCATCCATGTGATGGCAAAAGAGACATAATTCACAAGAGAAGGTTCCTAAAAGCACCTTACATTTCAGTAATATTAGCTAGAACAGCTGTTATCATAATCCTACTACAGCAGTAGTGATTTGTCATCATTAAAAAAGAAGGTTAAGAAGTCTTTACAAAACTGCATTAATGGTATATTTTACATGGTAAGTTTATCTAGCTTGGATGGAATACTCAAAATACATTAAGCTATTTACTTTGTCTTAATTTTGAAAAACAAAGGCATTTTCCAAACTATTTTAGAGGCCTTGGGAGGGACAGCAGGTAGCACAACTTTTCAGTTTCCATCACTGTGAGTCCACACATCTTGCCTCATTTTGGTAGACAATTTTGCTTTCAGTAAGAAATTCTTGCCAGACTTTCTCCACTATAAATACACCGTTAATTTTTTTGCCATTTTCCCTTGGTGAGACCTGTAGGTTTACTGCAAGTTTTTTCATTTTAGATGCATCACAGGCAGTGTTCTCATGAAAAACCTAGGTCCACTATCTGGACTTTGTTAAGCTCAGTAGGCAGCCGGGACCTGACTCTTGTTGTAGTTTTGCAAGAGTTCATGGCAGAGGAGTTCTTCTTGATTTACAGCTGCATAAGGAAGGAAGAGTTTCAACTGGGGACCTTGGTGTGCCCTCATATGAAGGATGCATGGATGAAGACAAGATGCTTTCTACTGAGGCGACATTGCCCTTTGTTTCACTGCAGCCTGTGAAAGTAGTCAGCCTTTCTGTCAGGGCTTTTGGGAGTCTGGCTGTGGGAAACAGCTGAAGTTGAACCACCTCTTCCCTGGGAGCAACCTGGATGAAGCAGGTCACCTTTTTCGTTCCACCAGTGCAAAGTTGCAGCAACTCTATTGAAATGGCTTTAGAGCGTCTTTGTGGAGACAGATGATGGTAAAGAACCATTCTGGCTGAACATTGACCTTCTCTGCCTGACTCAGAAAGAGAGTCAGGCAGAGAAGAAAGAGAAAGAGAGCTCAGCTGTGTCTCATGAACGGTTGGAGCCTTTTTTTTCACTTTCTTATTTAGATACTGAATTTAGGCATCACAGCAGAGTGAATGGCATTTATGCAAAGTGATATTATTTCTCATATTTTTCCCTAAGCTTGAAAATTCTGGCATTGATCCCTTGCTCACTTCCCACTGCACTAAACTGGTACTTCTCGGATATTGACAGCCATGCACATAAGGTGAATAAAGATTGAGACAATTGTCAATCTATCCAGTAGAAGTGCTGGTGCTTCAAAAGTTTTTTGTGCAGACTCTATTCTGATGCTCGTAAGAATTGCTATTACACTCAATTAAACATTTTCTTGACTGGTTGCTTTCACTTTGATTGCTTTCTATTTTGGGGAGGGGGGAAATAAAGTAAAAATAATTATAAAGTATATTTTAAAATGAACACAAGCAGCTCTATTTGCATGTGAAAAATTATATAGTCAGGGGAGAACTAGGCTGAAGTTTGCATTGACAATCCATTTTGGCACAGATCACACAAAATCACATGGAATAAGTTTGTATCTGTAAAAGAAAATTTTATAGACACACTAAATTCAAGAAATTGAGTTGGATGTCCACAGGAGAGATGCAGAAAAAGCTCAGTGAAGACGCAGTCTAACCAGAGCCTTTGCAGGACACTGTGACTCCACAATTGGAGGAACAGCAGCAGCACAAGGACATTGTCAAGGCCAGCAACACCAGGCATTTGAAATCCTGGCTTTGGTCAACATTTGTCAAATGGTGGGGTCTTGTTCAGCAGTCTGGAACAGCTACAGCACCTCTAAAGAGCCTGCAACATGGTATGCAGATGGATCTGCATGAAGTTAATGCTGAATTGAATTAATTTGCATAGCATTAGTTCTCACAGACTAGTAAGTGTTTTTCCATTCCTTTGTACATTGTATTTCCAGCCAGATACTTTTTTTGTGTGTTTTTTTTGTTCTTGGTTTTTTTTGGTTTTGTTTTTGGTTTTTTGTTTTGTTTTGTTTTTTGTTTGGGTTTTTTGTTTGTTTGTTTGTTTTTGTTTTGTTTTGTTTTTTCTTTTCAGCTGCAACTTCTGTTCAATACATCCATGGCTCCGTGTCTGATCATTGCTCTCTAATGAACATAATTTCATAATTTCTGTTGAGTCGGAACTCAGAATCAGAACCCTTGACAAAATCTGGACTTTTCTATGTTATTTCTACTTCCTTTATCATATATGGAACACTTTGATTGCATTACCCTCACTAAATGTCCCCCTCAACTTCAGGCTGATGTTCTTAGAACAAGATACAGCTGTAGAGCTGTGTGAATCTGCTCCAGGGGAGACAGAAAGAAAGGGGAAGAAATGAGAAAAGGTCAAGTGAAACTCTGCACAGCCCAGCACCAAGTTACTTCCCCTCCTGCAAAACACAGAAGACCCATGGCTGGTTGTGCTGTACCACCAAAAATTGAATGGAAAGAGATTAAAGAGAGATCGAAGTCTCTGTACAGAGCTGTCAGGGTGCTCGTCATATGAAGGATGGTCATGGGATGGATAATTAAGGAAAACAAACTTCTCAAAGGGAAGCAGCAAGTGCTGGATGGAGGCATCAAGCTGGTAAGGCTTGAGGTCAGAAATGCAGAGATGCATTGAGGTGAAGATGTCACCCTGGTGCCAGAGAGAAAGCTACCTCCTCCTCAACAGCAGAGGAAAAGTGAGAAAGCTTTTCTAAAGTCATGGAGGTACATAGGAATATCTTTTAAAAAAGAAATTGCTAAGGAACACATGCTATTTTTCAAGGAAAATGGCTTTAATGTTTTCAGCAATTGCTCTGAAAGAATTAGTTGTTTTTATTGTGTGCAACCATCATGTTTGTTAGAAGGGGGAAGAGGTACTGAGTAAGTACCCTGAGGTATACGCTGCAGAACATGAGATAAAGATGACTTAACAGATCAGAAGGGTTTTAACAAGACATGAGAAATTGGGTGCTCCTTACCAAAGCCTGATCAACACCTACAGGATAACTTGGAACTGTGAGGATCAGCATCTGGGGAGAAAGCCATGATCCCTCTGTGCTTCCTGAGAAGATGCCATAGCTGCAGTCAAGGCTTTATAGTTGCGCATACAGATGCAAGACAGGTCAGCAAGAAAGCCTGGCTAGCAAGGTCTGTCACCAGAACTTCAGAGAGCATCTGACAGATGTGGTGATGCAGGAGATGATGGCCCTTCTCTTCAAGAAAGGCAGGCATTTAAACACCACACCACCCCTCCCCCACTGCCACCCTCAGGAAAAACCTGACTTAGATGAGGGAAGTCAGGGAGAGAAAGTCAAACAACATAAAAAAAGAGAGAAATAGAAGGTTATACCTGATGCCAAAGGGAAGAAAAAGACTAAACCTTAAGCTAAGAAGGGGGGAAAGGCCAGGTCTGCATTCATAGGGAAGAGAAAGAGAAAGGTTTGAGCACAAAATCAAAAAGAAGGAAAAGGACAAGCTGAAAGCCAGAGGGGAAAAGAGGGCAAAGATAAAGTCAGAGAGAAGAAAGAAGTACAGTGTGTTAACAGAGAGCCTACTGAATAGAAAGTAGGATAATTCTTTCAAAAGTTGAAAATTTGATCTCCTTGTGTTTTCAACATACCCAAGTACTTCTGTAGTTAAAAATGGGAAGTGGGGCTAGAATGCACAGAACATACTATAATCTGCTCATCTCAGTACACTTGGAATCAAAGCAGCCGTTTTTGTCACTTCCATGACACTACTAATACCATGGCGTTTGTATCCACAAGCAAATCTTGGCACATCTTGACTCTGGCTTGCAGCATGGACACAAGCAGAAGGAAACCTGCTAGGACCACAGACATGCAAAAGTCTGAAGAATTATGCTCCTAGAAAAGTGAATTTTGTTGGATCAATGGCATTGTGCTCAGATTAAAACAGTAATTTGTCATAGTGGTAAAATTAAATTTTATACAAGACAATGACAATGCAAATATTTACAGGTGCAACAAGTAATACAAGCAAAGGCATTGTCAGATGTAAAGATAAACAGAGAACTGACAATTTTTAAGTGACTGACATAAAATTACAAGAGTAACATTCTACCTAAGAAGCCTAAATTAATCAGCTGCAAAGACAGGAATATGCAAGTTGTGACTGATGTGACTTGTGAGACTATTTATACCTAAAAAGGAATACAATAAAGCTCCTAGACACATGCTTTATCCTGGCAGAAAATAAAAGGATACATAGCTCCTCTGGATGTTTCCTTAGAACATGACTTTGGAAACAGTTTGATGATGACATACTACCAGTTTCATTTGCTGCTCTGCTGTTGAACACAGTGGACAAGCTGCAGCATTCTAGACGAACATACAGTAGCTTCACAAGAAATGTGCCTTTATCTTCAAAGTAGCAGATTTATTGACTTTAGTAAGCAGAAAATATCTACCCGGACATTAGACAAACACAGACTCAACACAGACTGAGAAAAAGCTGATAATTTTATTAAACTGACTGCATTTTTGTTACATGTGCTTGGGAAATTTCCAATAACACAGAGCGCCAAAAGGCCTGGTTGTGAGTCTGACAAAAATCCCACAGAACTGAAAAGGATAAATATTATATGACTTTTTCAGACACAAATTGTACTACATTGTGTAAGTATAAGGATGTGTTTCTTCAACTTTGCTTGGGCAGTGCAAGGTGGGTAGTGGGTAGTTCAGCTATTACCAGGACTATTGTCAATACAACAGGCCCTATATCTGAACACTTGCAGAACATATCCTACCTACAGAGCTGGGGAAAATGCTGTAAGGCTGTCCCACGGGAGCAATGGCCATGGCAGGAAGGTCTTGTTTCCTTCAGAGTTCTAGCTCTGTGCCAAAAAGAATACTTGGCACGATTAGCAAGTTAAAAAGCTCTGTAGGGATAGATAATGAGGATTTCTGCTCACATTTCAAGTTGGTAATAAGAGTCTAACAAGGTTTATGGAGCTAGTGCAAGTGGAATTTTAGAAGCTTTTGCTGTAGTGCACGACCAGATGGTGGAGAGAAGAAGAGTGGTTGGGCTTCCGCAGTGGAAATTGTGGCTGACTGGGTGATGAAATAAAATCATTTGGGAGAGGAGAGTGGGAAGGCACTGGACTGTGATAGCTCAGAGCTGGAGGAGTAAGTCTAGGGTAGAGTCTGCACCATTACAACAAACTTCAGGAAACTGCTACGTGTAGGAGCTCTGTTTCACTGGTTGCACTGCTAGAAAGTATGTACTGCAGAAGAGACAACTCAGAGTTGTGGGAAGTGAAGGAGGCATAAGGGCACATGCAGATCAAGGGAAAAAGAAAACGTCAAGAGGCTCAAGGTTAAATAAACATCTTTCCTCCAGTCTATTAAGCAAGGTGGAAGTCATATGAAAAAAAGAAAAATGATCTGTACCTTTAAGTCAGTTCCAAAGCATGTCTATACATATTCAAGGGGATTGAATTCAGTGCACATAAAGTGTCTAAACTCTTCCAGTACCTTGTTGATGATCATTCAGTATTTTAAATATTGTGCTTTTTTTACATATGTGCATGCATGTTTAGTTATGTGTAAAGCAAGATCCCCCAGAGATACAGAGGGATTTCAGAGTGCTGATCCAATAGCTCAATAGAACTAGTTCAAACCTCCAGGCTGACTGATACTGTGCCTGCAGAAATAAAAGGGAGTGCACACACATGCTGGTATAGATTTGTACACTTACTGGTATACATGTACATACCATGTCACTGAGAGTGGGGTCTGTACACCAAGGACCTTCAGCTTTAAGGTGAGTCCTGAGATATTTGCCCAAAGATGTTTCAGAGACATGAAAGGATGGTGCAAACAGGAGCTTTAAAACCAAGACTCTCAAAGTGAAGGATGACTCTGATCTTAACTCCTGGCTTTCACAGAGAGAAGAGGCCAGATGGTAATTAAGGGGCAGTTAGTGTCAAGGTCACATATAATTACCCTAATTTTACATTTCTTGAGTTATTTTAGTTTGTTTCATAATGTTAATGTTATTTAAAATGTGCTCATTTATTTGTTGTTTATTTTAGAAAAGAGATAAAATTGTAAATTTAAGAAATATATCAAAATTTCTGAGGTATTCAAAGGACTGGAAGCCTGTAGCTCTATGTCAGCCCCTGAGGAGGTAAGGCCAGCAAGGTAGGCAGACTTTGAACCAAGGCTTTGCTTTGGCTTTGTATGTCCTTTTTTCTTGTTTCTCTTGTAAGCATGAGTACTGGATAGGATTTTTCTCTTTCTTTCTTTTTTGAACCAGCTGAGTGAAACAACACAAACACTTAAATGCCAGTTGTTTTCCAGGGCTTGCTCTTTCTACACATTCTCCATCTTGTACTTTAATGCATGTTAAAATGTGCAACAATTGCTGTAAGCCTTGACATGAGCTATAAGCACACACACCTACAATTGGAGTATCTTACAGTGGCTGTTATGAAAAATAGTTTTTACAGCCTTTGTACTGGTAGCTTTTTCTTTCATGATGTTGAGATCTCTGAGCAGTGCTCAGCATCCTTTGTGTGTGCAATCATGCCTGACAGAGTGGTCCCATCTTCAGCGGGTGGTGGGGAGTGCAGCAAGATGCCATAGACTGCAATCCACTGGTCTTACTCAGGCCAGGAAGTAGGTCTGCATGTGGAAAGTGTAAACGGTGGTCTTAGCAGTATAAAGGAAGTCTCACCAGAAGACACTAACTGAAAGGAAGTGCACATGGAAACATGCCATCACCCACACCCAAATGCAGCAAAACCTTATGCAGCTGAAGGCTGAAGGGGATTTATGGGATCTTTGAAGTGTAGCCACCCACAGCTGTCATCAGACCAATTTGTGTGAGGTTTTTCTAATTGTGCTTTGGGTTTGTTTTTCCTCCTTCTTTGAATTGCAGGCACAAGCTCTAACCTTCATGTATGTGTCTATATACACAAAGACAGAGAGAAAACATGCACTTTTTCTCCTTTATCCTGTCCATGTTCTAAAATAAGATGTTCCACAAAACAATTTTATCCACAAAAAAAACTGAATGAAAAGTTTTCGAGTGGGATTCCTGTTAGGGTCAAACTTCTAGGAGGAGTTGAGTCATAGCCATGGTTTGGCTCATACAGAAGTCATGATCTTGGTCCCTTGAAAATGATCACTTAACCACAGCTGGCATCAGCAGAAATACAATCAAGTTCAAGTCAGATTTGACTTTTACAGTCTGGGGCCAAATCTTCTTGTTTATTTTTGTAGTTTTTATTTAAAAGCTTATCCTTAGATGGCTGGATATGGACCTTAGGGGCTGAACTGCTCTATGAACTGCTATGATATATTTTCAGCTAAGTATATAACTAGCCTGATTTAAGTTTCATTTGAAGAACTTGCATTTGAAGAACTCTCAGATGCTGTTTTCAGATAATTATAATCTCACCTTTGATGAACTTCAGTGTGGTAAGCACAAAACATGTGTTGCTGACATTTCTTCGAAAAAAATGCATTTTATTTAACGTGTTTTGCCCCATCTTGTATGATTTTTTTCTGTGTATTTGCATTCAGTGCAGCTATATTTACACGAGGTCCAGCTAAAAATGGATTTTTAAGTCATTCTCTAAGATACTGCTGCTGTTCAGTTTGAATGAATAAATAAGTGAATGAATGAAGTGCTTAACTCCAACAGGTAGGTACCTTCAGTGGTTTAAACAGCCATGGTCTCAAAAGCACAGTTGTAAAGAAGAAACATAGCATATTTCCATCTATCCAAGAGACCAGGAAAGCTGCCATCTGACAGGGATGTCTAACATATGACAGCGACAACTAACACTAACACAATCCATCCTCTTTTCTCCATCCCTTCCAAGTCCTTCTATCTGCCACTGCACATGCCCAGGCACAACCCAGCTCCTCAGTGCAGGGTGTACTGGTTCCAAAATCTTGCTCTGCTCAACATACTGTGCTATATGGTTTAGGCAATGAGGGAAGGCCACTGCAGTCATCTCCTAGGAGATGTGGAACAGATGACAATGGAGACCAGGATCATGCCCTTTAGATGAAAGCAGAAGTATACAGTCTCCTCAGACTTCACAAATAATATCTGAAGTCTTTATGATAGGATGCAGTCCAATTCATTCATTGGACTGCAAGGGCCAAAAGACAATAGCAAAGGAGTTTTCTCTTCATTTATTTAAGGCCATGTCAAAAAAAGACCAAAACCATCCAAATGTCCCAACAGGTCACATCCCTGCAGTTATCTTGAGGCAGAACACAAGCAAAGCAAGGGAATGCAGAGTTCAGGCTGAATCTCCATTCTCTAATACAGCAGTCACCTTACACCCCAGAGTCAAACCCTGTTCACAGCAATGCCTGTGAGCCTGTCCCTCTCTCTTACTGCCCGCTCACTTCTCCTTTCACAATCCACATGTATTCATGCCAGGTGCACTTACAATGGATCTGATAATGCAAGCAAAATGGGCTGGATGATAGTTTGAAGTGGGGAAAAAAATAAAAAGAGGAGAAAGAAAGGTCTTCCAGTTGCTTATGATTTTCAGTTTGCCAAGCAGTAAACAAAACCCCAAGAGCCACCATCTCCTTCAAAATTGCCATTTTTATCTGTGCTGCTCCACCAAGCAACTTGGAGTGCTACCCACAGTACCCTGACACAAAACCACAGGAGGGTGAGGTTCCTGCTTCTCTGGGCACAGAACAGGGAAGCTATTTATTTTGGGTGCATCTCTGTGCAGTGAGTCATGTTTCGACTGGAAAATTGGCCACAGCTTTCTCAGAGATCTTTGTTGCCAGCAAAGCTGGCATGTTACCCAATTCCTCCCAGCTCCCTTTTTCTGCACCCCCACCCCCTTCTTCAGCTTGGGCTGCCTTTACATTGTTAAAGCCCCCATTTAATAATAGTCATTGTGCCATGTTAACCTTGAGAGTCAGGGAGAAGGACAGTGAAGGGCGTAGCTGTGTGCTATAATGAGCATTTGGTGCTATAGCAGGTGGGAAAGGCTTTGGGGATCTGGGCAGATTAGAAAGAGAGGGGGCTCTAGCAGATGTTGAAGCAGGATGATGTATTGCTGTTCACTCTGGGATTCAGACAATACCAGCACAAAAGTAGAACAGGGAAAAGGGGAAAAAAATTGATCCCTTCTGATAAAAACTGGGCTGGAAACCAGACATGCTTGAAAGTGAGTATTTAAAAAAGACAAATATGTGTCCAGGCTCAGCACCTTCTCCTCTCTGTTACTGCCAGATTTCTCTTTTAAAACACCATCTCAGGTTTGATTTATTTTACACTAGCTTAAACCTTGAAGCGTTACACAAACTTCTCCTTCCTTTCCCTTCCTCTCTGGCAGAGACTGGAAATGAATGCATCTGAACTTTGTCCTCCCCAGCACTCCTCACAGGCAGCGCAGGCAGGACAGCAGCTGTAAGTAAGGTCTTGCCTACACACCAAAGGTCAGAAACACTTAGAAATCCAAACTACTTTCTCTTCAGCTTTTACTGCAACACTTTCAAAATATTTTAATGGTGTAATTCCTAATCTTGTTATCTCATATAGCATAGCCAACTACAAAACTAATTGACACACAATTGTCCATTATCTAGGTGCACATATATAAAAATGTGTCAAGAGGGCTAAAAAGCAGGTCTTACATGATGATACTTTGTCCTATGGAGGACTAAAAACTCAAGAGGCAATTGTGCATTTGTTGTAATAAATAATCTGCAACACACGAAAAAAATTCAGGCTTAGCTTTGACCTTGATTTTCTGGAATGCAAATCAAAGTGAGATACTGGGTGCACAGCACATTGAAAAGCAAATTTTTTTAATACAGATGCCTACATATGAATATAGGACCTTAGTTTTTGAGTCCCACTAGAGTTGAAAATCTAGGCCTAATTTCTGTTTCTCTTTGCAAAAATATTGTCAAGAAGCTTACATCTTTCTGAAGTTTATTAGATAATTAAAATTGTTCTCTGTGAAATAATTTCAGATCAGCAGACCACCCACTTTTGCATTCTTTACATGTGAATAATACACAAAATCTGGGTTACTTGGTTTTGACAGGCACAGTTCTATACACTAACTGATAAATGCATCTGAAATTGCTGTTGTAAAGGAGTTTATCTCCAGGCTGTCCCACAGAGAAATGTGGGTTTGTTCAGCAATTTCTGAGAAGTAACTAAGGCCAGTGCTTTCTAGTATCTTGGAAATCCTTAAACCAACCCTGATTTCTGATTCCAGAAGATTGACAAAAACCCTAGGAAAAAACCCTTCCCCACCAGAAAAACACAATAGAGTAATACAGGATATTACTAAATCTCTTATCTATTATTATGTAAATGTATTATTGCACTGGAACAGGTTGTACAGAGAATCTGTGGATGTCCCACCCCTGGAAGTGTCCAAGGCCAGGCTGGATGGGGCTCTGAGCAATCTCTTCTAGTGGAAGGTGTCCCTGCTCATGGTGTGGGGATTGGAATGAGAAGATCTTTAAGGTCCCTTCCAACCCAAACCATTCTGTGATTCTATGATTCTGTGACCCAGATGTTGTCTGTCAAGGCAGGGAAATATTCTGATTCATAGCAATACCACTTTAATATTTAGATGGAAAAAAAATTACATATAACAGGAATGCATAGAAACAAAAGTTGAACCAGTCAGTGATAGTTTCTAGCAGTCTCAACCAACAGTAAATCCAAATCTGAGCATGAGTTAGCAAGGTCTCTTCTGATAGCCATCACTCAAAGCCTTCCTCCTCCTGTAGAAGCTGTTTGCTATCCTCCTCCTCATTGACTGCTGGTTGTCAGAGGTTGTGTCAGTGGTCTGTTTATGGTTCCTGCCCCTGAGGCTCTGCAAGCGATGGGAGGGAATGTTCTCTGCTCCCACACTCCTCTCACCTGGCAACAAAAGGAGGTGATGTCATTCTCCAGTGGCAGCAGTGGATGAAAGTGCACATGAGGCTTTCTCCCTTGTTATATATCTAGGCTTAAATAAAATATCCTTTGTGAGTTTACTCAGCAACAGCAGTCCCTTGCCTCAATTAGTGGATTCCAATTAATTAAAAAAAAAAAACAGTTCAGAGAACCTCATCACCATATTCTCAATGAGTGCCCTATTCACCCTCCACACGCTCTGAGAAGTGCCAGTGCAGGGAAAGATCAACTCTCTTCCTGCAACTCATCCCCTTTGTGCTACAGTCCCACCTGTATTCTCCAATTTTATGTGTGAGGGTTTTTCTACATATCTGGGAAAAACAACTGAGCATGAAAATGAGTAAATTAATAATGTTTAATAATGTTTTGTTTTTCAAGCGTGCATTTCTGAGCAATTGCATCTCATGATGAGCATGTCAAAGGCACAGTCTCTGAAAGTCTCTGCCACTTGTTTAAACAGGCAAGCCCCAAAATAACAAATAGAATACACATGGGGCACTTTAAAATAGCCAAGCATTTATGACAAATCTTAATTTGCGTCTTCTTTCACTGTCTAGAGACCTCAAATTTAGGCAGTGGGTTTTACCAGTATACAGCAAATCTAATTGCATCAAAATGGTAATAATCAGGGCAATTGGCAATTATGTGGCTCCAGGAACATCACTGCATTTTGGTTTATGCACCAAAATAGAAATCTACTATTTTCTGTTATCCTATATCTGCTAACCATCAGCCCAGAGAGAGGTGGCTGAGGCCAAGTATCTCCTTTATTGACCAGATCACCATCATTGCTGGGCTACAGCAGTTAGGAAGAATCACACATACAGACACTCATGGAAATGGGTGAGCAAACAAAAGTAGGAATTCTGAAAAAAAAATAACAAGAGGAGGATGATGAATGATGGACTCCATTGCCATGGCAGCTGCATGTTGCATGAACAGCTTCCTCTGGAGTCAGTGGTCCTTGTACATCTGTAGAAGTCACTATTTAAGAAAGTGAAAGGACAAAGGGAAAAGGTGACTAATAGTACTAGGTAATTGGATCTATGAACACAGCTAAAATAAAAGAAATAAATACTTGAAATATTGTTTGATTTATTAGTATGCAAGATAAGCTTTGAGCAAAATAAAAAAAATCTCTGAAATGAAAGGGAAATATGTTTCAAAGTGGGAAAAAAACCACAAAACAATCTAGAAGTGCTGACTGGGAATAACAACAAAAGCCAGATGGCATAAAATGGTATCTTTAGGGATTATGTGGCATAAGGAGCTGTGCACAAAAGCATGCTCTGAGTCCTTAAAAATCTACCACCACTTACTGGGCATGCTCAGTGTCCTTAGATAGCCACATTAACTTACTTAGTGTGCTCTGTCCTCAAAAGCTGGACAATCGTCTCTACCATTTAAGCTCTCTGCCCTTAGTTATCCCTGGTAGTTCATCAAGCTTCCTCTGCTGTGCTGTTTTATACCCTCTACAAGCCAGGATATTCTGCATTATCAGAAACTTGAGAGAGGATCCTTTATCACAGTTAGCAATACAAATCACCCCATTCCTCCCTGCCATAGGCATAAGACACCTCCTACTCTCTTGTTCATTAATTGGGAATGGTAATGAAGCTTTAAGGAGCTCACTTATATTTCTTCTAGACAGATCTGCAATATCACTGAAATGTTTTCTCATCATATGACTATAAAGGGGCAGGAAACCTATTTTCATCTACCCACCCAAAATTATGCTCTACTGTATGTGAGTGCCAGATTGACTCATTAGTGAAACATCCATTTAAACAACTCATTAACTTAATACTGTAGCCAGTATTGAACTTCATATTTGTCAAAACTGAAGTTGTCTGTGCATTTAATTCCAAGAAGGCCCTGCCTACTCCTTTTCATCTTTCCACCAACAAGGAAATACCCTAACTGCAATCAAACGCAAGTCCAGTATAATTTACATTACAATCATAAAAAGTCCCATCAGTAGTTCAGACATCTAGACATCATATTGCATTTGTTCATGGAGATTTACAGAAATCTTCTTAACAGCAAAGAAGATTTCTCTCCACAGACCATCAGCTTCTAAACGCAGCCTTTTCTCCTTTCTTCAGTGCCAGATTTATGCATATAAAAAGAAATAAATGAATCAGCTTTTTCTAGTTACACAGTAACCCGGTGCTTATTTGGATCAAATCTGTAGTAGAAGCGCTATAGAAATAGAAGTGTGTAGAAAACCTCTGCAATAAATCTGTTGTATTTGCAGACCTTTTCTTTAAACACAAGACAATATCTTCCTTATAATATAACAGTCTGTAACACTCATTTCAGGATTCAGAATAGACTTCTATTTCTCATTCATGCAAATGTGATGATCCAGATCAGTGTACAACTTTCTTCCAGCCAGTTTGGACTGGGAACAATATTCTGGAACAGAGCAGAAGTTCCCAGTATCCCTTGTATTCTAGACGTCCTGCTGAAATCACCTTTAATTATAAGTTAAACTGTGCTGGTCTTATTTTGAAAAGCTTAGTTCACTGTGAAACATTACACTACTTTTTATTTTTAAATGGTGTGTGAATTTTGTTACTCATTAAGTGTGCCAGCTTGACAGTCCTCAACCCTCCTGTACCCACAGAATGGGTGGAACAGCAACATAATCTTCCAAATGTTGTCTGGCACTGATGGGAATAATTTCACTTGGCTTCTAATTTTGATAGAAATAGTCACTCCTCAGAGCAGGAAATGAACTTTCACAAGATAAATCCCGAATACTGAAAGACATTTATATTAGTGTCTGTGAGACAGGTACAAAAAGTAACTGGGAGTGAGGAAAGAGGAAAATAAGCACTCAGATTCTCTGTATAAGTCTTAAAGGTGTAAAATCACTGTTTATCTTTCTGAGATTTACAGTGTGGGTTTTCCCAGAGTGCAAGAATTCCTAGCTGGTGTATTCCATTTCTAGTCCTCTCCTACAGATTTTGGAACACAAGGTGTGTTATGAATAACAAAGAACACCGCTATTCTCCATTGTTATCTATGAGTGGAAGATGACCCTGTAGAGCAATGGTAATTTTGTTCCATTTGCAAACAGCCCAGAACTCTCCTGTATTGCCTTAGAGTGTCAAACAACTGACCTGGAAATCACGTCTGCGGGAAAATTAGCTGTGACTTTGTCCATTGCACCTCTTTCTTGAGAATCATGAGTGATTGAAACATGAAAAATATTTAGGTGGAGATTTATTCAGAGCTGTCCTGATTAGGCTGAAGAGAAAAAGACCAGTGAGATAGTGATGCAGTCAATAAAAATGCCAGGTAATAAAAATTTAGTTGAACCTAGGCAAAAATTTGGTGCTGAGTATTATCTTTATTTCAGAGACCCTGTCTGACACAGCAGATTTACCAATAGCCACACTATGCCTCTATACTCTGAGTGCTTTACCACAAGACTGCCCATCGTAACATTTTGAGGGAAAAACAGTTGAAGTGAATATCCATGAGAACCCCATTACCAGAGGGAAATGATTTTAGAGCAAGCTAATGGAAACCACATTACACGAGTAAATTATTTTACTGCAAACCTATGAAAACCACATTACAATGGTCAAACAATCTCATTTCAAGCCCACTGAGACCACATTAATAAAGCCATTATCAAAATAAACCAATTTCAAATTAACTCTATGGGGATTTGGTTTTAAATGGCAACAAGATTTCAATGCATGTTGAAAAAAGCCCCTTGAATGCTATTATGGTGTAATGTCAAATGTGCAATCAAAGTTACAGGGGAAAAGCTACATGATTATAAAAAAATGGATACAGTCTTTTCGAAAATCTGCCAATTTGACTAACAATTTACTATTAATTATCATTCGTGTTCCATTTATTTCTTCCTTTCCAGTGCGTCATATGAATTTGTTAGAAAACAGTACATGCAAAATGAATTTTAAAACATTTCAAAAAGTCATTAGGACAACCCAAAAGGCAATAACCTCATTCATCCACTTGTGAAAAGTATACATACAATATTTTGGGGTGGAAAAATCTGCAATAAGTCCTTATCCCATATACCAGGAGCAATAATCATCATGAGAGGAGCACAGGACTTCTGTCTGAATTAATCTGTGAAGTAGGCTATATACAGAAGAAGGAGAAAAATGGAGAGCCTTCATGCTCCCTGTTGAAACTGGGATGGCTGTGCTCATATTGGACAAGCTCATATTTATAAGTTATACGTGCATCTGGACGCACACTCTCTTACACACATATCAGAAACAACCTCGTGATGCTTTCACCTTTCTCCTTTGATTTATTCCCCCCAATATCCTTTGTCCTCACCACTGCTATAGTAAAAATAAGCTTTTGCCATCAAAAGCTGAAGTAAACATGAAGAAATGTTTTTTATAGATGACCTCAGACACTCATCTTGGATGCATCAGTCCAAATGTTACCATGTCCTTTTCACTTGATAGAGTGACCAGCCACGAAACTTGGAGTGTAACATGCATTTCCACGAGTCTACAATCAGACCTAGTAAGTATCAGCTTAGCACCTCAGTTCTACCTACTAAATTCAAACTTTCCTCCTGCAGAAGATAAGAAAATATTTAGCCATGAGAAGAATTCTGACTTAAATCATAGATACCTGTGGATTTAAAGCATGTGTAATTTTTGGTAGTGGCGTAAAAGATTTTTTCTTCAACTTTAGAAATACATTCTTAACTTCAGCTGCCCAAATCCTTTTTGTAGATCTAGCTGCAAGTTTTTATGCCCACTATATAGAGAAATGCCTTACAGTGAGTGACTGATTTCAAAGTGTATCTTTAGATATCCTGCTTAAGTATTAAAACTTTCTAAGCTGACAATAATATAAAGGTAGTACTAATTCTGCTGACATAGAAGACCAAAAGCTCAGGTACTGTGTTGATACTGATGAATTAGTAAAATGCTAACTGTAGAAAAGCTTTTTCTATTCAGACGAGAAAAAAATCATGATTCCTAACACATCTTTTGTTGTCGAGATGTAGATAAAGATCTTGAAAAAAATTAGAAGTTGAAGTATTTTAATAGAGTAATCAGTTGAAAAATTCTGCATTCATAGGTTGTATCTATGGGTCTTAGAGCTGTTCATTAAGTTTAATTAGGAAGGGGAAAAAAAAAGACAAGAGACTCCCTGGATACTTCTGAGTGACACATTACTGACAGCCAGAACAAGAATAAACAAAATAGGATTAGATAGTGTTTAACATAAAAATAACTCATTCCTCCAATTCTACCTCAAAGTTCCACAAAAATTAAAATTGCCAGATCTGGTGAAACTTACTGAAATTGTGTTTGTCCTTAGAAATATACAAACATTTAAGATATTTCTAATTTTTGCCTGCTCTCTGTTATGACTTAGGAATATAAGAAAAGGGACAAATAATAGTTTTTCAAAATCAGCATTTTCCTGCTGACTTTGCCAGCTGTTTCATTAAAACCCTCAAACTTACTAACTAGCAAGTCTGAGTGCAATTCATTGCAGTGAAGTTCTGGGTTTAGATTCTGCTGACCTCCAATACAAAAATCTCTTTAATAAATACATAATTTTCTCCAAGTATAGAGGAATTTTGGATTGAGTGGTTTTGTTGTTGGAGGTTTTTTTTTGTTCTGTTTTTTTTTTTTTTTTATATTTCCCAAGTAATCTCAAAGCAAATTCACATTGTACATCTACTTAGGCAAATCCAAATAGCTCTGACAGAAAATCGGCTTCTCTGTTTGCACTTCTCCTTTTTCTGCTACCGAGACTACTGCTGATCAACTAAAAATTAATTATTAGAGGTTATTTCATTTAAAAGTAATATTAGGGTCTTAAGTTTGAACATTGATTTTCATAGCTTTTTTACTACACTATATCAAGCAGAGGTGAAGATTTAACATGCAGACTTGAAATCTTAATCACAGCAACAGGAAAACTGACAAATGACAGTTGATTTCTCAAAATGCGTTTGTAACAGGGAAAAAAAATGAAATAAATACAGCCCACAGTCTTGTCCAGACTGTAAGTGTATCATAGGACAGAATTTTCGTCCTTTTTGTGTTTTCATGGAAGTCTTAAACTTAATTGAGTGTGCATATTTTCACTACTTCTAATTGTTTAAAGAAACAAGAAATTAAGTCCAGTAACAACAGTAAGAACACAGCTATATTAAGTTCAGTAAGACATGAATACTTGTTGTGGTTTTATATTTAGAACCAGTTACTTCTTCCCACAGAAAATTCATAACTGTTGCTTTGTTGCAGAAATAAATGCCTCCAAAACAAAGTTGACTCACTATGTTTCTACTGAAAAAAAATAAAATCCCCTTAGTAATACAAAACAGATTTGATTTTCAGAACCTTGTTCTCATGTCATGCTCAGTGTACATATTTTAATGTACTAGAAGAAAGCAATCACATTGGTAGGTGTCAGTGCTGAAAACTTCTGGTACTCATTTTGTCCTTTTTTGTTTCCCATTGATGCAAAAACCTGGCTTAACAGCTTTGTGGTACTATGCAAAAGTTGCAATAGATGCTGCAACTTAAAAAAAATCAAAATGATAGCACTTCATCCATGGAGAGCACTTCGCTAAAATATTAAGAGGATCCTGGAGTATTGGTAAGTCACTGTTGGCCACTGAACTGCATATTGGAGTGAATTGAAGATAAACCCTTCAACAGACAAATTAGACCTCAACTTCAATTTTGATTGAATGAAGCTGCAGAATATATCTAAACCAAGACAATTTTACCGATGTAGTAGCACAAAATAAAAAGTGAAAATGAAAAATGTGTTTAATACTAGTGATTTAGAAAAGTATATTTCATATTTATAGACAGTATCCAAAGCAGTTGTTGCCAGTATTCTGATATTTAAATATTTGAGTATTTAGATGCCTGACCTAATGAACTTATATCTCTAGCACTTTAATAATCTGACCCATAGATTCAGGTTAGTTGCAAATGGGTCAAATACTGCAACAAAGCCCACAAAGTGCTGGATTCCCTTCCCAGTCGGAACTCATCAGGAATTCATAGTACTTGTTTTTTTTCAGAAATTCTGTTATCTGTTTATCTTAAAAAAACCTCTTTTTTTTTTTTTTAAGTGGAAAAAAAATTCAAGTAAAACCCCCTACATTGTCTTCTTCTCCGTGATCACTCCAGCATACATACTTCTTGGACAGAAAATTCTTGTTTCCTTTGTCTCCAATATTTTGCAAATCATAACCCTTTAAAGCAGTAATGCTTGCAGGTTTTACCAAGGCATTTGTCCCTACATAATGTTTATTTTGACTTTTTGTAAATACATTACTGATGTTCTTTGTTGTAGAGTATGAATTTAAGCTTCTTTCCCGAACAAAGACTAGGTCTTTGTTTGGATGCTCAGGGCAAGGCATCATCCTGCTCCAGTATCCTGTTTGTATATCTGCATGCAGGTGGTATGAGAAGTGACTTGTTTGCTGCCATTTCTCCTTCACTAGTTATTCAGAAACCCACTATGCTCCCACTGAGACCATTCCTTTTGCTCTCTGATCAGGCCTATGAAATACACCCTGTCTTTGAAAATTAAGCCACAATCATTCTTTTGCAAACAAAAAATATGTTGTTTGTATTTTTTTCTTAAACTGTGTTTATACCTGTGCCTGGAAAGGATGGCCTCTTAAATAACAGTCATGAATGATACCTACTTAGAGGTTCATCACTGAACTCTTTTCTTGTGTGTATATATATATATATATATATATATATATATATATGTACACCCAGACCCAAATATGCAAGAAAATTGAAGAAAATTCATACTAAATTCATACTAAAATCTGACCTGAGAAGAAATTCCAATAAATGATCTCGTGACTGAGACATATGACAAAGTATAGACACTTCTTAACCAACATTTTTTTTGTTTTGTTTTGGGTTTTTTTGTTTGTTTTGTTTTGTTTTTGTTTTTTTATTTAGTTGTACAAGTATCAGGTAACTGATCTGTAGCTGTTAGCAATATGATATTTATGATTAATGTGACTGTGTATGATTTGCGCATTAGAAATTACGTGGAGTTTTGGCAAGACTCTTGTTTTCTTCTTGAAAATCAAATAACATTCATAATATGTAAAAAAAAAAGGAAAAAGAATAAAATACAAATATATCTGAGTATGTCTACACTGTAATTTGTAATCATGTTTAATCATATATTTATTTAAAAATTATAAATTGGTTGTAGATAACCACAGTAAAAGTGGTCTACCACTCGTGTATGGCATTGGATAGAAGGATTGGTGCCAACTGCTTTTGTTTCCACTACCAAATGCAGACTCAGAAACATGCTTACACACACAGAATCTCTCACACTGGATCTTAGTGCCCTGCTTTTAGCTGCAGATAGAATGCAGAAGGTTGCTAGATCAGATAAAAAAAAAAAGATAGAGAGAAAAAAAACCCAAACCATGTTTTCTAAATAATTCGTGATCGCTAAAAAATGATGGTTCCAGAGAAGTTCTGCAAACGAGCACAGGATGAGCTTTTTGTGTTACACTCCAATAAAAACCCCAGAAAGTGTAAATTCATATATACAGTCATAGTTTATTGCTGCCCCTTCACTTCACATAAGCTATGTGCTTATGGAGAACTGATCCTTCAGAAAATGTTTCCTACCTTGCCGGCTCCAGTGGGGATAAACAGCTCATTAAGGGCCTAAGACTCCTTCCTACAAGCCAATATTTTCAGAAATAGGACCTGTACAGAGACAGCTTGACAAGCATTGGAACTTGTTCCCTCTTTTGATTGAGTACATTTTCTTCATTATATGAGGAAAGAATTTGTTCTCAACAGTTTCATGTGGTGCAGAGATTGAGATACTCTGTCACAGATTTCAAGATTTGAACAGATTGAAACCTTGTTCAAGTTGTCTGATAGAAAAAGGCAGTTACAAGCAACCAGATATTAAAATGTATAACCCACCTGAAAAGCAGGAATTAAAAACCTAATTACCTTTACAAAGCTGTGCTGGTGTGTCTTTGTTTCAAGGCAACTCTTCAGAGAACACCCTGGGATCATGTCTCTAGTTTCCACTTCACCCCAGGAGCATTTTGGTGAGGATATCGCGTTTTGGTGAGGATATCGCTCAGGATAGGTTCTGGGCAAGTGCAACATGAGTAATCAGGCAGAGCTGAAGATGGGCAAGGAGATACTCAGTTTAGACTTCAGAAAGGATATGTCTTAGTAAAGATGATGCACAAAGATGCCCAGCTCTTCAGGGAGGGAATGGGTATGCTGCTTAACAAGACATAGACAACTTTGATATGGTACGAGCATCAGGACCTGTAGTTACTACATTCCCTTTTTTGACAATGTCTCTAAGTCTTCCTGTCATCCACTGACTAACAAAACCTACTTTCCAGACCCATTTGGGGTTTTGTCTCATCTCCAGTACCTCAGGGTTAAGTGCACATATTTTTGGACTCTGCAATTTTAAATTCTTTCAGATCTACTTCCATGTGTTATAGCTATTAATGTAAGGGATGAATGGAGTTAAGGGGGCCCCCTGGTAGTCTAGTGGTTAGGATGCAGCACTCTCACCCCTGCAGCCCAGGGTTCAATTCCCAGTCAGGGGACTTCCCTGGGCAGATGGAGCTCGTCAGCCCTGTAAGGCCATCCATCTAAGAGAAGGTCACTCTAAACAAACCTACATCCTGAGGACCTCGCTGCCACTGTCCAAGCTTGCTCAACCCCAGCAGATGAACCTCAGGATTAAAGGGTGGGCTCAGTTCAGCACACACTGTGTCTCACCTAAAAAATCCACTACACAGGTTCAAAGGGTAATGACCTTTCCCAAATCTTCATTTGTGAAGACTGGCCATGACAATGGAGTTAAATTGATACTGCAAGAAGCATGACTTTTATGATGTATTTTAAATTCCATGTTTGTGAATTGTTTTCTTCTGAGTGGGTGAATAATGCTATAAAAAGATACATTATGTTTCAAGGTCTGTCTCAGCTTGAAAAAATATATATTTACTTACTGTATATAAACATTTAAAAAAATCTTGAAGAGATGGAAAGGGGATAATATTACTGCAAAAGATATTTCTCTAGAGGACAATATTGAACATTATTGAAATAAGTTGTTCATGGGCAACAAAATGTGAAGATCTGTTTCATATAAGGTTATTCTCTCTGCCATGACATCTTAATATCAGTTCCATTGTTTTCCTTATGACTGTGTTGAGCATGAGATACCCAGTCTGAACCGAAGTTGCTGTCGGCCAGGCCACTAGCACACACTGGAGAACTGACCAGGCAATTGCTGTTGGCAGGATGTACAGTGACTAACACCAGTGCAAAACTGTGTACATATTCATTGTGTTTCTTGCTGATTCAGAAGCTATTTAACCCTTTAATCTTTAATCTTGCTGGAATGAGGAAGTGCTTTCAGCTCACTCGATCACCTGGATGCAATATGAATATATAATATTAGCAATAAAAAAAAAATAATTCTTACCAGAAAGCAGGTGATTTCTAGAATCAACTTATCAGGTATCATTTAATCCAAATAAAGCAACACCTGGGCCCTTTCAGATGGAGTCTGAGCAAATGAAAGGCAGCTGCTGTGTGGATGGAACATCTGAGTGAGGCATCCTGCCTGAGGACACTGTGTACAGACTGCGCAGCTGAGCATCAGTGGCTGTGCATCTCCTTGCATCCACAAGTGATTGGTGGATGGAAGCAATTTAATTAGGAATAAAAAATGTATTTACTTATCTTTGGATATTGCTTTTCTTCACTGAAAATGACCTGTTTTCTTCAGTGGGCTTGCATCCCACCGCCCATCCCACACCAATTTCCAAACCCCTTAAGGCTTCGCTTGGTATTGTTAGGAATAGCTCTAGATCCATTTCAGAAGTCAAGTCAAATCCTTCCTGTGCTCTGAGGAAGTTAAATATATATTTGGACTTATTTCTTTCCTGGCTTAGGTGTATATATACTAAATACTTATGTAGAAAGATAGTCATAGTAAAGTTAAGAAAAACACAGGTATGCATGAACTTACAAGCAGTTTGCCAGAATGAGACATTACACAGAAGAGAAATCTGTACAGGAGACTTGTGTTTCCAACAGAAAAGTAATGGAATAAAAGTCCTTTCAAAAATGTTATTTTAATTGTATTTTCTGTCCTAGCTGCATGTGGTGAGTTTAGATTGGCAAAGTTGTGTAAAAATATTTCGTAGTTTTGTGGAGTTACAGAAAAACATTTTCTCCTCTGGACTATGTGTTAAGCAAAAGTTAGTTTTTCAGTCCATCAGAAGAAGCCTCTATCTCCTTGACCACTATCAGATATCTGCTGTCATATTTCCCATCTAGTAGTGTTTATCTGTGTAGGAGTCATCCCGGCTTGTACGTAGAGTAGTTTTCAAAACATGCTGAGTGCACCTTTTTCTCCCAACTTACATGAATGTCTATCATGAAAAATATGCAGTGGTGCTTAAATCTTATTCTGTTACACAATAGAACTGTTTTGGTTTGGGGTTCTTTTTCTCTCTAATATCTAAAAGTCCTTGAAAAATCTTAACCCTCAAATACAGTCCTTTCACTTTGCAAATGTAAAAATCTCAAAAATAAAAAAGAAAACAAGGTTTATTAAAAAAAAAAATCCTACATTTGAAAATGTTAAATGTTCCTTCATCATATTTCATTAAAAGTTTTTTCTTACGTTTTTCATGGGTAAGTTTGAAACATTACCTGCACTGGGAAGAGAAAGAGCATTATCCCTCAAAGCAAGCACCACACCAGCTCCTACTGCTGCTCCAAGGTTTGGCCTTTACTCGCTAGTCTTTCCATCTTCACCTCGGTAAACCAGATATCTCCAGGAAATGCTCCTAGGCATTGAGTCTCAAACATCTATGCTGCAAAAGCAGCAGCTTTGGTTTCCCAAATAATAGCTAATACGGCTGCCAAGTTAGATGGAGAAGGAAAAGTTTCAGGAGGCAATTTTTACATGATTTACCTCCTTTGGAGGCTCAGAGGGTTTCACCAAAAGGATATGGATTTTTTCCCTCTTCTTGCCTTGAATGGTAGGCAAATGGTTCCAGCCATTTTAAGTCTACAAGTGTAGATAAATCTACACTACTCATCTGTAGGCCCTCAACATGATGCGTCACTAGTAGGGTAATTTGACAGAGCAGTTCAAAGAGACTTGCCTGGCTCCTGATGGTGTCACAAAAGGTTTATATGGATGGGAATTCAGTTCCTTCCACTTCCAGTCTTATTTCCAGTCTGGTGCTTTTCACCTCCTGAACAATTCACCTCACTTTAAAAAAAAGTAAAGAAACGTCTAAAAAATATTATTTCAGTAAGATTTTGTGGCATTGGTAAAATTACAGTCTCTGAGACATAAATAACATTTTTCTATATAGGTACTGACAGCAGAAATAGAAATTTCCTCACCAGTGGTTTCATTTAAAGTGCAATATTTTGCAAAATTCTAATGAAAAAGGTAAATTTCCACTGTACAGATCATATTGTGGTACTTGCAAAATATATCTTCTAATTTTTTCTTGACATTCATAAATATTTCATAAGTTCCTCCAAAGGGACTGAATAATACACACATTGCTGAGATTGTAACAAAGTGGTGCACTGAACTGGAGATAAAAGCAATCTGTGGAATGGTGGTTTTGGACGTTTGGGATATAAAAAATGGCTGTTTCTTACAATCACCCTTTGGCAAGCTACTTAGGACTACCTACTCCGTGAGATAAGTGCCTGGGCAAGAGAAAGAGTGAAGAATCTGCCTTGCCCTGGGTGTCAGCTGTGCTGCAGGATTCACCCTCCAGTGCGCAGCTGCAGGGACATGAATTAGGCAACACACCTCGTCCTTCCAAGGGCGGTGACCAGGCTATGGCAGGACCACAATGCTCTGCTGCCAAGCCCTGTTTATTAGGCTATAACATATTCTAAAACAAGGAGCACACACACAAGGGCTGCTTGTGATGATCAGGCTTCTATCTGTCCTTTTCAGGTAATCTTTACCCAGACAGGTCAAGTCATTCTGTATTCATCTCTTCCAACAGCAAAACAGCAGTATTTAACCCAGAGGATTTCAATGTTTATTTCATTAAGATTGAAGTTTTTTACTAGTTCCTATATTTTTTTTCTTCTTTCAGTTTGTGAAAGAAGAGAATCAAGCGGAAATACAGCCGGTACCAAATTCTCTAGTCCTGAAAATATTACCACGAGCTATTATATGGACTGTGGACCTGACAAAATATTCACAGAACGTATACAGTAACATTTATGGCAGAGAACTACTAAGGTAAGAAAAAATAATAATAATGAAGATATAGGCATATATTGGGAAAAGCAATTTCTAAAAATTAATGAATTTGAATTAAATGAATCTCAGGGGTCCAGAGGAATTAGATATTAGTCATCTGAACTTTGACGGTTGGTTTTGAAAAGTCACATAGGAAAGGGAAATAAAAGACAAAAAAGTGGAACAAAAAAACCATAATTTCATCCACTCTTGAAGATAAAATTTTTAAACTAGCTGAATAATGTCAGAAAGGAAAAAAAATTTAACAACTGCATGATGAAATAAACAAGACAAACACATTTATAAATACTACTGAGGACTGTCCTGAACACACTGTATACTTTATTGTTCACTTCTTGCCTATTCTTCACCCATTTTTTCTTCTACTAATATCAAAGTGAGAAAAAAACATACCAAAGACCTACACTGAGGATTCAGTTTTCTTTAACTAAATGTCAAATGCATTCTAAGCTAATAGGTATGGTCCAGGTGTCAAGTACATTACTTGATTCTTCTGATTCTGCTATAGCTGAATTCTCTAGTATAAAATGATGAAAGCAAGAATAGCAATTCTGTCACGGTCAGAGAAATAGTCTTTGAGAATTACAAAGCAATTAAAGGGCATCAACTACAGAAGAAAACATTGAGAAAAACAACAAAAACCTAGCAAAATAAAATATTCCGCTACAGGACACTTCTTCCATTAGGTCTGAATGGGTCTTTTCAATGCCTATTTCATGAAATATGAAAAGGAGAAAAAAAGAAAAACAAATAAAAAACCCCAAGAAATTCATCCTGGCATTTGAGTAACCTCTCTATACACTATTTTAATAAAGTTTTGACATCAGGTTTATAATATGGATAATAAGTAAATATTCTTGAATTTCATTATGTATGTTGAACTTTTAATTTAAAAAAAGAAATATTAAATCATGTAAAGTTTATGTAGGTATCTTGGCAATACAATGCCAGAACACATGAATTTTATGCAGGGGTTATTAGGTGAAAATCTTTGATTTTTTTGTTAAAAAGGCAGTCATTTTGTAGGTTTTTCTGGTGTGAAAACAGAATCTGCAGATCTACATGAAACTTTATTGCTACCTTTGTAAGTATAGAGTGAAATAATACTTTTTGTTTCCTGAACCAGAATACAGGCTATGTAGAATTTTTGGGGCTTCTAAATATAATTACCAAGTACTATGTCGGTGATGCAGAGCTGCACAGGAAAAAATCCTAAGGAGAAATAATCATGATATTTCCACCATGCAATATTAGGTACAACTGATTAGTTTTGTGTCTTTTTATTTATATGTATGGAATAAAAACCAAAACTACTTGCTCTTCAGTGTTCACCATATTTTTAAAAATCAGTTCTCTCATGTACACATGAGAACCTGCCAGCTGCAAAGAGGCTGAGAATGACTTTTTGAAATGCACTGCTTTTTACCCAAGAGTGGAAAAGGTCTGATATAATAGTTCCTACTGTTATGTATGGTACTTGTTGGTATCTATGGGCAGCATGGAAACTAAACAAAGGTTTAGTTTCAGAAACGCATTAACAATATCTGTCTTATCTCATCCTGAAAAGTAAAGAAGCTCAGGCTCTGCTATTTCTTTTCTGTGTAGTTTTATTATTGCAGATAACTTTTGCCGACAGTTTTAATAATTATGGTAGCATAAGATGGTAATAATCTACATATGCACTTTCAAGTGGGAATATTTTACTGGGATTCTATTCACTCTCAAGATTATAAGCCTTTGATTATTGACAGATTTTGCAGAAATAGCATTTCATTGTTATCCTAACCACAGTTCTAAGACTATTGAGTAGAGCAGATGAGATCAAGCATATACCTTAAAGAACCTATTTTTGTGCAACATTTTGTATGTAAATAAGGATAGCAGTTATGAAAACTGTTAGACACAGAGTCCTAGACAGTAAGATTGTTTCATGATGGAGCAGATAGGAAGAAAACAGAAGCTAAAAACCTACTTATCAACATGTGTCAATCTTGGTAAGGATTGTTTTAGTAGACAGGAAAAATGTCAGCCTCCAGGTCATGTAATTCATGGCATTACTGTCCTAAAATTGTTGTCAGCTATTTTAGTGACTATAAAAAGAGAAAATGAACAGTCACTATACACTATAAGTTTGGTTTCCCTTGCCTTTTTTTGTAGTACTCCATTGCTTGATTAAAATCTGAATTCTTTCAGTGTTTCTCCAGTCCTAGGACCTAGAAGTTTGTTGTTTTCACTCTCAAAGAAGAGATTATCTCCAGCATGCAGTACACATGGGATGCAATAGCCATGTCTTTAGCATCCTCCCTCTGTTCATTTTCCTCAGGTCAAACTTTTATCACAGTCTATAACGTCTATGATGTTCCTATCAATGACACATTGTGGAGCTGCTTCTGCAGAATGCTGTAATGATATAATGTCATTAATTCAGCTTTTTTTTTTTCCTGCAGAAGGACCTTCTCATTCACGGCTGGGCTTCGTGAACGAAGATTTGGGAAGGCTCTATCCACATTTGTTACAGGCACGTTGGTGACTTAAGAGGCCAATATGAGACAGACATATCCGATTGCAAAAGGCACAGCAGAAAGACTCTTTAGATGGTATATTCTGCAGAACACTGTTCTTTCTGCGTTGCCTTTTCTCTTCAAGAGTGATCCTGCCTGTGTTCTCAAAGGAGACAGCTGCGTTATAGATGGTGTGTCTCCAGACCTCCCAACTGGAGGCCAGAGTAGACCAGTTATGGTGATCAATATGGCCAAGGCTGAGATGTTGTTTCAGGGAGTCCTTTATCTTCTCTTCGGGGCTCCTCTCTTGCTGCAGCCAGTGGCAAGTTCACCATAAAACAAGATCTTAGGGCGGCGGTGGTCCTTCATCCTGGAGACGTGCCCTGCCCATCGCAGCTGTGTTCTCATCAACATGGCTTCTATACTTGTGACTGCTGCTTGCTCTGGAACAGATGTATTGGTCACGTAATCTGACCAGTGGATGTTTAAGATCGTTTGAAGGCAGCGTTGATGGAAGCGTTAGAAGGACCTTCTAGATGAGAAACTAAAGACAAACAGCTTTGCCTCAATCTTTCCTTTACTTCCTTTTTATGAGTTAGTCTATTTTTTCTCCTCTGTGGACTTCAGGTGCAAAGGACCTTGATTTCTATTCTTGAGCATCTCATTTTGGGAATATCCAGTCTTCAACCCAAATCTTTAGCATAACTAAGACTGCTTCTGGCTTTTCTTTCTCTGTCATTTGAAGCTGCACTTTTCAAGCCAGAAATGTAGTCCATTCCTCTCTGTTCAGATGTAATAGGCCAGGATTCTAATTCTCTATTCCATCTTCAAGAACAACAATTTTAAAGATACCTAATCTAATGTAGGGGCTATGATAACTTTACACAGACTTTTAGAGATGCTTGCATATTTTAGCACAACTTTTCATAGTCAGATGTCTTGGGTATTTTTTTCCCCTCATTACTCCATCTTGCTTTATTGTCAAAGGAGTATTTCTTTTCACTAGCCTAGTCAATGTAGAGAAAATCTAAAACCACAGCATTTATGCAATTTATTTCATATTCAAAATGCTTTATATTTACTGGCCAACTATTTCGTAGAACATTTCTGTAAAATACAGTAGTGAGAGAGAAACGATCTGGTCATGAATATGCAGAAACTTGGTGGCAAGGGAAGGTCTGAAAAAAGATCATTGTGGTTCACAGCTCTGTGCTCTTTGCATCACACTATATCTCTCACAAAGATCAAAAGAGAAAGTGAAAGATATTACTGACCTAGTGAGCATCAAGCTCATATCTCCTAATTCAGATAAGACTTCTAAGAAATTGCTTTAACTGAGTTCAATGACCTAAATTTACATTTAGGACATTATAGAGAGTACCAAGATACTATGATACTCAAACCTCTATGTTTTCAAGTAGGCAACTGCTGAAACAAACTTTGTAGACTAACTTCAGAAAGCTTTTGGTTTTAGTTGATGAGGGAACTTAGAACAAAACCTTCAGTCCTAACCTCAAGGGGTTTTGTAAAACACCAGTTCTTTCAAAATGGGTTGCCTTTGGAACAGCTCATGGACACCCTCGTGGCTGAAACAGCTCCTGCTATGTCCAGCTTTGCTCTGGATGACATCTCACTGAGGTCTTTGGTGGTATGGGACAATCTAGAGATCAGGAGGTAGTTTTTCTTCAGGGAGAGAGAGCATCACGAATACCCTGAAACATCCTTTTCCCCTGAGGAAAAGCTTCAAAATGTAGCAGGAAACCACATGCTTTCCTGACCTGTTGTTTGGCTGCAATCCCTCAGATAATATCCACTATTTAATGTCTTTGTCCTCAAAGCAACCTCTGCAAAGACAGGGACATCTACTTCAGAATCACAGCTTTTATCATTGGACAGATACTGTGTAATTTTATGGCTTTCTCACACTTCCATCATTTCCTTGATATTGTGTGTGTCCCCTCAACGAGTTCCGGAATCAAACCATTTTTCATCTGTCTGGAGTGGCTGGGTTATGTTTTATAGGAAATTGTGCTCTGGGGACCATGCAAAAAAGTAATCCCCAAACCCAAGAAAACAATATGTTAATCTTTCTTTTAACCTCATAACCTCACCTCCACGTTGAGTCACTACACAAAGCACCTCTTATTTCCACTCAGAGAAGTTTCCTGAACCTCACCACTTTAGAAAGAAAACTAGGGGTTTTCTCAGTTTTGGGATTTGTAAATTTGGATAAGATTCCAAGTTAACCTCCAAACTTTTTCTAATCACCAGTATTATTAAAATAGGTCTTATATTTACAGTGTCAGCTAATGTAATATAATCCAGTTAATGCAAGAAATGTTCCGTTAATCCTAACTTGCTGAGGAATAGGGGTGCCATTAAGTAAGAAGAGGGGAAGTTGGCTGTATGAGATGCAGGAACAAGAACTGCCAGGTAAGATGAAGGAAAAAAATACAGGAAAAAAAGCATACCATGACTTATGGAAGGACACATACAGATCATATTGTTAAAAGTTAAATTAACTATATTTTTCCTCTTTTTTTCTTAATGCATACGTCACAAAAATAGTATTTGTTGACAAAAAAAAGAGGTTGTTCTTTCCCTGTAGATGTGCCATTGCTAGGTTCACACTTATGTTTAGGTGTTGAATTTCTAACTTTCCAACCTAGTTCAATTCCCCAAAGCAAGAAGAAAAAAACATGCTTAGAATTTACATATTGCTCTTATGAATTAGGATAGCTGTCTAGGGTAGCTAGCTCAAGGGAGCTGGAAGTCATGAAGACACATGTACACCCATAATGAAGTAAGAATTTTAAGCTGATATATCTGTTTTCAAATTTTACAGGGACATATTCTGCTTTCATTTAAGACCTCTTATTAAAGAATATTCAAATATGTGAAAACGAAGATAAAGTCTGACAGACCTTCAACAGGTTGTGGTGCATTCATACAGTACTGTCTGTATCACTTTTTAATTAGCAGTCCAAATGCAGTGAACAGATTGTACAGTATACTGCATCAGCCTGGCTCCTATATTTTCTGTTGATTCACATTCATGTTTAAAGGGCCCTCCTCCAAGCAGGACTTTTCTCTTCCCATTGTCCTCCCCAAAACCCAGGCCCATCAAGTTAATACTATTTCACTCACTGGCAGCAGCTGGTTTTACCAGGTAACTGAAAGGACACTTTAATCTACTGTTTAATGTATTTTTCTCTACCTGGGATGAGAAACGAAATTGCTGCTAACAAAAATGCCTTAGTCATTAACTGAAACTAAGTTTTAAAAGCATTCCATTACTCTCCCAGTGGGAAGTTTCTGACTTTATTAGCATCTTTTGAATCTGTATTATAAGTACCTAAGTGCTAAAATCCTAGCGGACAAAGGCTTTATTACATGGATTCAACTTGATGATTCTACCTTATGTTGGAATGAACAAAACAAGGAAAGAAATTTAAGTTAGAGTCAAGATATTGAGAGTAAACCTTACTTGATTCTGAATTCATATTAAAAGAAAACAAAAAATGTCTATATTATTACACATTTCTGACATGCTTAAAAATGAATAGACAGATGTGTCTGCTTTTGCATAGAACTGAAGAAAGGTAAATACTACTCAAAAGTATAGTCAAACTACTTTTTCCTTATGAGAAGAGTAGGGTTAATCATGCAATCTTTTGCTGTTATCCAGTAAAATTTTCTATTGCAATCAACAGCCAATTTTTAACTCACAATTTTAGAGTTTGATTTATGGTAACTGAGAAGTTCAGAATATATATACTGCAAATCTTTTCAGAGGACTACTCTTACTATGGTTATGTCTTTTAGCTTTTTTTTTCATGTGATTTAACCTACTTAAACCTTGTAAGAATTTTAAAGGAAAAATCAAATTCGATATGTTTTGGGTTAGAACAGTCAGATTGAGTAATTCCACCTCTCTCCCTAATCCTCAACAGATTTTCAGACTTGCAGCATCTCATTAGGTCTGGAAATTGGCTGACTGGAGTTTGAAAATTAGATTATGACTTTAAGATATATCCCTTCATTACCTTCTATGGAACCACATTCCCCAAGAGAAACTCATGAAGGATTTATGAATTATAGGAGTCATGGTCCCTCTGTGTTTCTGATATAAGGGAGAATATTTAGGCTGCTCTGTCTTCTTCAGGGTCCATTGGTTTCAAGGAAACTGCCTGTTCAGAACTGGATACAAATGCCAGCCATTTCTAGGGCCAAATTTCATTCCCATTTAAAATTGCATCCCTGGGGCTTACTGGTAACAGCATCACTGAAGTGAATCCAGTTATCCCTAACTCATTAGTTGTTAAACAGCTTTTTCTCAGTAGGATGGAACTCTGCAAACCAAGTTTAACAAAAATTCTTTCTAATAATGTTTCACATATCCTGTATTCCTTTACCTGACTTGGGACAAACAGAACCAACAGACTCCTTCTGTGAAGGATGTAAATATGTCAAAACACATATCTGTAAGAGAGCAATATCTCACTCTAGTATCACTAAGTCCGGGAAATGGAAGGCAAAGTTTGTACTAGATGCCAGGAACAAAGATTTTTTTCAAAACTGTATTATGATATTCCATTATTAGTTTTTTTTAATAAAAACTGCATAAACCAATATTTCAGAACTTCATGTTACCTACTAATCTAGACATTTCTATTTCTTCCCTCTTGTTCACCACTGTCCTTACTTCCTAAAGGATGTAGGAATCATTATTGGTTTCCAGGAAGGGATGGACTATGTGCAAGACAGCTGACATTAATTATACCCATTATCAACAATGTTAAAAATATCATTAAAAAAAGATAAATACCAATTGTCACCCTATCAACTGATACTGTATATTTTCATTCCATATGTGCCCACATTTATCTTTGCAGTGACATTCTTGGGAGCAAGAAAGGCCTGTGTTATGTGACATCACAAAGAGTTAACCAGCACATTTCTGATGCTTTGCATAGTCAGGCAGATGTAAATAGGGAAAGATTGTTAGGTTTCGTGGTTGAAAGGGGCTCAAAGCGGCACAAGAAAAAAAAGTGTCTCCCTGCCCTCCAAAAGTGCATATAAAGCACTTTGATTCAAAACTGAAAAAATAGGTCCCTTGGATCTGAGAACCATCTCAAAGGTGAGGTCCTCTGAAACTGAACCCCAGGAACCCACTGATGCTATGAAGATGCAAAGTAGAGTACAGAAGGTAACAGTGAATGGGGTGACAACAGACTGGTGACCTGTCACTAGTGGGGTTCTGCAGAGATCCAGAACTGGAAGGGATATTAAGCAAGTTTGCAGATAATACAAAACTAGGAGGAGCTGTTCCCTGCCCTCAAAGGCAGGGAAGCCCTGCAGAGAGATCTCTACAAATCAGATGGATGGGCAATCACCAGCCATATGAAGCTCAACAAGGGAAAGTGCCAGATTCTGCACCTGGGGTGGGGCAACCCTGGATGTACATACAGGCTGGAGAATGAGATGCGGGAAAGCAGTGCTGTGGAAAGGGTCCTGGGGGTCTTGGTTGATGGCCAGTTGAATATGAGTCAGCAGTGCCCTGGCAGCCAGGAGAGCCAACCATGTTCTGGGGAGCATCAGGCAAAGCATTGGCAGTCAGTCGAGGGAGGGGATTGTCCCACTCTGCTCTGCACTGGTGGGGCCTCACTTGAATATTGTGGCAGTTTTGGGCACCACAATATAAGAAAGATATTAAGCTATCATAGAGTCTCCAAAGGAGGGCAAAGAAGATGGTGAAGGGCCCTGAGGGGAAGCCATACGAGGAGTAGCTGAGGGCACTTTGGGCTGTTCTGCCTGAAGAAGAAGAGACTGAGTTACATTGCAGTTACAACTTCCTCATGAGGGGAAGAGGAGGGACAGGAACTGATCTTTTCTCTGTGGTGACCAGTGACAGGACTCAAGGGAATGGTCTGAAGTTGTGTCAGGGCAGGTTTAGGTTGTATATTAGAAAAAGTTTCTTCACCCAGAGGGTGGTTGGGCACTGGAACAGGCTCCCCAGGGAAGTGGTCACAGCACCAAACCTGACAGAGTTCAAGAAGCATTTGGACAATACTCTCAGGCACATGCTGTGACTGTTGGGGATGGTCCTGTGCAGGGCTAGGAGTTAGACTTGATGATCCTTGTAGGTCCCTTCCAACCAGCATATTCTGTGATTCAGTGAGTCTGTGACTTAGGATGTTATACAACTGAGTCTGAACTGGCATACTTGAAAATAGCTCCAAAAGAATTCCAAAACTAAGATCTTTTTGTTAAGCATCTACAGGAGTCTATTTACATGCCTAGGCAGGAGGTTTCTTTGTTGTAACCAGGCCACGGTAATCCCACTGAACTGTATACACTCACCAGTGAAGTCTCTGGGAAATTAGTTTTGAATAGAGAGGAGGTATTAAATCTATACACACAGAAAGGATTAGAAATTGCTCAGTCATTTGGTAATATATCTTATTAATAATTTCTGAGTTCTGATAAAAACCATGCATATCAGACAGCAAAGCTACTGTTATGTAATAGTATGTAGTGAACTTTTACACCGTTGAAACCACACACTGTGTCTCTGAGACAGGTAAGTCTAAAATCAGACTGCAGTGTTTTTTAATATAACAAATTAAAGTTATAGGGGGCAAGAAAAAGAATTGGGTAATTCCATCAATTGACTTCCGCTATCATATAAACTCACTGAGCAATAAAGCCATTTTAAAAATGTTGTTTGTGCTGAATGTTTTCCATAGCTGAGTACTGACATTATAGGATCTTCCTGCGTGCTGTTTCTACTAGAAAGCAGGAATTAAATGTATTGCACCAATTGCAGGCAGGTTCTTCATTTCAGGCATGGTGAGCACACCTTCTCATCAATCATTTGCTGTGCTAATGCAAAGTCAAATGTAAATAGAAGATGCAAAACTGGTATTCTTCTGTACAATTCAATTCCTTAAAAGCAAGTGCAAATGATGAAAAGGACCAGGAGAGTAACCTTGCTAAAAGAGGGTTCCAAGCTGTATCACAAAGACTGAGCTTTGAGAAGCTATTATGGCTTCCTGGGGTGTCAGAGTATTCTTGAAGGGACTGTGGGGAAGGACAAGTCCTGGCTGTCCTGCCTCTTGACAGAGGAAATAAATCACCCTGCACACTTGAGGATACCTTTCCAGGCTGCATGCTGGGAACTTCATTACACAAGCTGTGCCACATATTACTATGCATATTGCCACTGATTGGACACAGACTCAAATCTGTAGCCTATTTCTGTCATAGTCTTAGGGGGAAGGAGTCTGTTTTCTGCTTAAACAGATACTGACTTGGAAAGGAAAGGGGAAGGAAAAGACACTGAACAGCCAACAGTTCTCAATGGAAAAAGATCCCCTTGACTAATGATATGTCTAATCTACACTAACCCTGCCTCATGGTGCATGAAATACAGTCATATTGTCATGGTTTTCATATCCCCTTTGATCTTAATGCAATTGTTGTCAAAGTGAACAGCTACTTGCAGGAATCCTGCTTTCATTAGGAAGATAGAAAGTCCATCTTCCAAGACAGTTTTCTAATTTGTCCTTGTTTTCCTGTTATAAATTTAGAGAGTTTTTGCATGCCTTCACCAATTATGGTAAAATATTAAAATAAATTTGCAAATGAAGAGTTCATCAGCAGTGCATGTGCTCCTAGCACACAGTCGTAACACTAATATCAGTGTTGGATTAAGTTTCAGGATGGGGGTAAAGCTGAGACAATAATACATGGCTGTGATTTACATGATGAAGAAAGAGAAAGGCTGCCAACAAACCAACCAACACAAGGAGATAAATAGATGCTTCCTTGTGACACCTGCTTTTTAGGGCATTGATTCACATGTTGCAATGGATTAAGCTGGAAAATAAGAAAAAGCTCTCAATTCCAGATGGCTTTGTAACCCTTTTCCTAGAGTTTATTGCTCCCTTGCCAAAACCAAAGTGTCTCATGAAAGACAATGTTGACAGGTCAGTACACCTCCCCTTCTGATGCCCCTCCTCACTTAGACACTGAACACCAGCCAACACCCCTACTTGCCTCTTTGGCCATCATCCCATCCTCCTGCTTCCCAGCTCAAAGTAGAGCTGATTTTACTAATGGGAAATTTTTAATCCCTATTAAGCGTCCACTGATTTTGGTCCACTCTGTTAATGAAAGGAACCATCAATGGTTGTCCCTAATCAATGGGCTGGAAACATAGCAGTTGCTATAGAGTCATCTTTGTAGCCACAATGTAAAAATAATGAGCCAAAGGAAACAAAATTAATGAAGAAGGCATCCTGTGGGCTGAACACAAGTATATTAGAAGTGAGATTTCACTAATTTGGGATACACTAGGAAGAGAATGGGAAAAAATATAAATGGTAACTAAAACATGCCATTTTTTCCATGATGAAAGATCTTCTACTGAAAAGGTCCTTATTATCTCAATACAAGTTGTGCCAGTGTGACAGGTGCTAAATATATGTATATATATATATGTTACTCTGTGTAATATATGTACACATATTTTTGAAGATTTCTTTGCTGTCAAAACTCATTTTTACACACACACACACAAAAATCTCCTCTGCAGCATATACATGGATAGATAGGATTCTGTTATACACAAACCCAGAAGTAATATTTTATATATCTTGTAGCAGAGTAAGATTTTAAATGAAATACTGTGAATGTTTTCATTTAACTAGACATGAAAATAATCTTAAATGATTTTAAGTTTTGCATGGGACTCCTGCAAATAAGAAAAATAGCACATATATGTCAAATACAGCATAATTTTTTCTTCTTCTTTGAAGGTTATAGTAATTGTAACCAAGATGGCTTTGACAAGACTTTTGGTAAATATCAGAGAATTCTGCATTGTGGTGGGAGGCTTTCAGAATATTAATACAATATCCTAACTCATGTTAAGAATCCTTTGCATTAAAATATTTGGTAGATAGAAATAAAAAAATAAAATCTAGAGAAAATATTTATAACACTAATAAAAAGTTGACTCATAAATCATGCACATTTGCAAGGGGATTGCTGCAATCTTACCTATTAGAGAAAGGGTGGATCTCTAAATGTCATTACCTATATTATGTGAAAGCTTCCTCTTTACTAAGTCATCACAGTCTGGTAATAGCTAAAATCACATAAATCGATTTTCATCCACTGCTTCAGAAGAAGGGTTAATTAGGCTAGCCTATTGCAGTTTGTTAAACAGACTGGTTTGTAGGCAGAAATGTTACATTCCTTCTTGTTTCCTTGAATAGAGATATCTGTCCTAAGATAATTCTCTATTTCTACTGAGTATGGCATATTTAGAGCACCCAAATATCCCAGGTTCTATTACAAAGTTCCACCAAGACAAAGTGCTCATAATTTCACTGAAGTCTGTGGATAAATTTCCTGTGCTATTCACTAGACTAAACAAAACCTAAATTCTGCTGTATGCCCTTTCCTCATTAACATCTAAAGATATATGTTCTCAGAAGCCTCTCGTGTGTCATACAATATTCCAATCATTGCTGTCTGCCTCTCAAGAAGATAGACAGCCATCCTCTTTTAGAATGAGTTAAGTAAGGAAAACAGCTGAGCACAGATAAATCCACCAGCCTATAAATGCCCGTTAAATGCTAGAAAAGGTGATTTCTGCTAACTTTTTCTGACTGCCACAAGGTGGGAAATTGTTAGTTTCAAAAAGTGACTTTTGTTTCACTGGTAAGTCATAATTCCTAGTCACATGCACATACACAGAACAGAGATACATGCTCATCTCTTTAGCATAGCAAAATTCATGACTAGATGTGGTGGATTAACATTTATTGATGCAAATTGATTTACTACAAATGTGCTCGAATTGTGATTACTTGGTCTAAATCTGTAAGTAGCCGTTAGCTCACAAAGGTACAATTTTCTGCATACACCAGCTCTTCAAATGTGACTCCTGCATTTATTCTACCTGTATGGTCACTGAAAGAGAACTGAAGTAATAACAAAATTATAATTACAATTAAAAATATGCTTTGCAAGAGGAGGTTAAAAAGTTGCAGAGATGCTGTAAACAAAATAAAAATTAATAGAAGAAAAATTCCTGCTCTAACAACAATGAATCATGATTTGTTATCACAAAAAAAATGACTCAGTGTGGTTTAGAGTGTTGATGTCTCATAACTCAGCCATGAAATTATGACAGTATCACAGGTGATCATGAACCCTGAATCACATGACAGCAAATAATGATGCAAACTTCATGCAAGAATAGAACTACAAAGTGAATTTAAGAAAAATATTTCATACTCTTGAAAATCCGTGTTTGAAAATGAATTCCACATGTAGCCGTAAACAGTACTGTCAACCTTGAATTCAACCTTAAATGAATTGATCTTTAATTCTTAAGAATATATTTTCCTCCTGAAATATTTGCAGAAGTGGCAGTGTCACGTCTTATTAGTGACACTGACCTCCTCAAGCCTATTGTGCAATCTTTATTTGTCATAATAAAAAATAACATACACCAAGCTTTTTTTAATATCAAAGTGATTCTTACATGAAGTTATTGCAGCTGTAGGATAAATAAGGTAGAGCAATAGCATAATCTTAGCAGATTTGTACCATCCTCTTCTCTCAGTGCCCTGGAGAAAAACTGCAGTGTTTTTTTCCTTTAAGAAAGGTATTATATCACACTTCATATAGCAATTATTTGCTCCAGCCCCTGCCTACCTTAATTAATATCTAATTTGTTAAACAAAGAAATGTTTTCAGCTTTACACTGAGGTAACAAAGAAAGCAAAGAATCATGAGGAGCTTTGTAACAAGTGAAAGGAGGAGCATAATACACTACAAATACCATAATACACTACAGATAACATTTTGCAAATGAAAAACAAGTTTCTGTGTGTTTGTTTTAATGAAAAGTAATAATGCTTATATGTAGCAGCAGGCAGGTATACACGATTTGGCCAGAATAAACAGAGTTTTAGAATTGCCCTTTTTACATTGTGGCCTGGATGGAATGCTGTTTCAGTCGGAAGGTAGTTTTGAAAATGCGTACTCCAATCTCCTGCTCAAAGTACTACTATCATAAGAAGTAGATCAGGTTATCTGTGGATTTCCCTAGTTACATCTTCAAAATTTCAGAGTACAGAGATTCCTCAGGATCTCTGCGTCACACTGTCTATACTGCACTACCTCTCAGTGAAGAGATTTTTCCTGTCCAATATGAACATCTACAATTTGTGGTTCTTTCTACAATTTGTGGTTCTTTCAACAAGTTAGTCTAGCACTACCTGGTTGAGTTTGTCTATGCCGTCTTTGAAACAGCATTTCATACGGATAGAATAGTTTTCTGAGGCTGTTAGACTACCCCCTTGCACCCTCTTACCCAGACTAAACAAGTCCAGCTCAGCATCCCACCCAGTCATATTTCCAGGAATTGAGGAAGGGGGCTCTGCCTTTGCACTCCCTGCAATCCTGTATGGTCTGCAAACCTGCTGAGGGTGTGCTCTGTTATTCTATCAATTGCAATTAATCATTCTTGAGTAGAACTCTTGAGTACACTCTTTGTCTGCCAGTTGACTATCAGTCCATTTATTGCTACAATTCACACCTGACAGTCTAGCAAATTTTTAACCCACCTAAGTCTTCTCATCCATTCTCTTTTTACAAATGAATGCTATAGGAGGCAATGTCCAGGTAGAGAGCACTCAATGCTCTCCACTTGTTCTTGTGGCTACTTAATTGCAGAAGGCAATCAGATTGAATTAGCACATTTTGCCTTTGGTAAATATATACTGACTCTCCCTGATTACTTCTCTTGAATATCACATCTTTGAAAACTGATTTTAAGAGGACATACTTCCTGTCTCAGTGGCAAGGTGAGGTTCTCTTCATCTCCTCTCTTTCTACAGACACAAGTAATCTTAACCCTGTCATTGAGGATTTTGTTCCATCACCAGCTGAATCCCAGCTGGTCCCATGGATTTCAATGTGTGCAACTGGTGTAAGCAGCTCCTAAACCTTTATTGCCCTACTGTTACCTGCTCATTTCCTTCTCAAACTGTGCTAGTATGTGCAGAGATTGAGGACATTGCATTGAGTGCAGAGACCAGTGCAAAAAAAGGCATTGAGTACACTGCAGCAAAAGTGAGAAACCACCATTGAGCTTGCAAAGCGAAAAGAAGATGGGTTTGGAGTTCTAAAAAGCTTACAGCTTCTTTTTCTTTTTTTGACATTGGGTCTGACTTTACACTTGTAGTAATCAATAGCAAATTTCTAGATACTACATTGGAAAAAACTGATATGATCTCTTTCACAAATTTTTACACACAGTAAAGATGTAGCATTCTATGCATATGTTTCAAATTGTTTTACTCATCTGTGAATGACAGCTCATGAAAGACTAATAAGTTATCTTCGAAAGCTGCTTAAAGAGCCCTTCTGTGACTTTTCCAGAGCTCTTAGACATACTCACTCCCTTCTGGTTTCAACTGAAAGTGCTTCTTGCTATTTCATATGGACTAGGCAGGTGATATTAACAGAAAATGGGAAAAGGATTTAAATTAATGGGGTATTCAATGACCAGTTTTTGTGAAAAACAGACTCAAGTTAATTTTTCGGAATGACACAAATATATTGTCACAGCCTGAGACACAGCTTTTACAATTTTGACTAATAAAGTAAAATTTCTGGTGGCATTTTTTCTATGATTAAATGGTTGTGTGACAAAATCCCCATAAAATACTGGAAAATACTGACATTTTCAAATTCCTGGGACAAAAATTACTTAAATATTCATCAAGATGGACTATTTCATTATAACCTTATAGGAATGTTTCATTAACGCAGATTGGATGTGGCACTGAGTGCCATGATCTAGTAAATGGACTGGATTTGGACCAAGGGTCGGACTCGATGATCTCGGAGGTCTTTTCCAACCCAAACAATTCTATGATTCTATGATTAACCTCTGCAAGATGCAACAAAATTTATTCTCTTTGCACAGTTTTATGTTGAACTACATGAAGGAGAGGCAATAAATGTTACTTTGATTGTGCTGCAAATCTATTTCAGACATGCTAAAACTCAGGGACAAAAGCTTCTGTCCATGAAAGAGAGACATCTCTAGGACAAAAACAAACCCCAAACAATAAAACAAAAAACATCCTAAGCCCCCTAAACCTAACCAGTAAAAATCACAAGAATGTAAAAGAGTTAGTCATTAAAATAAACTAAGTTTCAAAGTTGGAGCATGTACTGAATGAGTTTTTCCTCTACAACTGCAAAGAAAAAAATTTCTGAGATACACTTAATATATTTACTTTTGATCTACCTGCTACTCCTCCATTTCCAAATCTTCGTTCGTGAAGTCTAGCCATGATTAACCTGCTACTCATTAACAGTCCCATGCCTTTACATTGGTGGTGCAGTCTAAGGAAAACTCATTTCTCTTAGGATGATGACTCTTGCAACACTCTGTTCCAGAGCGTAAGACCAGAATATCTCCATAAGTAAATTGGCATAGCTAGAGAAGTTGACCCATTTCACCACAGTAGATGATCGGATTTCAGCTGTGACTGTCCCCATTGCTGGCACTGTCTATAGCCATTCTTTCTTCTAATACAAGTCCAATTGTCTCAATATTTGTCAGTGTGAGTCCTCCCTAATGTCCAGAGTAAGCATTACTAATTTAGAAAAATTTCCATCTAATCCACCCTTGCTCTCTCCTTTTCAATTTACTTCAAAACAAAATAAAAAACCTTAAAGACTTCAGGAAGGTTGGTTTTTACCCCCAGATTTGTAAAAAAAAATTACATGGACCAGGGGGAAATCAAGGTTTTCTTGCAAGTGCAAGAAACTATATTCCTGCCCTTTGAGATAAAAAGTAACAGTTCAGACTGAATGTTTCTAAGGAATTGTATCTGATTCAATTCATTTTATGCTCATGCTGCCATGACATATTGTGCTGTAGGAAAGACATAGCACCTCTCAGGGCATCAGCACACCCTGGCATCAAAGACAATGGCACTAGACAAAATCATGACTTTAATTCTAAGCTAATTCTGACTTCTGTTCAGCTACTCTGTTCTTCCTAGAATAGTTCAGAAGGGGAAAAAGAAAGGATCATACCAAGCGAATGTTTTTGCTACTGTGTGTAGATTGCTTGGAGATACACAAAAGTATCCATGCCAGCAAATCCCAAACTTGGTGGATTTGAAAAGTAATGGTTAGGAAGATTACAATAGCCACCCTGTTTGTATCAAAAATGTGTCATGATCTGTTTTACGCTGTAATTGTTCTAGCTCAGGCACCCACAAAAAAAGGTGTGAAAAAACAAAAGTGACAACAAATATATGTCCAATCCCTTTCTGAGTTAAAATACTAATACTAGTACTACTAATAAGCATACAATAATTAATAAATTATTATTCACAGCCTTGTGATATTATTTCTGCATTCATGGTGGGGTCTGTTAGTAAATATATTTATTTCATTTTGCATCTCAGTAATTAATACTTCTCCAATTTCTTCCTATAAATTGTCTATACAGATTTAATCACTTTCAGTTGCTAATCCCATAATTAAGCAGGAGGTGACCAAATCTTAAATGTGAGTCAATAATTAAAGGTTACTGTTACAAAAAATGACTGCATGATCACACATACACAAAATTTTCATTTTTATAAAATTAGGAGTACCTTCTGGATCTGACTTTCAATAATTTTGGGTTTTGATATATGACTGCAAGGTGATAAAAAATTACCTATCATTTGCTGCATTTCTGATATCTGACTTTAAAATACTTAGATGATTAGGAAGAATTTAAGGCTACTATATCAATTAAAAGACATTTTTTAAGATTCTTGGATAGAATTATAGGCTACAGTATCTGTGAAGTGTTTTGCATCTTATTCTTTGTTTCTGCATTATACTTGGTATCTACAACAAAGGACCAAAAGGCAGCTCTTTGGTAGAAACATGCAGCCCTAAATGCATTTTTTCTCTACAGAAAGACAGAAAGCTTTAGCAATTTCAGCTGTATTTCACTGTAAATCAACCTTGCAGTATAGGATATCACACTTCAAAGTTGCACAAAGATTGCTACTTTCAGCTAAAGAGGCAACATAAACATTTAGGGACAGTTACATTAATTTAACAAAATTGATAAGTATGACTTCAGAAAAAATGCTATACATCAGCAAGAGGTGAGCTAATCCGCTAGTTCCTAAATTGCTGCAGGAATCCACTAAACCATTACCTAAGAGAATTAATAAATCAAGCAGTACTCAGTAATATTTTCCTGCCTTAGGACCTCTTTGAATATCAGATAACTGGAAAATTTTATTTTAATTATCACTGGATAGTTCCTTAAGTCAGTTCTCCTCACAAATGATCTCCGAATTTATACTGGGTAAATATTTGTACTAGGGTTAAACCACTTGTGGTAGCTTAGAATAAGACATGAAAGTAAACGTTTTTTTACTGCAAGTGCAACACTTACTTCAACCCTGTTTTTCTGGAAAACCTACCAGTGGTTACCCCAACTGACACTTTTTTTGGCCATTGCACTGAGTGTGCCTTCACAACCAAAGTTAAGGACCTCATTTCTTCACTGTCCTACTCAGGAATATTGGTCATACTTTACTATCTGATCAAAATTACTAGCACTAATTCAGTACATATTACCTAAAAGCCTGCCAGGCAAAGTGAAAAAAATATTGCTATCACCAGAACACCCGCGTGAGAGTAACAAGACTAATTACCAGATCAGCATTTAGCCAAAGAGCTTCACAGCAGAACTGGATATTATTACAACTTTTTTTTAAGGTGTCATTTCCGCCATGGAAGTATGCTTGTCTGCTGCATGTGACCCTTATTCATCAGAGCTGAGCAGACTTTCATCTTTCAAACTGTTGCTAGGATCAGAGGATGGGACTGAAGCACTTTGGCAAAGGCAGAACAGAACCTCCACATGCTGCTTCCATATTCCTCAAGGATATTCTTCAGAGTCTCCTTTTACAGCTGAAAGTCTGTCCAATATTTTGTAACTAATGAATTGGCACTTCTAGGTTGGACGCAGCTCCAGAAGACATTAGATAGTGTCAGATCATTAGTGCTGAGCTCCAGAACAGAGTTTTGGAGACCTGTAACTTTTAGTGAAAGACGTTCTGCAATCCCTTGACTCTAATACAGGATGGAAATTGGACCTTCACCAGATTGCATTCCCAGAGTTTGCTGCTGAACTCTCTGCCCATGATGTTCAGAGCAGGCTCTTTGAGGATCACACAGCACATTTGAGCCAGTGCTGTGCTGGAGAGCTTTATACCTGTTAGAATATAAAGTACTTCCAGATTTAATTTTGGAGGAACAAGCTAAAATCCAATCTGGGATTTTTTTTTTTTCTTGCTCAAAGGAAATAAGTGTTACATGGCATGAACCCTTCTAAGCAAAGCAGGAGGCTGAAGGAACCCATCTGTCTATTGACACTGAAAGACTTCATTCTTATTTCCATGTTCTTATTTTCATGTTCTTATTTCTATCCCTGAAATGGCTTGGCTTTTTTCCTCCTAATACATAAAAACCAGTCAAAAGTTGTACAGTGCTTCTGGAAGAGAAACTGCTTTATGATGGAGCATGCTGGAATCTGTTATCTTTCTAGAACTAGTTGTCTTTCTGCCACAATACTGTGTAAAAACACTAAAACTACCATTTCTTGGCACTCAGTGAATGGATATATTATTTATTTTAATAGATAAGAAACTTCTTCAAAATGAGGATCAGGTACTTATTTTCTCAAGTGTATTTAAAATGGTCAGAATTACTTCCTTCTACTACCTTGCAGCAAAATTATTAGATGTAGATTTTACAAATCAAGGCATAAGAGACTAAAGAAGTGATTTGATTCACTGAGGTAGTTCCCACAGTGATCTATGATCTTGGATTATAAAACACTACCTAGAAATATTCTAAGAACAAGGAAAGTTAGAGTGTTTGGTGGAAATTTAAAATCCTGCAAAACAATCCACAGTGTCGATGACCAGATGAATTTTTTTCATTACAACCTTGAGGGAAAGGAGAGATTAACAAAATGAAGAAATGGAATATAATTTCCTGAGTCAAACTCCCAAAGCACTAGTTAGTGAAGAGGACTTTGTCTCCAAAACACTCTGTCTGGAACTTCAGAGTCTTTGCAGACTTTTTTGCCAAGCTTTGCGAGTTTGTCTGCGGGAAGCAGCACGAAGATCCAAGCACTTTAGGACTTTTCAGAAGATGTAAAAATGTTCTCATAACTGGATGCCCAATCTGTAACTTGGCAATGATTTATTTCTGTCTCACATCATCTTGGATCACAAAATCTTCCAGGTCGTTACTCTGAAAAGCACGGTGGAGTTCTCTGCCAAATGGATAATAACTTGGTCAGCAGAAAGCACAGGGCAGCTAAACATTTTTACGGTTCTAGAAACTGACAAGTTTAACTCTTAAATTATGCCTAAAATGATAGGACTGGCTTTATGGTTTTCCAAAAGATCATACTGCTCTATTATCTTTGCTCTTTTATTCAACATTTGCTGGTATCCAATCCAACTCTGTTGCTAAAACTGTAGGTATAGGCCTGTCCCAATTGGCTCAAAACTCCTCTTTTTTTTGTACACTTGGCGCGTATCTGAATTTATCTGGATATATAATCTCCCAGTTCGCTGTTCCTGGCTGCGTCATCCACTTTTCCTCCCCCCATGCACATACATAAAGGCAGGCCTACAAAGAGAAATAAATCGTTCAGAAACCAGTCTGCAAAAATGCTTTGCTTTCCAAATGAGATGCACAGTGTAGGTAAATAAGAAAGGAGTTATAACATGTGAAACAGCTTATGTTTAAAGAAGAAAATCTGGAACATGCATGTGGAAGAGTGCAAGATGAGTTAGGAATTGTAAATAGGACTTTCCAAAAAGTTTAAAAATGTAAAAAACTTCTCTCAATAATTAATGAGAAAGAAGTCAGAGAGCCCCAAAATAAATAGAAAATAAATGTTGAGAATTCTGCTATTAGTTTCCATGTTCATGCTTCACACAAACACATTTTCTGGGTATCACTGATCAGATGAAGCAACAGGAATGCCCTGAAGCCATTTGGGGTCCCTATCCAGAGGTAGAAGCTTTACAGCCTCTTCCACTTGTTAACTGGATTTATTCCAAGTGTCCTCTAGAGACGTCCTCAAAGATGATTCACTCTTGAAAGACCTTCCTCAAGGTTCCTGGAGAACTACATCATGTGTTCAATACCTTCGAGAAAACAGCAGTAAATGGGTATTTTTTCCTCTGGTAAAAAAATCATTTTATACACCATAGTGGCTTGGGCACTAAGAGAATAATCTAAGAGGTCACAGGTTTGTACTGGTAAGAAATGTACCTGTTTTTTCCCAACCACCACCATAGGTCCAGGCTTTTTTTGACATAGTAAACAAATTATATTTGAGCAGGCATAAATTATGCTCCTGAAGGTTTCATATTATCAAAACTTCACTAATATTAGAGGTTACATACTATGAAATATTTTTGAGTTCCAAATTAATGTATTTCTAACAGCACGCATGCTGCAGGATGCAATAATCTCTCACAAAATTTGATGAGAATTTATTGTGTGTCAGATTATCCTAACTGGCCAAAATTATACTATCACGGGCAGTAAACTGAAAAATACTTCCTGTAACTTTTAACCACTGCTTAATTTTTCCATTTTGCCTACTTCTGACACATTACTAAACCATTATAATAATTTTCCCCACTATCCATCAATCTGGAGGTAGCACTCACTGATAAAAGCCAGAGTCTGCCTTTGAGCACAGCTGTGAGCAAAGACCAAGGCACAAACTGTTCCATCCAAAAGTGGCCATCAAAAGTGGTGCAATTCATGTCTCCTATTCTCAGGTCTTTCCCTGATACTTCTCCATTCTGTGAGGCAATTCTTTGCTGTCCTTTTGCTTCACCTGAGGGCTTTATAGGATCAAATAATCTCCTCTCCCTCTCACAGATACTGGGTACGTTAGAGTCCCAACCCAAAGCAGTGCAGGGGCACTCACGCCATAATTTTCTGTGGGTAGTTCTAAGAGATAAGGACTACAACAGAGGCTTACCTGACACTTCTTTAGAATTAACAGAAGCATAGGAGAATTTTATGATTGCTTTATTAAAAAAAAAGTGTCCTTGGCAGTTAAATATGAAAATGCTGTATCACTGTAGAACATCCATTCTTACATCTCATTGGTGACCAGTGAGAGGCAATGGTCGCACATTGAAACACAAGAAATTACAAATTAGAAGCATGGGTTGGGGTTGCGAAATCTCTTCTCTTTGGACATTATAAAAATGCAATGGACATAGTAGTAGGCAACCAGTTCTACCTAGTTCTGCTGAAGCAAAGGCATTGGACTAGATGATCTCCAGAGGTCCCTTCCAGTCTTAACTATTCTATGACCCTGTAGAATCAGCAGGACCTGGAAGCCCTGCTCAAATACTCCAGGCACCTGTTTCCCTCCATCAGAAAAGAAAAACTATCACTCTTGTGGTAATCCTCTGATGTAGATACTGCCCATATCAATCTCCTGACTCAAATCCTGTTGGTAACAGCTCAATGTTATCAACCTCAGAGGGTCACTGTGTTGGCATGTATTCATCTGCCATGCAACCATTTCAGACTATTTCTTTGGGATTAGGAGGTACTTGTCTTTCAGAAAGACTGAGGTATTCCACACCATTTTTTAATTCTGCTTTCCTACTTGTTAGGAAACACAGCTAACCAAAATCCTGTCAGAAGCAGACTCTGCTAAGCACAGGCTTTAAAACCTTGTAGTTTAATTTGCTGCAGAAATAAATCTAATTGGCCAACTCTACATCCTGCTAATGACCATCATCACCTAACACCAACTGCTTAGGCACTAAAAATTATCCAAGGAGTTTTTTTTAATTAAGTGAAAAGCACAGTGTGAATGACATCCAATCCATTATTTTATCTACTGTACATTTTCAAATATTATTATTTTCTACTGTTGTACACACTGATGGACATAATTCTAAAATGAAACTGCTTTCTAATTGCTCATTTCATCTTCTTTGCTAAAACACATTATTTCCAACACAAAAAAATCAGAGAGGGACTCGGGCTCAAATGTGATCACATAGAAAATTTTCCTAGACCATACCTATTCAAATGAACATTCACATGTTGCAGAAGATTTTCTCCTTTTGCTCTAAAAGTTCCCTTTTCACAGAAGCTTCATCACTCCATGTTTATACAGAGTGCTCCACTTTGGGGACCAAACTTCCAAAATTTTCTAATTTGAACTGTACCCACATAGAAAGATGTTTAAACTTGGTTCAAATGCCCATATTCCCAGACTTTGAATTCTGAGTATGCATACAGCACTTCAAGAGCAATTAATTCTGAAAAAGAGCATCCAGGCTGAATTTCATACATAAATGGATCACACAGAAAGATGTTTCTACACCCTTTTTTGTAAAAGAGAATCATGTTTAGAACAGTCATGACCTAAAAAAACATTTGAAATGTAGGCTTTTCTCAAAATTCCACCCCACCTTCCTCATTGTCAGAGGACGATATACCATTAACAACAAACATTTAGAGCAGTCTGCATGGGAAAAAAAAACAAAACAAAGAAACAAACAAACAACACCCCTCAAAAAAAAACAAAAATAAAAACAAAAAAACCCCACCACAAAACCAATCAAACAAAAATCCCCACAAAAACAAAGACCAAAACAAACAAATGAAATCCAAAACAAAACAAATGAAACAAACAAACAAACCAAAATAAAAAAACCAAACACAACCAACATATAAATCCTCTCCTATTCTAGCAGGGAAAATTTTGCAGTTGAGAATTCAAGAGTGATGGTATCAGAAGAATGGGAGGAATGGGAGGAAATACAGCAATTCCTTTTCAGACAGAGTATTCATACAAGAGAGAAGAGTTCATCTGTGCTTTTTTCTTACATGGTTTTCTATTCATCAGTTGGGTTTTTCAATTCATTCTTTACAAGTATCCAACTCTTTACACTGATGTCAGAGGAAAACTAAAAAAATCCAACTTTGAAACAGCAGCCTCCAGGTCAGAGTCATCCAAGCCAGACATAAAACATCACGGAGGTTTCTTAACAAAGTCTACTGACTAGATAAGGGGCAGATTTGCAGTCTTGTCTTCAGAAGAACATATGTACTGTTTTCCCAGGATTACCAAGAAAACATAAAGCATCACAGCTAGGATTTGCCTACTCCTTTGCTAGGAGCTTGATCTAGTCCCCCTGCTCCATCACTGAGCAAGCAGCAGAAAACAAGGAGGTAATTCACTTCATCCACAAAGGGCAGTGACAACATGTTTGACAAACACTGGTGAGTTCTCCCAAAAGCACTCTCACCTTGATATAGATGTGTTTCTTCCCATGGTTCTTTTGTAAATATGTGGTACAGGACAGTCAAGCCTAAATTACTAAATGCCTTGTACAGAGAAAAAAATATCAATGTCTATGCGTTACCACTGAAATACTGTATGACCTTTGATAAGTCATTTGATATGTCCATGTCGCAAATATTTTTTGTGGAAAGAGGGTAATGTTATGAATTCAGAGCTTTTAAAGTGATGTGCCAGTGATAGATACTATATGCTGACTTCCTAAATAGAAATAATACAACTATGAGTCATTGCCTTTAGTAGCCTGAGTGGAATCGGAAATCTTCTTAGTCATACATAACAAAATTGAGAGGTATGATTGCATTTTCTAATGAACAAGTTACTCAATCTCATTTTCATTAAAATTCTCTTAAGGTTCACTTACAAGATGTCAAGGTTTGTGGGCAGAAGCATGCTTATCCCTCGCTCAGAATGTTGTTATGTGAAATTCTGCTTAGCTGGGGAATGAGCACTTTATCTATCCCCTTCCCAGCTTTGCCAGCAGACAGATGAGGCCTCCTGAACTCAAATGATGTGGAAACAAAACATTATTTAGAGAAGTCTTTAGTCTGCTTTAATTTAATACAGAGGGTGGGAAATTCAAATTAAGGGTAATACAGCTAGTAACAAGACTTTTTGTATTTGTCTCTGCCCCAAACACAAAAGAAAAGTACTTGAGACTCAGGCTTAGAGAGATTTTCTTTTAAAAAGTAGAATTAGCAGCAGCAGCAGAGACTTTCCAAACTAGAGAATTAAAAAAGACTGTAAGGCAAATGAAGTAAGCTGTGTTCAAGGCTTACTTGTAATAGACTTGCACCCTAAACAAAGGTAGATATAGGACCATTTCTAGATGCTATTCACTTCTTTCTCCCACACACTTGCACTGGCAAACAGTTTGCCCTTGCTCCTGCTCAGTTTCTTTATTGTTCCAATAAGGGTGGCAGAAAAATATCCTGCTTCCTAATAATTTTTTTCTTAAATATCAAATTGGTAATTTTTTAATCTGAAGTAAAAAAAAAATATTTAAAGAAGACAGATGAGTTAGGTTTTTTGTTGCTTTGTTCATTTTAATTTGTTCGTTTGTGGTTTCTTATTTGTATGGGGTTTGTTTGGTTGTTTTTTGTTATTGTTGTTGTTGCTGTTTCTTTTCCTGAACAAAATGTTCATATAGCTTTGCACTGAAACATTTTCAGCAAAGTGCTTATACTACCTCTATTCTAGCCAGATGTCCTTCAGAGAGGAACCGCCTCTGAGGATGGTGTGCTCAAATGGTGCACCAAATAGTGCACTGGCCACCTGTAGTGGGTTGACCCTGGCTGGATGCCAGGTACCCACTAAAGCCACTCTCTCACTCTCCCTCTGCAACTGGACAGAGGAGAGAGAAAAAAAAAACAGCTAAGGATTCATGAGTTGAGATAACAGCTGGGAGAGGTCACTTACTGATTGCCTGCATGGGCAAAACAGACTCAAAGTGGGGATAGTACCTATATTTATTACTAACAGGAAAAGAGCCAAAGAGTGAGAAATAAAACAGTCTTAAAAACACCTTCCTCCCCACCCCTCCTTCCTTTTATGTTCTCCTTTCTCCCCCCCAGCGGTGCAGGGTAACGGGGAATGGGGGGTTATGGTCAGTTGTTGTTTCTGCCACTTCTCAGACAGAGGAGTCCTTCCCCTGCTCCCATGGGGTCCCTCCCATAGAAGACAGTCCTTGATGGACCTCTCCAACGTGAGTCCATCCCTCGGGCAGCAGTTTTTCCCAAACTGCTGTCCTGTGGGTCACTCCTCCATGGGGTGCAGTCCTTCACCAATTAGCTGTACCGACGTAGTCCCCCACAGGGGCCACAAGTCCTACCCAGGAAAAACCTGCTCCAGTGTGGGCTTCCCTTTCCACGGGCTGAAGGTCTCCAGCAGGACCCTGCTCCATCTTGAGCCTCCCACAGGATCACAGCCTCCTTCAGGCATCCACCTGCTCCAGCATGGGCTCCTCCAGGGGCTGCAGGTGGGTCTCTGCACCCTGATGATCCTCCCTGGGCTGCAGAGGCGCAGCTGCTCCACCATGGTCTGCACCACGGGCTGCAGGGGCCTCAGCTCTGGCACCTGAAGCACCTCCTGTCCCTCCCTCTTTCTTCCAACCTTAATTTGTTGTTCCCATGTTCTCACTCTCTTCTTCCATGGCTGGAATTCTTTCTGCACCACAAACTTCTGTTCTTAAATATTTTATCACAGAGGTGTTACTATTGCTCCTGATTGGCTTGGCCTTGGCCAGTGGCAGGAAGTTCCTCCTGGAACCGGCTGGCATTGGCTCCATGAGACAGGGGAAGCTTCTAGCAGCTTCTAACAGAAGCCATCGTGTAGCCCCCCCCTACCAAAACCCAGCCACAGAAACCTACTACGCCACCATGGAGAGAAACACTTTTTCTAAGAAGTCAGAGCAGATGAGCCAGAAAGAACACCAGATTGTTGGTAAACGACAACAACCATGTCCTGCTTTTCCCAGTTACTCCTGACCTCCTTGTACGTTCACTGTGTTCCCCTGCCTTTGACAGTAAATTCAGCAAGAAATATGTTCTATAAGACTACCTGAAGTGATGACAATGCTGAGGTGTTTGATATATGGACATATTTATCTCCTAATAAAAGCGCATCAGCTATCCAAAAGCAGTGTGTTGGCAGACAGTTTGAAGACACCAGTTTATGACAGAAGCTGTGCAATAGCTTACCCTGGTTGCCCTGTTGCCTAGGAGTTCACCCATGGATTGCCATCCCCATGGCAGCTGCTGTACCAAAACAGAGACTCATGGAGAGTAAACGGAAGGCCAGAAAAACAGAACAGACAGCAAGATGTGGATCAGCATGACAGAGACTAGATACCACACTCCTCAGGGTGGATAAGTGCTTTGGGAAACATATATTTTCAGTAAAAAGGAAATATCAACTTTAGGCAACGAACATTATGGCAATCTGGATACAGACCTACATTTACTTAGAAGTACTTTGGAAAAGCTGATTAATTTGCATTTACCCTCCACACTGGAAGGTAATTAGTGTCTTCAAACAAGAAATACTTTTATTTGCAGGTGAAAACTTAAAGCAGAATTTCATGATTTGAAAATTTGTAACTAGTGCCTGCTATCAATCAATGAAAAATCTGCAAGTCTATTTTTTAAGCATATTTTTGGCTTACATTTCTAAATCACATATTGTTTGTATTTACATATTTTTCCTAAAGAATATTTTCAATAATCTGAAGCTTTATTTAATCATTGTCTTGTTTTTTGGGGTTTTTTTTCCCCAATTGTTTCAAAGTGAGAACACACAGCAGGAGAAGTATTATTTTTGTCCCTCTAAAAGCCTCCATATATCTTTTTTCTTTTTTTTTTTTTCCTTTTCAGACTAAGGAGTTGTATGATTCAAATAAAATCAACCTTTTTTCTTTGAAATACTCTCTATAGGATTATGTGCTGTGTGTTTCTGTTTGTAGCTTTTCTTGCTAGGAGGTAACAGATAGACGTAAATGATATTCACACCTCTTAATTGGAGTCATTAACAGTTCTCTGGGTTATCTTCCAGTATGAGACTGAGGGTTTCTTAAGAAGTGAATAGAAGTAAGAGTCAGGAGTCCTGCAAACTTCTGCTTATATAGGAATGTGTGCTTTTTGTGTTTCTTATTTCATTGCAAGATTTCTGTCAACGTCTCTATAATAGAAAAGGTTTTATAAGCAAAAGTGTACTATTGTTGCTACAGCTATTTCATATGAGCTGACACAAGCAAGACCATCACTAATGTTTTTTTTCTTTTTACTTTCTCTGTCTATTAGGAGATTTTCCAGGTGTTGCTACATGAGCTGGAGGCAGGAGTTCGTGTTTCTTTCCCTGGTGATGCAAATTCTTAAAAGTTTTGTTTGTTTGGTTGGTTTGGTTTGTTTTTTTCCTGTTTAGCATTGTGCAAACCATTTTGAGATCAAGGAGAAAAAAAAAATCAATTATTTACCTTGTTTTGCAGAACAGACACAGAACTGATGGAAGCACTACTCTCTCAGTAGCCTGAGAAAATGCACTAACAATTCATGAAAAATTCAGGTACAAGCCAAATATAGTTTATTCATGAAATGGAACCAATTTACACTGCTTAGCTGTAGCGAAGATCAAAATGTCCTTTCCTCCTTTACTCTTAAAAAACATGTAACATCTCTGAATGTGTTTCTCAATGTGTTGCCCAAAAGCAACAGTCTGATTTCTCATCCTGCACAAACAGCCATTCTTACTGCGTTCACAGGTACAAATACAGCAAATTCCATGCTCAGTTTTTGTCCCTAAACTCCAGTCTAGGCAGAAGAGCTCTCCACCACAATAAAAAGCACCATCATTTTTGTAATATATAGGTAAGTAGGAAACTTGCTGATGAAGCTACACTGCCTTTTACTGTATTAACTCTTACTGTTAGGTCAGTTTGAACCCATGGATTCACCCAAGTAAGAAGAGTCTCATGAAATAATAAGAGTAATAATAATAATAATAATAATAATAATAATAGCAATTGAGAACCCAATAAACCAACAGTCAGGAAATGTTATGTGTAAAGGTGGCACGTATCTCTGCCATATTCTTGAAAGTGACCACAAAAACTCTTTAAATCTCTTCAAATCTGGATAAGCCAGCAGAATATGCTAAACAAAATCAGTGTAGAGTGGTGTCATCTACAGGAAAATTGACAGTGGTAAGAGACCTATCTCCTTTCTATAAGTTCAGAAGACTGTGACAAAATTTAGATCTCAGAGAGACATGGAGCGGACACAACAAAACAAAATAAACCATCTGAAAAATAGATGCAACAAAGATAGATTTCCTGCACTTAGAAATAAAGCTAGGAATTTTTTCTATAAGTATAGAGACTGTCTATCACAAAATATGCAGGATTGTTTTGCAAACGAGGTGGACTCAAATGTTAGAAACCTCAAAATCTTGCAAACTTGTCATGTCATAGATTTCACAAGAATCATCTGGGATCCTGGATGTCCTATAGTATGCATAAAACAGAGTTCAGAAACAAGACAGGCAGACCATTATCCTTTGTTGAAAATCATTTTAGATCGGTGTAGGGAAATGCTGAGCAAGAACCAGTGTAACTTTGTCTGCTAGAGGGTCTGAAGCAGGATTCTAGGTCACAACTTTGCTCATCATTCATTCGTACCATTAAGCTCCAACTCCAAGTTAACTCTCTCTTTCAGAGGAAAATAGTATAAAAAGAAGTTATATATAGTCTTCCCTCAACATATGAATAAAATAAAAAAATCATATAGAAATTGCGAAGTAAATATCTTGTTATACAAAGTTACTGGATATTTAAAGGAAAAAATTTCTCACATTATTCTCTCTCTCGATCCCATTTGATATTAAAAACATAGCTGTAAATGGGGGAAAGAACTTGAATATGAGTGAATGCCTCAATCCTTTCGATCTTGTTATCTAGTTTGATCCACATCTTACAGTTGAGGCCCAGTTAACTCCAAGAACACAAGCCATCATCTCAACTTTTGTTAGATTCCTTTTTATTTTAGTAGACAAGAATTTAGAAAGCTCTTTTCTTTTTCCTTTATTTTCTCTTTTCTTTTTATCAGTCTGAGAACTTAATGCATTGTCAGGACTTTTGGAGCCAAACAAGTCAAATAAACCTTTCAATGACATTTTAAAAGTTGCTTTGCCTTTGTATATTCTGGGTGTAATTCTGTCTCTAAATTCAACACACCATCACTTCGATTATTGACTGTATTTCTCATAAAATTCATTTAGAAATAAAAATCATGTATGTTCAAAATTTAGTGAAGCTTCCTCCCCCCAGCCTATGAAAGACAAAGAAAGGGTGAAGCCAAGATGAACTGTCCTGGATAAAGGAGGCTGAGGCAATGCAAGGAGAATCTGTGCTTCAGGGAACATTTTTAAATATAGCTAAAAAATGCTTCAAAATTATAATTTTCTCTTTTGTGATTTAAAGACATATGAATGCACATGATAAGGGTAGTAATATATAACAGTGATGATCATACCTTGATATACAACTAATACCGTAGGACTACAAGGCAAATTGAAAAACGAAGAAAGAAATGCAACAGAAAAAATTTAGTTCTTTAAAACCATGTATGTCACATATACTTTCCATTCTATTCCAATTGGTTTTCCATAATACTGGATATTTTTTGCTTAAATACATAAGAAATTAACTTCTGTTATCTCAGAGTCACTCAATGCTAAATTTGATTTCTTACTGTCTGCTTATTTTTGCTCTCCTATATAAATGAAAATTATGTAAAAAGATCTTTTTGTACTTGATTTAGAAAAGTTCAGCAATGTTCTGTTCCCAGTTGTAAGCTGTCTTTCTAAATGCAGGAGCTATTTTTCCTATGATTTTGTTGTCTCCTATGAATTTTTAAAAAATCTAATTTATTCATGAGCTGAAGTGAGTAAAACCACTGGTTTCCCAGTGGAGTCCTATTGTTAACATGAACCACATCTTTCCTGACCTTGCTTAGCAATTGTAGGGGCTGCACTCTGTAACTGGTCCAAATACAAATACACTTGTAAATCAGGTAGGTTTCCTGGAACTTTGGAACTACACCAATGTTTCTGGATTTATTCAGCCCCAAGTCTCAATTGCAAATGACCAAAAAATTACATGCCAGCTGAACCTATCAGACCTTTTATGCCTGAGCTTTTCACCCCCATTTTCTTCTACACAAATTAAAATGATGTCCTTTACTGAAGCCAAAATCTTCCAATATGCTTGTCATGAGCTGCTGAATTTACTGTTCACATCTCTTTTTTTACAATAGAGATTAAGTGTGGATCCAGAGCTCTGCTTCAAAGGGGCCCTCCAAATGCCATATTTTCATAATAACATGTATTCATGATGCAAATATAATATTCATCTGGGCCTTTCATGGGCTTACTTTATCCCTGCTTATTTATCATAATTAATGCACCATGTGATAAGAATCCTTGTGGTATCTCTACTGATCTGAAGTAGGGAAGAGACCACTAACCCTATTTATGAAATCTAGCAATTAAATTACATTACATCACTCATCATAAAAAACAAATCCTCTGCTAATGATAAAAAAATGTTGGACTAACCAGTTCTGTTTTAGCACATATGTAAAATATGGGGGCAGGGAGAATGACAGAACATCAAATATGAGAGAACCCCATAGAAGCCCCAGAGAAAGTTCCCAAGCCACCAGATTTGAAAATACGGTACACCACAGACTGGTCCTGTAGTGATAGAGATGTAGCTGGGGGACATGAGCTGCATCAAGAGCCTCAGGTCAGGGTGGTTAGAGAAGCTCTTCTGAAATCAAATTTGCATTACTTCAGGGAAGTTGTTTTAAGACATGACAAGTACAGTCTGATTTGGGGCTGACCCACGTTCTCATCCCTTCCCACAGAAACAATAAACATGCACATACACGTGCCTATTTTAGAAAGTGTATTTTTTTAAAAAAAAGTATCTTTCAAGTGTCTACACAGGAGACACTGAAAATGAAAGACATAATTAGGAAGGTCAGGTCTGTCTTCTGGTGTGCTTTCATCTCTCTCATGTTCTTCAGTGCTTTTGGTCCAAAGGTTCCTTGCTGCAAAATAGTAATAATCTGTCTAGACAGATTCTTCAGTCTCTCAGAAAAATGGCAGGTCCCAGGTAGGAGCTAAATCTGCAGTGATCTAGAGACGTGCCAACATGGAAATGTTGGGCCAGAAAGAATTTTTAGTTTAAACAGGGAAGCTCACAGTGGCATTAAGCAGCTATGAGCTTAATGCCATAGGCTTTTTTTTTAAATACATTTAGTTGTGTAAAGTCATGGCTAGGCTTCGCAAACAAAGATTTGGGAAGGGCTCTACCCACATTTGCTACAAGCACGCTGGTGGCTAAAAAAGCCAATTTGAGATAGAGACATGCCAGGTTGCAAAAGGCACAGCAGAAAGACTCCTTGGATGGTATTGGCAAGACACAGTTCTTTGTGTGTTGTCTTTTCTTCTCAAGAGTGATCCTGCATGCATTCTCAAAGGAAGCAGCAGTGTTATAGATAGTGTGTTTCCAGGCCTCCCGATTGGAGGCCAGAATAGACCAGTTATGGTGATCAATATGGCCAAGGCTGAGATGTTGTATCAGGGAATCCTTGTATCTTTTCTTTGGGGCTCCTCTCTTGCGGCAGCCAGTGGCGGGTTCACCATAAAGCAAGATCTTAGAGAGGCAGTAGTCCTTCATCCTGCAGACGCGTCCTGCCCAACGCAGCTGTGTTCTCAGCAACATGGCCTCAATACTTGTGACTGCTGCTTTTTCTAGAACAGATGTATTGGTCACATAATCTGACCACTGGATGTTTAGGATTGTACGGAGACAGCGCTGATGGAAGTGTTCTAGGAGACGCAGGTGGTGGTGGTAGACCACCCATGATTCATATCCATATAAGAGAGTGGACAGCACAATGGCTCTGTAAACGCTGATCTTTGTACTTTTCTTCAGGTGTTTATTTCGCCAAACTTTTTTATGGAGTTTTCCAAAAGCACTGTATGCCTTTGCTAACTTGTTGTCTATCTCTCCGTCAATCTTACCATCTGAGGAGAAGAGGCTACCTAGGTAATTAAACTGCTGTGTAAAGTATTTATCTGTTTTCTGGACGGGTCCTTGTGGAACTTCCTAAAGTGCCTAAGAATTTCATATACCTAATTCCCATTGAAATTTGGACCTTAGGAGTCACAGGCTTTCAATAAGACTTACAGAAATCTTACCATAGTGAACTTGCAAGTTTTAATGAATAGTCACGCAATTTTGGAGTCTCCTTGTCTGGAAGCAAAGCTGGTCTGTAAATCATTACACCATTAATAGCTGTTCCTTTGCCTTTCATTCCTAAATATGGTAGTAATTATCTGTTTTGCAAAGCATAATAAAATATGTGTCTTCATATTCAGAATATTCATGTAGTGACAATTCTAAAGTTATCACAGATGATATATAGACAGCAGTCTGTTCACAGTGAACCAGATTCCTAAGAGAGTTTAGTTTCCAAGGCCAGAACCATAGTCTTTGACTGGGGAAACCACAGTGGCCTGCAAAACAGAAATGAAAGGGAAAGATTCTTCTACTGCTGGAAAAATGCTAGATCCATGCTGAGTTGCAGGTCCTTAAAACTTAACACGATTTCAAATTCTTGGCCAATGTTGTTTCTATGTGTTTACTTGGCTCAAAAATGTTTTTATCTTTGCAGGTTAATATGTTTGGGAATTAATATTCTTGTAATATTTGAAGACAAAATGTGCAAAAAATCATAAGAATTATTTTAGATAAGCTGTAGTTATCTACTCTTAGTAATAATTTTGCAACTTTTCTTGTTGCTACTGGAGATTGACCCTGTGGAGGCAGCAGCTAAGACCGACTGCTCCTTTTCAGGCACCAGAAGGATAATGTCTACTGTCTACTGGCCCTCTCCAGCTCTGTGCTCCTTCACCCACGCTGGAAAATACTTCTGGATAAGGTCTGGGTATGTCTGCTCTGCTTGGTCTCCCTCTGCCTCCTTGACTGACTACCTCCCATATTTCTCCTCATGGCTTCTCAAACATGTGATGATGGTTTTATTCCTGTGTCCCTGCTGTTTTATGTCATCCAAAACTCTACCTTCATCTTTGCGCTAGTTCAAGTAGTACTGCACATCCGAACCATAGATTTGACATTTGGTCTTGCTAGAGATTTTTTTTTAGGAGTGGAAATTGTAAAATATTTATGAAACTTTTATGGTTTGAAAACTACATTTGGGATTAATGGAAGCTGATAGAGGAAAAAAGATCACAACAGAGATGATTTTCAGCATTAACTGTGAACTACCTTTGGTACTAGGAACTGATTGAATTAGATCACTTTCTACCCCAAAACTGGATGGAGTGAGACTGTTGAGCTGTGCATGAGACGGACAGCTTAAGGAATTGCAGGAAAATTACATGCGAAGTTGGAGCCACAAGAGTTGTGACCAATCTTCAAGATGGTGCAGTCTTTTCAGAACAGTTAGATGGAATCTCTGCATTCCTCTAGCACAACCACAACATGAACATTGGAGCACATTTAATTATTAAAAAAAAAAAAAAAAACAAAAAACCCCCCACAAAACAAAACCAAAAAAAAACCCCAACCAAACAAAACAAACAAAAAAAACCCTGAAAAACCAAACAATAGAAAAAAATACCCCTGCAAAACCCTCACAACTCCTAAAGTAACCACAGACCTGCAAAGTTTCTGTTGCCATAGATGTGCCATATAAGCAAATTCATTGGAGCTTTTCAGATTAAATACATAATATTCTCACAAGAGTAGTTTTCCTGCAAACAGTTACAGAAGTAATTTTCTATCTGTGTTGGGAGCTGCCTGAAAAACTCCAGCTGGGAATGAAAGAGGTTGGGGCAGAGAGGGTACTCTGTAGCTCAATAAATGGAAGGAGTTAGAGTTTGCAGAGTAAATCTGTCCTCCAGCACAGTGTTTTGAGAAACAGCTTCATGGTGGTTGTAAAACCAACAGAAATGTCAGTTATTTTCATAGATCCAAGAATCAGAACTAAGCTGTGCAAAATGTAGTAAACTGTCTGCTTCAGCAGTGTGCTTGACTAACTGAACACACTTTGTCTGTGTGAGGCAGAATTAAGTGGGACCTCACCTCTGTTCATTTACTAGTTTCTTGACTGATTAATTCAATTTATCTGTAAGTTTCTCCTTCAAGGTGGATGTAGATGTGAAGGCAAGCAAGTTGTTGGGGTGTTTTTGTTTTATAACAGCTAAACCACATTTAAGGATGTATCTTGGCTTTGTGAATCCCCTTGACTTTTTTCCACAGAATTTATTTCAGAATATTTTTCAGACATTTGTTGAGAGACAGCAACACCTCTTTCTCACCAAACCATGGAAATATGTGATGGGGTACAGTTTGCAGTTCCAGGCAAACCTTCAAACTAGGTTCGAAAACCATTCCACAGATTCTGCAGATCCCTCTCCTGAAACAATTTGGCATCATATTAAAAACAGCATCCTGCAATCCTCTGAAGAATCCTTAGGGTTCTCCTTCAAGAAGAACAAGGACTGGTTTGATGAAAACAATCAAGAAATCCAGGAATTGTTGAGGAAGAAGAGAACCGCTCACCAAGCACACCTTGCACTGCCTTCCTGTCACGCAAGAAAAGCAGCCTTTCGTCTCGCATGCAGCAAACTCCAACAGAAACTCCGAGACATCCAGAACAAGCGGTGGATCGATCTAGCTGAAAAAACTTAATTATGCGCAGATATAGGTGATCACAGAGGATTCTATGAGGCCCTGAAAACAGCATACAGGCCTACATACCGGGTACAAAGCCCTCTACTCAACGCTGATGGTCAAACCCTTCTAACAGATAAACCCTCCATTCTGAATCGATGGTCTGAACACTTTCAGACTCCTTTCAGTACCAACCATGTAGTCCAAGACTCAACAATTCAGTGCATCACACAACAACTGGTGAAATACGAATTGAATATTGTCCCAACTTTAGGAGAAACCCTCAGGCCATTGAGCAGGTGAAAATTGGCAAGGCAGTTGAGGTTGATGGAATTCCACTTGAAGTCTGGAAACATGGGGGTCATGCACTGCATGTTAAATTTCACGAGTTTGTGGTGCACTGTTGGGAACTCGGTGAACTACCATCAGACCTTTGTGATGCAGTCATCATCACTTTGTATAAGAAGAAAGGAATTAGATCAGACTGCTCAAATTACTGTGGTATTACTCTGCTCTCCATTGCTGGCAAAATCCTGGCAAGAATACTCTTGAACAGACTAATACCCACTATAGCAGAAGGAATTCTACCTGAAAATCAGTGCGGTTTCAGAGCCAACAGGAGTATCGCAGACATGGTATTTGTTCTCAGACAACTGCAAGTGTAGGGAACAGAACAAAGGTCTTTATGTAACCTTTGTTGACCTCACCAAGGCTTTCAATACTGTGAGCAGAAAAGGTCTATGGCAGATTTTGGAACGTTTAGGTTGTCCCCCCAAGTTCCTTAAAATGATCATCTCACTCCATGAGGATCAGCACGGCCAAGTCAGATATGGCAATGGACTTTCTGAGCCCTTTCTAATAACCAATGGTGTGAAACAAGGCTGTATTCTCGCACCAACTGTATGTACAATCTTTTTCAGCATGATGTTCCAAAGGGCCATGGCAGACCTCGAGGATCAGGACAGTATCTACATCCGATACCATACTGATGGAAGCCTATTCAACCTAAGGCGACTGAAGGCCCACACCAAGACCTTAAACCATCTTTTCCGGGAGCTGCTTTATGCTGATGACGCCGTTCTTGTCACCCAGACAGAAGCAGCTCTGCAGTGTTTAACATCCTGCTTTGCAGACGCTGCTGAGCTCTTTGGGCTGGAAATCAGCTTAAAGAAGACAGAAGTTCTCTATCAACCTGCACCTCAGGAAGTCTTCCATCATCCCCACATCACCATTGGCCAATCAGAGCTCAAATCAGTTCAGCAGTTTAATTATCTAGGCAACCTCATCTCCTCAGGTGGTAAGATAGACAACAGGTTGGCAAAGGCATATAGTGCTTTTGGAAGGCTTCATAAAAGAGTTTGGCGAAATAAACACCTGAAGAAAAGTACAAAGATCAGTGTTTACAGAGCCATTGTGCTGTCCACTCTCTTATATGGATCTGAATCATGGGTCATCTACTGCCACCACCTGCAACTCCTAGAACGTTTCCATCAACGCTGTCTCCGTACAATCCTAAACATCCAGTGGTCAGATTATGTGACCAATACATCTGTTCTAGAACAAGCAGCAATCACAAGCATTGAGGCCATGTTGCTGAGAACACAGTTGTGATGGGCAGGAACATCTCAAGAATGAAAGATCACCATGTCCCTAAGATCTTTATGCTGAACTTGCCACTGGCTGCTGCAAGAGAGGAGCCCCGAAGAGAAGATACAAGGACTCCCTGAAACAACATCTCAGCCTCGGCCATATTGATCATCATAACTGGTCTACTCTGGCCTCCAATCGGGAGGTCTGGAGATACACTATCTTTAACAGTGCTGATGCTTTTGAGAACGCACGCACGATCACTCTCGAGGAGAAAAGACAATGCAGAAAAATCGTGCCTTGCAGAATTTACCACCTAAGGAGTCTTTCTGCTGTGCCTTTGGCAACTGGACCTGTCTGTCTCATATTGGCCTTTTTAGCCACCAGTGTGCTTGTAACAAATGTGGGTAGAGCCCTTCCCAAATCTTCCTTCGTGAAGCCTAACCATGATGACGTTTATGATGATGACATTTTGCAGTGCCTATTAATTTTAAAACCAGCTTTCAGAAAGACTGGATATGCTCAGTGAAGTTGCAGAAGAAAAATAAGCCACCAGAATTGTGGCTTTCCAATCATATTTGAGTTCAGACAAACAAATGTGACTGGAGAAACTAAAAATTCACCTTCTTCACCTGTTGAACAGATTGTGGTGAAAAGTAAAGCCTTGTTGCTGATGCGATTTTCATCAGAGAATAGGTAATTTAATGTTTACCCTTCCAAAGAAAATGACTGTGCAAGGGTAGTTACTGACCTATAATTTAGCATCTCTGAATACACCATTTAATTGGAATCCTACTCCTGGCTTGCTGCTCCCAAGCTTGAGAAACAGCTTGCCTGTCTCCTAAGGGTTTGAACCTTCAAAGAAGGGAGCTAGGTAAACCCTGTTCACACACAGGCTGCTAGTTCTGCTTTCCAGAGCAGCCCTTCCCAATTATAAAAGACACAGAATCACATAATCATAAAATAATTTGGACTGGGAGGGACCTTAAAGTTCATCCTGTTCCAATCCTCTGCCATGGGCAGGGACACCTTCTACTAGCACTTAACTTGACCTTGAACACTTCCAGGGATGGGGCAGCCACAGCTTCTTTGAACAGCCTGTGCCAGTGCCTCACCACCTTCACAGTGAAGAATTCCTTCCTAATATCCAAACATGACGTGATCAAGCTGAAACTTATCTTGATAAGAGACCTTAGTACAGGTGACTTTATAAGCATGTATTGTTATCTAACAAATCCTGAGATTTACAGTTCAGCCAACACAGCTGAGTGCCAAGGAATCTCTTTCTCCCACATACAGTTATACTGTGGATGGTAAAATTATTCTTTTCTGGGGATTTTGATGTTTTCCCTAGGAAATATGGTGTACTCCGAGGTATGAGAGAGGAATTTCTCTCTATGTTCATCTTGGGTGTGTTTAGGGCTCAGGAGTCTCACTGCAGCTCATTTCTCCAAAGGCATTGCAACAGACTTTCTGTGTTATGCAAAATCCAAGAATAGTTCCAAAAAGGATAAGAATAACAATTAAATTAGCATCATGACACAGAATACTAACTACTTTATAGCTACTTGTGGTAGTTTGAGCCACATTTAAAAATCTAAAATCCAACTTCCAAGCTTCCCCCACATCTTCTCAACAATTTATCCTAACACCGGAGAGAAACTTTCAGGCCAGAGGCTTCTGTAGGGGAAGGGGGAAGTATATACATTTATTTACACAAATAAATACTATACAAACTAAAGGCAACTATATATATATATATATATTACATTACTATCAGTCAGTCCTTTCAAGCCCCTCCTTTAACTTTAGTCCAGGAGCAGCCTTTAAGGCTGATATGTAACACAGTCTGCCGTGGGAGTGTTCTGGGCTCCTGAACACTCCCTCCTCACCAAATTCCAGCAACTGTTTGTTGCAGTCTCTCCTCCTCATGAAGTCCGAGAAGATAGCTTTGAGTCCTTGCTCTCCTGCTGCTGGTGATCTCTCCCTCTCGGTGTCCCACCTCGGTTGGTAGGCTACTGCAGTGTAGCTTATCAAGCGTACGCGTCCTGGAATCTTCATTCCTCTAAGTCAGTTTTTGGCTGCCTCCGGTCAGCTTCGACAGGCAACTCCCGAGCCTCTCTTGGCCCATCTCCAATTTCGCCTGCAATTCTTCTCCCAAGCACCAAGCTGATTTTATCAGCCCATCCCAAGCACCAAGCTGATTTTATCAGCCCGTCCACTTGGCTCTGCTCAAGTGCTGAGCCTCAAAATCCACCCCTCACCAGCCTAAATGCAGTGGGGGGGAAAAAGCCCCCTAGCCTTGGCCACAGGCAGCTTGGTTCAGTTATGCACTGTCCCAAGCACCCCACAACTGGAGGGTGGGGGAAAGAAGGCCTAGCCTCCTCCCTCTTACCTCAGGTGCTGTGAATCTCTTCCTTCACAGCACACACTCCAAATGCTGACTCTAAGTCTAGCCAAAGGCTGAGTTGGGATGTCGTAGGGCTCCCCTCACCCCCGGAGGGGAAGAGAGGGAGCCCAGCCACCCCCTGGTCTTGTCCACCTACACACAGCAGACACCAACAGCAAAACAACCAAGACAGAACTGCCAACCGTTTCCAGTGCCGTGATATATGATTTTGAGCAGAAGTGAACAACACGAGTGGTGACTGGCTCTCCAGGGAACACTGTCCTGGCACACAATCACCTCTGAACCCCTTGAACTCTCAAGGGGGGCCAATTTCAAACTATGACAATACTTCACAAGGGGGCTTTTATGGGATCTGAATTTTCCAAGAGAAAGGAAGTAACAGAGCATTGACGAAGTGGAGAGCATTGAAGAAATGGCCATACACAAAACTAATCTTTAGGAACTTTAATTGAGGAAGATTACTGTAGTCTAACTACCAGCCACTGATTCTTTTGAAGAATATTGAAGTTTATTAGTTTTTATCTATTTTTTTCTGCAGACAGGAAGAAGTAGATATTTTTCCTTCTGTTATGCTTTCTCTCTGCGCTGTATTCCCTCTTTCCTGCCAGCAGGAGCACTGCGATCAGAATCTGTCTCACGTAAGTGGACAAAATTCCATTATGACTTTCCCTTCTACTGTTTACCTTGATTTTGTTTGTTTTCTTAAAAAGGCACAATAATGTTTCTTTGCACAGAAGAAGGCCAGGGGGTAGGAAAGGTTTTATTTCAAAGTTGTAATCCCCTGTATACAGCTCGTGATTGACGGGTTAAATATGTTGACAAAAGACTCTCTATATGTAATCTCAGAGCTTAACATAGTTGCCAAGAGCTGAGAATTCCATAAGATTTAGTTCATCTGCTTTAAAGCAATGGCTATCTGAGTTAAGAGTTGGTTTCCTTGCGTTTTTTTTCCAAAATCAACCAAAGAAATCACTCTTTCACTCCTCCATATGAAAATGCTTCAGTGCTAGGTTTTGTAATACCCAATTTACAACCTCAAAGGAGGACTCCACAGTCTAAATATTGTATGGCCCAATTCCCAAGATAAGTAGACAAGAAGGCTCAGGTGCCACCAAGTGAGATACACCACACACAGAGAAGTGGTACTGGAAAGGAACAGCTTTCTGTGTAAAACTTGTCTTTCTCATGTTTCTGTTTGTTACATGAGGATGCAGTGATATTTGGTTATTGTTGCAGGGGAAGCAGATGTAAAAGAAAAGAAACCCCACAAATACTACTAAATCAGTTAGTTTTCTGTTCATTTCTCCATTTTTGGGAGAGGGGATTCTTTACTCCTAGGACAGTCTGTTTTCCAACATAAGGGATTGTTTGATGTGACTGAGAAAGGAAGATTATGATCCAGATGGGTCAAACAAGCACCTTCTGGGACAGAATTGTAGTGAGTTAAATACTCTATGAATGTCCTTTGGATGCGTTCATAAGTTTAGAAGTGGAACTGTAAAGTGAACAGAGAAAAATAAGAAACAAAAACCAAACTGAGACCTAAAAAAATCAGTTCTACATTTTATTTGAAACCTCTCCCAACTGTCAATTTATATTAAAGAGCTCTTCATTTCAAAATTGTCAAAAATAAATTCATGCTGAAGGTAATATAACATTTTCTGCTGTGACACCATGGCTGTTTCCCTCTCTACATACCCAGCTCCTCAGATAAGAAAATTAAGTGGCATCTAAAAGCAACTAAAAGTAGTAAAATCTCTGGTCGTCCCATCATAATTCTACTGAGTAGCTCAAAAATGAGGGAAAACAAACAAACAAACAAACAAACAAAGCAACAAACAAAAACTACTTGGAGTATGACATTTTAGACACTATTGTGATCTGTAAAAGTAGAACCATGATAGTAAATACCTTATATTTGGGCGGTCCAGGAGGGGGGTTCAATAATTCCAATCCAAATTCTCATTTGTTTTGCATACTTGAAGTTAGACAAGTGAACCCTCATAAAATTCCTGTTGACCTTCAGTGAGATGCAGATGAAATCCTAACCACCATATTTACAAGAAAGACCGCAGAATCACAACCTATCTCATAATTTGTGAATTACTAGCTGTTATTAAGCAATTGTTTAGCAAAGAAAAGTGTATGCCTTTATAGGTGAACAATCATGTGCTAGCAGACTCAGAAAGGCAAAAAGGCACCAACTGTTTTATTGTCTTCTAAAACAAAGGCAGTGTTTAGTTAGCAGTTATTGATGCACCAAAAAGAGAACAGAACAAGACAATAGAAAAATCCCATCCAAATTACAACTGAAGAGAAAGGAAAAAGACGGAGGGCTGTTTAATCATGTCACTGATTTTCAGAAACAGTGGAGAGCAGCAATGGCTGCCAGATTCTCACAAACCAGCTAAGCCTGTTGGGCATACAATGGAGGTTGAAGTGTTTTGAAAGCCTGGCCAGTGATTTTATTATGGAAACTGCCCAGTTATAAGCACATTCATAAATGTGTTTCTTATTTAACAAAGTTAAGATTGCTGTTCATAATCAAGTTCCAGTTTGGGCTGCCAAGAACTTAAAATTCTCATCACAGCACCTTTTTGACATAATGGTAAAATATCAGAATAGGCCAATTTAGAGCCCACCAGCAAACCCACAATTATTTCAGCTCAAAGCTTTACAGTTTGGGGTTTTTTTCCAGCGCTGTTTATCAGGTCAGTCTGAGGAACAGTTGGATCATTTTTCCTGAAGCAGTTCTTCCTTCTGGTTCTGTCTTAAGGGCTCAGTGACACTTTCCTGTCCTGTGACATAATATGCAGGTCTTCACACCAGTTGGCTTGACAGCCCTGTTCTCATTTCTTTGTAGGGTCGGAATGCATCTGCATTTTGTTCATACAATATCCATATGACATGATGAAGAAGAACTCAAACTTCAAAGTCCTCCAGGAATAATAAAAAAAAAAAAACAACCTAAGAACCAAGGTGTTATAAGTGCTTAAAATTTTGAAGGCATTGGCTACAGTGTCTGTTATGACATGATGTGGTTGTGGTTCCCTATGTTCTTGTTTGTACCGGAGTATTGTCCTACATTTGCTCAAATAGATAAAAGTGATAACTACATTTAAAAGACTAAACATAACCCCTTTCTTCAAGAAGTGCTCACAAATCAACTACAAATCCTTTGACAGTTCCTTTAAAGTTATTCAGTGTGGGTTCAGCCCTGACACCTCTTTAGTCAAGGTCCTTTACGGTCAATGGATAGATTTCTCCTGCTTTTGATACGTGAAAAGAGATTACCTCTTCTCTGTAAAGGGTTAGGATGCTATTCTGTCAGAATTTATTAAAACACTGAGAAATTATTTAATGAAAACCTCAAACTAAAATAACAAGATTTTGTTCTAAAAATTTATGAGAAATTCCAAGCAACATTAGGTCACCATACTTTGCAGATCTGCCATTGGTTGGATAATGAAAACAGCTTACAAGGCATAAGGATCATGCTTGAGCTAAAGGCATGAGAAGCTAGACAACAAGAATGTAGTCATGACCAGAAGAATAAAGCAAACCACTAAAATGCTAACAGAAAAAGTAAAAAGTTGGCTTCCAGTAGAACTAAGAGACTTTTTTTAAGTGGATTTACCGCATGCATTTCCACATCTGGCCTCTTAAAATACTGTGAGTTCCCTTGTCATTATGGTAATCATCAAAACACACACACAAAAAAGTATTAAATCTGAATGTGTTAGCCTCAAGGGAAAGTGATAAGCGAAAGTAATGCTGGAAGATAAGGCAAATCTACTACTTCTTTGAGTGAATCTGTGTGAAAGAGTAAGATATTCAATACTTTACCCATGAAACTGTCCACAAACAAATAACATTGACTTCAGCTGTAATTCTTTAGACTCACTGGCTGAAAGGCCAGTGTCAGCAAAGGAAGAGAAATTTGTAGACTAAGCCTACAGTGTTATTTAGTCACTGTGAGCAATTCAATGCAGTGGCATGCTGGCTTCTCTTGTGCTTGTGGCATAGTGTTGTCACTTCAAAAACACAATTTCTTGAGAACAAACCAAAACAAAAGTAAAACCCCAATGTTTTTAATCAAAACTTACATTTTAAATATAATTGACAACACTCTGCAGATATACTTGCAAAACATGTTCTGGGAATGTTTATGCGGAGACAGGGACAGATGTTTGACAAAGATTTTCATGACTGACACCAAGAGGTGTTTTGGAATTGGATTTTCTTACAAAACCTCATGATAGTAATAGTTTCCACTGAACTTTGTTCATGCAAGGTGGCATGTGTGGAGGATGGTTTCTAGAAATGAAATGCAATATATCTTACAGTTCCACTCTTTAAATGAAATCCTTCTCCTTAAAATGTCCCACAGTAGGGGACTGGGGAGGGGGGGTTGGTGTAGTGAGGGGGAAGAAACCACCAAATGTATTATTTTAAACAATTATCTATGATTATTTAAAAATAGGAAAAATCTACCTAACCAAAATTCTACTAATTTGAACATATTTTTTGTTTCAAAAGGGAATGTGGTTTTCCAAGAAATTCTAAAACACACACAAAAGGCTAATTCAGAATACACAAATCTAAGAATAAAAATAATAAGAATAAGAATAACAAATTATCAAAGTTCTTCTTTCAAAGAAAACAACTTATGCAACAAATTTTCAATCAGATTCCTTATTGCTTTGCAGGTATCTTTGCAGAATTCTTTCTCTTTTTTTATTTCATTGTTTGTTTCAAATATATTTCTACGAAGATTTCTTAATATGATGAAAATCCTATTTCTTGATCTACAATCAAATCTTACTATGGTCAGTTTCTAGGTCCTCATAACTGAAAATATGATATCTCTTTCCAAGCTGACTTCAATACTAGGAGAGTTACTAAACTAACCCAATTAAAGTGAGCAGATCTGCAAGCTGAGATGATTGTTGCTGCCATCCATGAGAGTTGGGATCAACAGTGATGAATTGCAGGCCACAGCACTGATAATCCATCTAAGAGGAAGCAGAATTCCCTCCTGGATTAGCTTGAATTGACCCACCTAAAGGTTTTGTGATGTGAATTGGAGACTCTAGGCATAGTAACAACATGCAGAATATATGACATTTTTCTGTCTAGTAGTGACTGGAAGGCTCTCGACTGTGATGTTGCCTCATTAATCAGCCCTGTGTTGTACATCTCTGTCTGATGCGAAGCTGCCATGCCTTGTCACCAATTACAGGCTCTGCAAAGACCCGTCTCATTATAGTACTTATATTGCTTGTTCCTGAAGGTGATACTTGGTGTGTCACATCCTCATCTTGCCAATACAAAAATCATCCTTGAAGCGAAGACATGTCATTCACGAGGCACAAAAAAGCAGCAAAAAAGATTTTATGAAATGCTGCCTGGAATATTAATCACACCAGGCACATAAAATTGAAAAAAGAGAAGAGAGGTTTCTGGAGCAATCCAACCAAACTGTGACCTTCTCAGCCTATCCAGGGCTGGACGAGGTTCTTGGTGAGGCACCAGTCAGAATAGGAATGTGGCTTTTTCTTTGGTGTGGTTTGATAATTAAAGAAAAAGGCCCAAATGCCACTTCCCCACACATCTCTTCTGCATCCACCACAATTCAAAAACAGTGCAGCATCTCTCCTGCAGACATTACACTTGTGTGTCCTCATTTGTGTAACTAATTGCAAAAACAATGTGAATCAGAAATATCTGCGGTACATTCAAAGTGCTGCAGTTACATATGATGATCGACAGACTGTGATCTCCTTTCTCATTACATTAATACCTCCCGTGTGATAATTTGATCTCCCAAATGACATGGGAAAATGGAAAAACTTGATGTGTCCAATGAATATGCAAGCACCAAATTTATTCTCTTACAATATAGCTTAATTTATGCAGTTTATGCATTTTTACCATTATTATTGTTTTTTCTCAGTTTACCAGTAGGTTTTGTTTGATAGTCCTGGGATATAGGTGTGACTTCCTCTGGGTGCCTAGGCTCTCTCTGGCACTGTAAAACCCACACATATGAATGCTGTATAAGGACAGCCCAAAATTTTCAAATTTCACGAGAAGTATTGTTAAAAATCCCCACCATTTTCTTCTTTACATAAAATATGGTGAAAACACGAGGATGATTATCATGATAGAGAGAGACATTTAAGCACCTCACATTTAAAGATAATTTGGCTAAATATCTTTTAAAAAAAAAGAGAATTCCATATTTATTTTTGGCTACAGTCTGTCCTGATGGCAGTTAAGTTTAGAGCTCAAATGAGGGGACGAATTTTTCTCTGCATGCCATTCTTTTACTATTTTGAAAATTGGAGTATTTGCTCTTAAGCAAAGAATATGCCCTTACACAATTTTTCCGAAGTTATTTAAATAAAAGGAGACAAGATAAAGAAGAAGCTATCAATATCGATTCAAAGCCCCCCCAAAAAAAGAAAAAAAACAAACCAAAACCCACCAAACCAATCCTGTCCTAGAGTCCTTGATTATTTTTCTCTTTTCAGTACCTCTACACACATTTATGGAAAATGGAAGAGAAAACAATAAAGTGCCTTTTTAAAGAAAAAAAAATACCATTAAGTCACAAAAAACTAAAACACCTAATAGCAACATAAATCTCTCTGTTTAGCTGGCAATTTCCAACGCACAGTGTCGTGAAACAGGAAATACCAGTTCATCCTCTGGAAAGAATTGCAGACTGAATTATCTCAAAAATCTTGCATCAAAAGTGCCTTTCATCGTGATGTCTAAGCAATTTTGGAACCTAAGACAATTATCTATCAAAGACAAAATTCAGTATCAAAATGTTTACAAACAAGCCAAAACTGTATCTTCAATTTAAAGGATAAATAATTAAAAAAATAAAAAACATTATTTCACAATATAAAACTGTGGAACAATAAAGAGTAAGGAACCATCGCATAGTTAACAAAGTGGAAACTGCATCACAGAATTTCCTCAGACTTTGCAGGTGCTTACATATAAGGTGTGGCATTTTTACAAATGTTGCTTCTACTCCATATTGCCAGCAACCCTGTTATTCTGCAAAATAAGTCTTTACATAACTGACAGATCATGTGAGAGTAGGTATTATACATATACTGATATGACATTTTATTGCCTTTCCAAAGAAACACAGCAAGACCATTGAACTCTCTTTTCTCCCTCAAGCTGATGCTCCTTTCCTTCTCATATTGATCAAGAGGGAGTAGCAGGAAATTGGAAAGTGGGACTTTCTGACAGGGTGAAGGTCAGAAGAACTTGGACAATGAAACAACCCTGAGACTCAGCAAAGGGATGGGAGGGATAATGAAGGAGATATTTATCTTACATTCCTATTTGATGCAGGGTACCAGAACATCCAGAAGTCAGTTTAAACTTCTGCATGCACTAATTACATGTACATAATGTGCAGTCTTCTTGTACAGAGGGGCTTCTTGCATTTTCTATTATATATGTAGCAGTATATTTGCATGAATATGTGGTGCTTTACCTAGCCTGTGTGCCAAAGACCACAAGCTAAAAATAAGTGGCAGGAAAAATAATAAACACTAGGAAACTGATGAGATAAATCACTACTGAATGTATCTTTTCCATCAGCTTTTTCTAATAGCAGAACAACAACACTGGGGTTGTCATTTTGAATGAGAAGCAAGAACCATCTAACAATTAAGGACTAAACTAATACTTGCAGGTAAAAGAGCTGAAAAGTGAGGTGGGCATTAGCATTTCTATTTTATGAATAAATCTATGATTTCAAAACCTTTTGAGTCTAAAAATATGGTAACTCCAGCACTAAGCAATTTTTTTCGTCAAAGGCACAAATAGCACAGAAGCAGCACAATTGAAGCATCTTTCTTTAAATCCAAAGGCATGAACTCTGGGTGTGTGCTAAAGGTAGCAGAACAGCTGCTTGACTAAGATAGAAGGTTTAAGGTAGGTGAACCCTGAGTTACTGCGCTGCTCCTCAGAACCAAAGCCCTGGATTTGGCCCCTCCCAGATGAGAAGCCAAGACTGGACAGAGTTGTTCCCTTGTGAATGTCAAACAGGCAGAGATGTCAAATAGGGAAGAGATGACAGTTGGAGGACCTGTTCTGCTGCTCCTGAGATAACTGGTAACATGGGAGATGGAGTATGGCAACACAGAAGCTCCTCCTCAAGCAGTGGAAGAGGAAATCATGTTTTATGTCAGGGTTGTAGCCATTTTGCAGCTTCATGGAGGTTCACTGACCCATGGAGCTTCCTTCTTCATCCAGGCTTACTGTCAAGATTGATCATGTCATCTGACCTGTGCATTGAGTGGGAGCAAAACATCATCTATGTCATTCTCCCATGTGCCATTGGTTTCAGAAACTACTCTTAATCACACCATTCTTACTAATCATCAAGATTTTCTAAATACTTATTTTTAAAATACTTGAGGTAAATAAAGATTTTTGTTTGATTGGTTGGTTTTTGTTGGTTTTGGGTTTTTTTTTGACATTTCATGGTAACTTCCACTGTTTCAGCCCACATTAAATATTTTATTAAAATGAATGTTTTAAAAATGTATTAAAAATCAGTTTGAAATAAAAAATCAAAATGTTCAGTTGTGTCACTGCCAAAGCAGAACAATTCATCATCACAATTTTGTCTTTCAGTTTTCTTTTGCCCTAAACATCATTGGAATTGACTCTTTTAAAAATGTTTCAACACAGGGAAAACAACATCCTTCACCAAGAAAATTCATCAAGAAAATATTTACGAGGAAAGAAAATTATGACCAGTTGTACTCTGACCCATGAACATCATTAGGTGCTGCTGAAGAAGAACTCAGTGACTGAAGGTTGTCAGGTAGCTCTTCTAAGGTGTTCAAAGTACAATTTAAACACTCAAGCTTGCATTAAATTGTTTGAAAGGCTGGATTTTCAGCTATATAAAAAAACCAATGGATTCATTAAATCAACCACCATCCTTCCCATTAATCTCAGCTGTACACAGTACAGCTAAGAATTTGGTTTGGACCAAGTAAGAGCAAACATTTGTTATCATAATTAACATCTAAAGAGTTACAAAACCAATTTCTTAACTCTTTCATTGTTCATTTTTTAGGATACTGAAGCGTCTGATATATCTAATCTTAGAAAAACTGGGTGACATTGCAAAAAACAAACACATCAATTAGCTTAGAACAGAGCATAATACTTCCAGAGAAGGAAAATTGCCATTGAATCAGGTTAGGGGTGTTTTGTTGGGGTTTTTTTTATCTCTTAATTTTAGGTTTATTTAATAGTACCAGACTAGAAGTTTTACCAACAACAAAAGAGTGGACACAAAAGGAGAAACACAGAGACATCCAAAGCTACATGTTGATAAATCAAATTACTCATTTCCTGTTCATCTTGCATGGGAGCAGATTAGAAATATTTTGGAGCTTTGGCCGTTGAGAGTTGTGGTCCTCCCTTCACCAGCTGACAGGGAGGCAGCCAAGGTGGTCCATGCACGGCTGCAGCCCAACACTCCTGAGGCACAGTCTCAGTATTTTTTCTTGTTTCTTTCCCCAGATATGGGTAGACAGTTTTCTACATATGCTCATAGATGGAAAACATTAGTTTTCATCTGCCATCACCACAGGGGTAGGGATAAATAATACTGGTATTTAGGGTATTCTGTGCCTTTTATTACTACCTAGACCTTTTCTGCATCAGGGAAGTGACTGTTTCATGATAGAATGCAGTGGCCATGATCAATTAAGGGCCTTTTTCACCTAGTATGGTGAAAAAAACTCCATATCCAAAAAAGCATGCTCAGGTAGGTAAAAAATTTAAACAATCCCAGTACAAATCTCATGGAAGTTCTGTGTCCAACAAACATTTAAGAATGTGTTTCACTCCAAAAGATAAGTTTCACTGATGTCAATGGGAGTTGTCCCACTTTTGGGGTTTTTTTGGCAAAGGTTTAAGGTTTGAACCAAGGTTCATGATTGCAAAGTTGGGCATTGCCTATACAATACAAACAAATATCCCTTGGTTATAAACACTTCCAGACACTGATCACAACCATGATTTTTCTTACTCAAAATATGCTTTTAATTAGTTTACAAATAAAATATAAAATAGTCAGCAGCACTGTGATCATAGGTGCTTTTTGCTGCAGTGGAGCCATTCTGGCAGCTATGACTGCTTATCTTCATTGATTACTTGAACATATTCCTAGGAATTTGTATGAGTCAGTCCAAATATGGGCATATCCACAGAACATCAGGTAGTCCTGAACAATGCTGTCAGATTTGAGAATATTGTGATGAGAGGAAAAGACATAACAGAAAAACTGAAAAACAGAAAGATTTATGGCAGGGCTTTGTTGTACCCTTCCACTTAAGTCCAGTATTTTCAGAGGACTCCAGAGAGGGAAAATAAGGACTTCAGAAGACAGCAAAATAAAATTATGGAAAAGTTCTTTCCACTGGTATCTCTCATATAGAGGCTCTAAAAGATTGAAATACACTTTAGAGAATGTAATAGTAATTTAAGTAGGTTATTGTTAAGGCTATTCTCATATTTCCAATACTGTTAGGTTTACAATTGCAAGTGAAACATCCCCTCTTGGCTTGACTGGCAAACTAGCATATCTCACGTTTGGAAGCATCCCTCCTCTGAGAGCTTAAACAGAATGTGTAGAGCTGGGGGTTTTGTCATAAATGAAGTCAAGTTTTATTTTCACACTACTTTATTGAGATTTTTTTCCACAGTTGATTTTTTTTTTGCTATGTTCACAAATGGAAAGACTTTGGTATCTCAGAAATCCTAAACGGATGTCAAGAAACTTCAGGTGATGTCATGTCTAAATAAAAAAGATATATTATGTTGTCTGACACATATCCTTGACAGTAAGAAATCACCAGAAAGGATCTTATTTTGATACAGGAGTTAGAAACTCATTCAAGGCTTATTGTTGATACAATTGATGATGTAATATTTTCATAGAAAGATCCAAGTTAAAACAATAATTACTCAAATTTCCCCAGGAAGGACCTGATTTAGTACATCACAACTTTAAAAGTACCAGTTAGAAACCTGTGTCTTGTTAAAACAAATGCAAAATTCCCATTGGGTCCATGTAAGCCAAGGAGCTTTGTGAAGTTTTTTCCAAGCCCTTGATTCACATTCAAGTTAGGATGACTCCACTCCTTCTTTCCCCTTCTTACGCACTTATTTCCAATTGAAGCAAACTAAAACTCATGGGCCAAAAGGATGACAGTTCTTTTTATCATGTCCCCAGGACTGTGTGACACTCACTGTTTGTGCAGAGAGGTCATGCTGACGAAATTTTTGGAACAGCTAAATTTTACCTATTTTAAGGGAGAATTTTGTAAAATATGCCCCCTCCTTACTCACTTGCAATGGAATTCAGGCCTCAAATCCTATGAAATTCCACCTGACTGGATGAAGAAGCCTTTATAAAGACTACTATCCTAAGTGCAAGGTTTCATCAAGCTGCCTAACTCTGCAGTGAGGTTCTCTTCCTATGACAGAGAATAAGGTCCTGGCTACTGAACCCTCTCCAACAATTGCTATCAGAATCCTGTAGGCTTATCCACACTGAAACTGAAGTAGCCTGTTAAACTCAGGGTGGCAAAGTTCAAGGAGTTCATCACAGTTCATCAAGTCCATCCTCTGCTGCCATATTAGAGAACCAGGGCACTGAAATTTCATAGGAGGTTTTTGACCCCTCTGTGTGCAATTTGAAGTCTCTTTCAGATATTCACTGCTCTGATAGACACTATCTGCCACCAAAATAATTAATTATATATTTACATCTATTTACAGATGTAGCAAAATTTCTTTGGTTTCACTAGACCTACTCAGCCTCCTGATCTTATTGCGCTCATATCCATGGAGGCTATTCACATTCTCTTCCCAGATTCCCTACCTACACATTGACCTCAATTCTTGGTGATACACTTAATTGAATTATGTAATTCTAAGAGTTAGTAGATTCTCTACTCCTTTCAACCCACAAAACCCTTGACCTTGAAGACTGATAGCTTCTATGTACTTCCTAACAGACTACCTGAAAGGGAATTCTGAAGTTATGGCTCCTCAGACCCAAGAACATTCACCAAGTTTCCCATGCCTCCCATATCCCAGGCTCTTCAGTGTCTTGCCAGCTCAGCCTGTGGAAAACATAGAGGCTAGAGAGCCTAAGAAACATACTTCTTTTGAAAAACACCAAATGTTTTCTACTCTTTCTTATTTTTAAATGGAATGCTATGGAATTTCAATTTGGGAAAACAAAAAATTTGCAGGTTTGGCTTTAATTCAAGATGAAGCTTTTTATGATAAATCGTCATGGATTTTTCTGACATTGAAACACAACATTCCCTCAAACATTAAAAAAAAAATTCTTACAGGTCTTTGGTTTAAACTAAATGGTTTTCTAAACATAAAGACCTAAATTAAATGAGGTATTCTGACATGATTTATGGCGTATATTTTCTGTGTAGGAGAAGGACAACTCTAATCCCAAACCCGGGCAGATGGAGCTCGCTTAGCCCCGTAAGGCCATCCATCTAAGAGAGGGACACTCTAATCAAACCTACGTCCTGAGGACCTCACTGCCACTGTCCAAGCTTGCTCAGCCCTGGCAGATGAACCTCAGGATTAAAGGGTGGGTTCAGTTCCGCGCATACTGCATCTCACCTAAAAAACCCATTACGCAGGCTTGAAGGCTTTACCCACATGCAAAAAGTCCTGTAGTGACAGGTGAGGGTCGAAACAGCAGGTGAAAGGTGCACTGGGAGCCGCAGACTCAACCCTGCATGCAGGCGGTTCAGGATATTGGTCATTTGAGACTGACCGGAGATGACAGTCTCTTGGGGCAGCACCCTGAACGACCAAGCAGCCTTTCCAAGGACAGCACTGCTTGCTCCACTCGGAGAGGGGCCTAGAAAAGGTGGCCTAAACAAAGCTCATCTCCCCCTTCACCTGGTTGGTTAACCGCGGCCAATGGGCATCTTCTTCTAATGCGGTCGCACAAAGATCAAAAGACAAAGGCATGCACCTGCCTCCAAAGGTGTACGCAAATTGACTCTAGTATGTTGGAACATCAGAACCATGCTCGATTCTGTGGATAGCGGACGTCCTGAACGTCGGTCTGCCCTAATTGCCCATGAGCTGGCTCGTCTCAACATCGACATTGCCGCTCTCAGCGAAGTTCACCTTCATGAAGAAGGCAGCCTCAGAGAACATGGTGCCAGTTACACACTCTTATGGTCAGGTAAGCCCAGAACCGAAAAACATCTCTCAGGAGTCGGTTTCATGATCAAAAACTCTATTGTTCCTAAACTCAAAAATCTGCCAACAGGTCATTCTGACTGCATTATCTCCCTACACCTTCCACTACACAACAAGCAACATGTTGTCCTCTTTATATATATGCCCCAACTCTCCAAGCTGACCCTGCTGAAAAAGATAAATTTTACACTGACCTGCACCTCCTTACCCAAAAGGTTCCTGCAGATAAGATCATTATCCTTGGTGATTTCAACACCAGAGAAGGTAAGAATTTTGAAGCCTGGAAAGGAGTATTAGGCAAGCATGGTGTTGGAAACTGCAACGATAATGGTCGCCTTCTGCTAGAATTCTGTGTGGAGCAACAGCTCACCATCACTAATACTATCTTTCAGCAGAAAGATAGTCTGAAGACAACCTGGATGCACCCCCATTCTAAGCATTGGCACCTCATTGGTTATGTCTTGGTGCAATGGAGAGATATCTGCGACGTCCACCATACCCGCATGATGCCTAGTGCAGAATGCCAAACAGACCATCGGCTTGTGCACTGTAAACTCAATTTCAAGCTCAAACTCAAACCAAAAAGGGGCAGCGTCCCAAGGAGAAGACTCCAAGTTAACAATCTCCAATCAGCCACAGTAAGAGACAGTTTCCAGGCAAACCTTCAAACTAGGCTCGAAAACATTCCCACAGTTTCTGCAGATTCCTCTCCTGAAACAATCTGGCATCATATTAAAAACAGCATCCCGCAATCCCCTGAAGAATCCTTAGGGTTCTCCCTCAAGAAGAACAAGGACTGGTTTGATGAAAACAATCAAGAGATCCAGGAATTGTTGAGGAAGAAGAGAACCGCTCACCAAGCACACCTTGCACTACCATCCTGTCACACAAGAAAAACAGCCTTTCGTCTTGCATGCAGCAAGCTCCAACAGAAACTCCGTGACATCCAGAACAAGTGGTGGACTGATCTAGCTGAAAAAACTCAATTATGCGCAGATATAGGTGATCACAAAGGTTTCTATGAGGCCCTGAAAACAGCATACGGGCCTACATACCAGGTACAAAGCCCTCTACTCAACGCTGATGGTCAAACCCTTCTAACAGATAAAACCTCCATTCTGAATCGATGGTCTGAACACTTTCAGACTCTTTTCAGTACCAACCATGTAGTCCAAGACTCAGCAATTCAATCCATCACACAACAACCAGCAAAGTATGAATTGGATACTGCCCCCACTTTAGGAGAAACCCTCAAGGCCATACAGCAGGTGAAAATTGGCAAGGCAGCTGGGATTGATGGAATTCCACCTGAAGTCTGGAAACATGGGGGCCTTGCACTCCACACCAAATTTCACGAGTTTGTGGTGTGCTGTTGGGAGCTCGGTGAACTACCATCAGACCTTTGTGATGCAGTCATCATCACTTTGTATAAGAAGAAAGGTATTAAATCAGATTGCTCAAACCATCGTGGTATTACTCTGCTCTCCATTGCTGGCAAAATCCTGGCAAGAATACTCTTGAACAGACTAATACCCAATATAGCAGAAGGAATCCTTCCTGAAAGTCAGTGTGGTTTCAGAACCAACAGGAGCACCACAGACATGGTATTTGTTCTCAGACAACTGCAAGAGAAGTGTAGGGAACAGAACAAAGGTCTCTATGTCACCTTCGTCGACCTCACCAAGGCTTTTGATACTGTGAGCAGAAAAGGTCTATGGCAGATTTTGGAATGTTTAGGTTGTCCCCCCAAGTTCCTTAAGATGATCATCTCACTCCATGAGGATCAGCACGGCCAAGTCAGATATGGCAATGGACTTTCTGAGCCCTTTCTAATAACCAATGGTGTGAAACCAGGCTGCGTTCTCGCTCCAACCCTATTCACAGTCTTCTTCAGCATGATGCTCCAAAGGGCCACGGCAGACCTCAATGATCAGGACGGTATCTATATTCGATACCGTACTGATGGAAGCCTATTCAACCTAAGGCGACTGAAAGCCCACACCAAGACCTTAAACCATCTTGTCCGGGAGCTGCTTTATGCTGATGACACCGCCCTTGTCGCCCACACAGAAGCAGCTCTGCAGCATTTAACATCCTGCTTTGCAGATGCTACTGAGCTCTTTGGGCTGGAAATCAGCTTAAAGAAGACAGAGGTCCTCCATCAACCTGCACCTCAGGAAGTCTTCCATCATCCCCACATCACCGTTGGCCAATCAGAGCTCAAATCAGTCCAACAGTTTAATTACCTTGATAGTCTCATCTCCTCGGATGGTAAGATCGACGGAGAGATAGACAACAGGTTAGCAAAGGCATATAGTGCTATTGGAAAACTCCACAAAAGAGTATGGCGTAATAAACACTTGAAGAAAAGCACCAAGATCAGTGTTTACAAAGCCATAGTGCTGTCTAATCTCTTATATGGATCTGAATCATGGGTCATCTACCACCACCACCTGCGTCTCCTAGAACGCTTCCATCAACGCTACCTCTGTACAATCCTAAACATCCAGTGGTCAGATTATGTGACCAATACATCTGTTCTAGAGCAAGCAGCTGTCACAAGTATTGAGGCCATGTTGATGAGAACACAGCTGTGATGGGCAGGACACGTCTCAAGGATGAAGGACCACCGCCTCCCTAAGATCTTGCTCTATGGTGAACTTGCCACTGGCTGCTGCAAGAGAGGAGCCCCGAAGAGAAGATACAAGGACTCCCTGAAACAACATCTCAGCCTTGGCCATATTGATCACCATAACTGGTCTACTCTTGCCTCAAATCGGGAGGCCTGGAGACATGTCATCTATAATACAGCTGTTTCCTTCGAGAACACACGCAGGATCGCCCTCAAGGAAAAAAGGCAATGCAGAAAGAACCGTGTCTTGCAGAATACACCATCTAAGGAGTCTTTCTGCTGTGCCTTTTGCAATCGGATATGTCTGTCACGTATTGGCCTCATAAGCCACCAGCGTGCCTGTAGCAAATGTGGATAGAGCCTTCCCAAATCTTCGTTCGCGAAACCTAGCCATGAGGCAACCTTAATGGTTCTGTGATTTTGTGATCCAGCAGGAGTACCCAGGGCTAACCCTCAGTGACTTTGTACCCTGATGTATCCTGGCTGGGTTTCTTCGTGACTCTAGAGCTGTTCCTTACAAATATCTCAACAACTTAGTGTAACAGTCTTACTGTAACAGAAAAGAACAGAGAGACCTCTTCTAACAAGTGGTGAGCTTCAAAATAGTGAATGGCTTCTAGACCAATAAAATACTGAGAAAAAAACTGGCTTTCAGCTCTCCCTCAACAGCAGTGTGGGGTCTTCCTCTTTCCACATGCTTCTACCTAAGTTAAGCATAATGTCCTAGGAGTGGACATGCAGGACATCCCTTCATTATCCTTCTAATGACACAAGAGAAGCAAGAGTTTGGTCCTTCCATGTTCTCACAGATGCATATGCATATTCATATCTACAAACACACACCTCTCAGTCCAAACAGATTCAAAAAGAGTGCACTGAAGACAAGAAATGGTGGTTGAATGGCAAAAGGATATAAACTTGAAACTGTGTTTCACAATGGTGAGGTTGATGTTGATGTCTCGACATTTGAAAATGCTTCTCCCCCTCCGCCGTTTCAAACTACTGTTGGTAGGTTTGTCCCACCTGTCATTGCTTCCTGAGATATCTCTACTGCTACATAATTTAATCATTCCAGCTGATGTGTCAAGCAGTTAAATGTATTATTATTTTAAAGTGGATATCAGTTTACACTGAAATAGAAGATTCAGGTTTAGGTGTTTTAATTAGGCACAGAAAAAAATTAAAATGGTTGTTCAATTCATATTTCCTTATCTGTGGCCTTAGTTCTATTCAGAAAGATATTCAAGTATCCACCAGCTTGTTAGTAACATTCACAGACATATAGCTGAAATCTGAGACATGTATATTCTTGAATAAAGGCAAGTGGGAAACCATATAACTCCACATCTCTCTTGAAGTCTTATTTGAAGCCTAGATGAAAATTCAAATATAAATGGCAGGGTGCAAAACAGCTACATGAGATTTTTCAATTAATTAATCAAGTGCAGTAGTGCAAAGAAAACCATATTAGGAGTGAGCTAAGGCAAATATTTGTACTATACAGGGGTTTCAGACTTGTTCTATGTAAATGCTCCATAAGGTTCCTTAAGAAGGAACTCTAGGGGTAATATTTTAGAGTGGTGCCTAGTGATTTAGTGATTTAAAGTAATGGAAGTCATGTGGCTAAATCACTAGGCACCACTCTAAAAATGCACCCTTACGACCTTGCTTGGCTGATCTCCTCTGAGGTTGAGCTGTTTCTGATACTGAGTAGAAGATTAAAAACTATTCTAAGCTGTGATGGGAATCCTGCTGTGCTATGAAATCACATCACCCTCTGCACTGATGCTAGTATTTAATTATTTAAAAAGATCCCTGCAGAACATCTTAGAAAATTCTACACCTTGACTAAATCGAGTGATGGAATTGCTCTTGTCTTCTGAAAGCAGAATCCATTCCTGTCCAAAAAAAAAAAAAAGGAGACCATGAAGTAATATTTTTTTTATTTGCTTAATTCAGGTGAAGTTCTGTCTGTGCAGCGTGAAGTAAATCCTTATTTTTGTTATATTGATCCAGCAGAAGACATTATTTGGTCTTTCTTGTAGAAGATGGATGCTTTACCAGAAGGAAGCTGAGAAAAAATTTTCATTCCTAAGAGGCGCTTATACATGGAAGTTTTATTGCTACAGTATAAAAGATTCAAAATGAGAGTATTGTGTTGAGATGCACAAAGACCTCTCAGGAACAGTCCGGCTCCTGTGCAAAGGTCCTTCCTGTTTCAGATTACAAGCTCAAGTTTAGTGGGGGCTGTTAATGGTTTCTACCCTTCTTCTCTAACTCCCCAACCTGAGAAAGCACATCTACACAGCTGCACACAAACAGCTTGCAGCTGTGTACGCCTCTCCCTATCTCTTCTTTAGATTTGTGTTCCATTTGCTCTGATTTATGCTGCCTTGGAAATAGGTTAATATACACAAGGCAAAGTTGCTCCTGTTTCAGAAAGAGAACAGGCTTCCTACAGATGTTTGAGGAGCTAAAAACATAATTTTAATTACACGAGCATTACTTGCTATACAGTGTAGAAGTAAATGTATACCATTGTTTAAACATGACCCTGCACCCACCACTGACACCTTGCTGGTGTCTATTGTAGCCTCGAAAGGTTTGTTGTCTGTGTTTGTGGTGGGTTGACCTTGGCTGGACACCAGGTGCCCACCAATCTGCTTTACCACTCCCCTTACCAGCTGGAAGCAGGGAGAAAGTAAGATGGAAAACAACTTGTAGGTTGAGATAAGGCAGTTTACTAAAGCAAAAACGAAAGTTTGTGTGCACACAAGCAAAGAGGGAAAAAAAAGGCTTATTATCAACAAGTGATGTCCAGCCACTTCCTGGGAAGCGGGGCTTCAGCACATGAAGTGCTTCCTCCAGAAGACAAACATTTTAAGTAAAAACTGCCCCATTTTCCTCCTCCTTCCTTTAGCTTTTATATCTTATCTGACGTCACATGGTATAAAATATCCCTTTGGTTAATTTGGGTCAGCCAACCTACTTGTGTCCCATCAAAGGATCTTGCTTGTCTCCCCAGCCTCTTGATGGAGGGTGGGTGGAATGTTGGGTGACTGCTGATGCTGTGGCAGTTCTGCTCAGCAGAAACATACACACTGCTGTGTATGGCAAAATCAACTCCATCTCAGTAAGACCCTCTCACAAGCTTTCTGTACGATTTTCTGCAGACAGACTAATTGTGATTTAAAATTTTATTTAGCCTTCATGTCTATAGTCTCTAATCATCCAAAAAGCATGAATGTTAATACACAGTTTTCGTCATCTTGCATTTTTCTCAGCCATGCATTCTTCTAAGGAATTGCCTCAGTTTTGGATCTGAGAAGCTGCATGGAGTGGGTGTGCACTGGATTAACTGCAGAACAAATCTCAAGGAGCTACGTATGCTGTTATGATACCTTTCCCCTGGGACACTCTTCAATGTTGATCTAGCAAAAGTGAACATCTTCCATTTACCTTTGCAGTCTTTAGTATTTGATACCAAATTTATCTTTGGTAAGCTGTAATGACCCTCAGGGCCAGGTCTATGTGAGATACTAAGAGTATATCTATATACTTCTCAAAGAGCATAACAGCTTCTGCAGAAGCTTCTGATGCTTATGGCTGAGAGGCTTTGCTGCTGGAAATAACACATGTCCAGCCAGTCACTGACAGCAAATTGCTTTGATAACAAAAACCAAAGTAGCTGTGATGCAGCATCCACTGAAGTTCAGAAATAGCAATATCGACAGATGTCTGATAAGGCAGAATCACTTTTCTTTCTGAGAAGTCACATACCCTGATCTGGATCCAAAATATGATTTGTGTATACAGCAATTGAGGAACGAGATATTTAATTATTACTGACCTTTGTCAAAATATCTAAATAGGATTATGTTCTATGCATGTTGGATGCAGAAATCAGACACATTTGGGTGGGATGAAGTTGCAGGTGTCAGATATGAGCTTAAGTTTGCAACTGATGAGTGTCACATACCAAACTGTATGAAAAATGCTGCATCATAGTTTCATTTCCATGGTCTATTTGCTTATCCTGTCTCTGAGAAAACTGTGGCAAAGTATTGCTTTGCTCCTTCAAATGATTGTACGTCTACAAAAGAACAACAGTAAATCTCTGAGGAAACAGAAATTACATGATAGCAACCAGAGTAGCTCTTATTCCTGCTGGTAGTTGTGTAATCCATCTGTAGACAACACCTAAACACCCAGCAGTTGCCCCCATGTTCTCGTTTCCATTAAAGAAAATCTTAGTTTGCAACATATCAGAGGGGTGCTCAGTTTATGAAAGAACCAGAAATTTGGAGAGTGACAAAAAGCGCAAGAAAAAGTGCGCTTATGGGCATGGCCATGAGACCAGACTGGACGGCGAGAGCTTCTCATCTTTCCACGGGTTCCATCACGTTACACGCTGATTTCCTGGGCAAGGCTAGGTAGAAAGTTCCCTTTCATTACCACTCCAGAAAAAAGGCTATCTTTAACTTAAGTAATTTTAGAGATCCAGTTTACAGTACAGAGACATAAACAGTTTCCCTGGCAGAGCAAAACTAGGCAGGAACAGAGAGCAAGGCTATTTCTGCGTCTTCTCTGCTGCTGCCAGCAGAATGGGCTCGACCAGGCTATTCAAGCTCTGCTAATCCCTTGCCATCAAATTTTCACTTGGCTTTATCCTTAGACTCAGATATACAATAAACATATTAGAATGACATCCCATCAAGTTTCATTTGTGGTATATGCAAAGTAATCCAGCAAAAATGGAAGATTAGTCTTACATGTGTTTATAAGTACGTACATCACAGCTGACACAGAGAGCCATCACCCCACATAGAAGTGGGTCCTAGGAGCAGGAATGGAGTAAAGACTGAAAAAATAAGTAAAAAATGTGAGAATATACAACTTACCCCTGACAGTAATTGTATCAACATTCTAGTGATGTCTGGTTTGTTTGGATTGAAATGAAAATATTTGCTTTTGACACACACACAAAAAAAACCCCAAAACAAAAACCAAAACCAAACAAACAAAAAATAAAAACAATAGCCAGAGCAATTCATACCATTCAAGAGGGTAAAGAGTAAAACTACTGCAACTCTGGCACAGCAGAGATATGAAACGAAGGTTACTCTCTTGATAGTACTCTGGAGGAATGCATACAACCTTGTGCACACAACTAACCTGCCCCAAGAAGATGTTTCTTATCCGCTCCCAAGCACTCGGAGGTCTCCTGGCTTGGTCAGGTGCTGAAAAATAGGAGTATACAGTGCCCAGCAGGAGCTAACCCCGAAGGGGACCCCACTGGCCTGGAACAGGGAGATAAATGTTGATTGAATAAGGCATGGTTCATAAGACTTTTGTCTTCACTCTTCATTGTGGGATGGTTGGTTTTGTTATAAAACTGATTAGCATACACGTGGAAGTAATTTGTGGAAGCAGCTTAATCCCAAACAAATGTGAAAATAAGCCTGTATTGTTTCTACAAACTGGTTTACATTAATTATCTTCTACTTTAAAAAAACCTCACAGATTTTTTTTTTATCATTGTTTCTTTGTGGAAAAATTAAGAACAGAACAAGTCTGTAAAATACTGTACATACAAATTTCTAGCATTTCCAGCAAGGATGTATTCTCCAAAGACAGAAAGGCTTGATTTTAAGCCAAAAATGTTACTTCCTAACCAGCTAAACTCAGACACCTCAGTTTACATCTAGCTACCCAAATTACTAGCTTCATTCTCAAAAAATTATGACCTTCTGCAAACCGGACTTATTTTTAGGAACCTATATATGGATTTAGGCGCCTAAACTTAGCCACACTGTGCTAATTTTTTTTTTTTTTTTTACTTCATTAACTACAGTGTTGCTCATTTGCCCACATAAAAGACTTCAGGGCAGTTTGTGATTTCAGGAAAAAAAGGATTTATGAAAATTTAATCATCAACAATGTAGTAACTTTGGGAAGCAAATATCCATAATGAAATCATATGGGTTTTCAGGGTGTAAGTCTGCATTTAACGTCTGCTTTGAGCACAGATCCCAGTCCTTTAGTCATCCTTCAAGGGATGAAATGCATCCTTACTCTCTCAGACATGCACTGGATCTTTTTTTACAGAGCAGCTTGAACAAGCAGAGGAGATGACCTGTGTCTCAGCCTAGCATGGAGCAGGGGCTCAACCACACCACACAGCTGGACCTGGCAGTCTGCAATAGGTCCCAGATGCAGAGACCCATTTGCACACAACCAAGATCCACTGTATCCCTCATCCTGTTAAAGAAAGGCTACCTTCCTTCTGGGGGAAAAAAAAAAAAAAAAAAGAAGAAAGAAAGAAGGTGTAGCTTAATTATTCACCTAAATCAATATTATCTCATTGAAAAGTTCCCACAAAATGATCATTGAGTAAACATCCTAGATTGTTCTCCTTTGAAGAATTTCAGGCACTGCCTGGTAACAGCAGAATGTTATAAATTCATAGATCTGCCTGATGTATCTGCTTCCATCACTGCTGTGAACTGTCCTGCAGGACTCCTCCCGCCTGTGTCCCTCTGCCTCCAGCAGCAAGGGACAGGCAAAGAGCATGGATAAGCACCTGCGGACCTAAGCATTATCTACCTCTCCTAGTGAGAAAGGACAGAGACCCAAGACGCCTTTCCCTCAGGTAACCTTGACCAGAGTATATATCTTGCTCCTTCATGTTGGGGGAAAAAAGCCCCTTTTGTTTCATGACTGCTGCCTGTCTCTCACTTGAGTTGGAGGTCATGGGTTAAGAAGGAAGGTGTACATTGGCAGGCTTGTCTTGCAAGAAGAGTAGTAAAAAAAGTGGAATGTGAAGCAAATGGATTATTCTGGGGAGGAAGATGGGCTTAGCCTCACAAATCCATGACAATGTATACCTGGATGTCACATCACAGCTGTCTGTGCCTCTGAGTCCCAGTAGGGACACATGCTCCTGACTCCTCTGTTGTTTAGTAGCCAAATCACCTTGCCTTGGCTACTGCTAGTGTCATAAGGTAAATAAAGTCATGCATCTCTTTTGTTTTAACAGACTCCTAGACTGAGCTGTGCAGGGAGGTCAGATTGAGACGCGACAAACAAATCAAGATTTCAGATCTCTAAAGAAAAAGACAAACCTAATACAAGTACTATTTGCCTCTATGCAGGTCCTGTAGGAAGACTCACCGCTGCACAGTAACTGCAGTTTTTCAGGGTATAACCTTGCTAACAGTCTAATGATTTTCTCTGTGACACATATTTTACAGCAAGACAGTGTTGGGCTTGAATAAGCTTAGCTACCGCAGGTCTGTGATTTCCCTGTGGTGGAAAAGGTGCATTCCTCACAGAGATACTGTTACCTCTACTAGAAAAAAAAACAAAACAAAACAAAACACATGACACCAGGAATAAGCACAAGCAAGATTTTCCTCCCAAAAAGAGAATATTCTGTAAAATCTTTTCTTCCCCTCCCCTGGGCTACTTTTACTCAAATATGAATCCAGTTCTCCCTTTGACTTTATTGTCTCAAATCTCCATTTAAAAACAGAGCGTAATGTCTATGTCTATAGTTTTCACTAAAGAATTCTCTACATTTTCCTTACTCCCATTTTACCGGTCTTGGGTACAAAATCAACATTCTTATCCACTTCCAACAAAACCCCAGTTGTTAATGGATTTTCGTGTATATTTCATTTAGAGCACTACTGTGTTTAAACACTCTGAATGCTGAATGTAAAAATAGCTGGCAATCTCAGAAGCGAACATTTTATTTGTAATATGGGTGATCTTATCATGCTGCTCAACATTTTTTTTTTTACTCATCATTTATTAATGTTTTATATAGCTCATCAAAAATGAAGGTTGAGGTCAATAATTGCTGACACAAAAAAGAACAAGGAAAAGGACAAGAAAGGACATTTTGCAGAGGATCATGCACTGGCGAAAACAGTCAGATTTCTTTGCACAACTTGAAAAATAGTGATCACTAAAAAGGACTAAGGCAAGGAAAAAGAACAAAAACTTTTTTTTTTTTTAAATAATCAACACATTTTCTAGTTTCATGTATACTCGCATGTGCTTCAGAAAGCATTTGGATTTTTATTGGCATCCATTTTGACTTATTGGTTTCATTCTATAGCCTCTATCTTTGCTTTGGTGTTGGGGAGCCCTGTCTCGTCCTCTGAGCAGACTGGAGAGCATAAGAGCTTTTTTCCACTTGGCTCATGGCCCCACACCATGCATTATTGACATGACTGTGTTTAATAATAATTCCTGCTGATTCTGTTGTGGAAAAACTTACTCGTCATAAGCTGACTAACTTGTGGTGCCAGTGCATGTGCGTATAATTTTTTTTTTCTTTTTAAGGGACTTGGGTCCTGGCTTAGAAAAGACTGCTTGAGCATGTGCTAAAAGCTAAACATACTAGTTCCCACCTTTATTCAACAAAGCACTTAAGTATGTGTTGAGTCTGGCTTGCTTCAAAGGCACTTATGTGCAAGCTGAAGTTCTGGTTGATTCAGAACCTCACAACCCAAGCATTTCAGGAAGGAATTCTAGCTCATATATTCTCTCAAGCTTACCTACAACTCCCTCCCCAACAGCAAGATTTACACCTTACACTACAGTAGACTTATGAATTTACAAATTGTCACATTTCCACTGGGTGAATACAATCGTGTATCTCAAAAAATTATGCTAAAGATATGATCAGAACTACCTTTCCAGAGCAGTCAGTGATTGAATTAATCTACCTTTCTCTACATTTCTGCGTCACTTCATAATACAACAGGGGGGAGAGAAGGGGAGGAAGGGAGGAGAAAATCTATTAGATGAGTCCATAATTGTTAAGCAAAGGATGTCAATGGTTATGTTTAAATTACATCATAGTTTTCCTCTAACAGATACACCTTCCCTAAATATTAAAGGTGTTTCCATCACCAAGAAAATAAAGGCATGAGAACCATATCTGCATATGCTGTGGTGTTTAACACGTACCTTTTAAAGTAACTGTATGACATTGAAATATTAAAATACAATTCCCATCACAAGTTTTTCAAAGTTTGTATTAGCTCTTTATAAAAATAAACAAATATAAAACCTGGTGGGGTCTGGAGAGAGAAGTCAGAAGTGGAAATCAGGTCAATTCAACCTTGAGAATGACTTAGAACCAAAGCCAAACTTAAACACAACAAATGTTTTCCATGACATGATTCCTCTTTCTCCAGAAGGAAGACTTATTTCAAACAAGCAACAAAACTGAACTGCACTATATTTCCTTGATTTGTGAGTTCTTAGCATCATTTTAGGGTTTCAACCTATTAGGGAGGATTTTCAAAAACTACTCTCTTTAGATCTGGAGCTGTCAGGGCATGCAGTGAAAACTTACAATTTTTTTACTCCATGAAATGTGATTCTGTAATAAGCAATAGGCAGTAGAGCAGCAAACCTATCTAATAATTCCTTTATTAAAAGGGGATGATTTACATGCACGTGCCTTACCAAACTAATTCACTTCTATTTTTAAATCTGTTTATTCTAAGATAATTGCAAACATCAGGTACATGACTGTGGTTGGAAAACGAATAAGTAACACTGCTGTCTCAGATCATTCCCTGGATACCAAATGAACAGGTATCAAATGCAGGCTTAAATCCACAAAAGGACACCAGGCAACTTGCAATCATGGCAGAATCTATAGCTCCATAAAGGTTTCTAGGTTCTCTATTAAACATATGAGAACAGAAGGGCAGGTTACGATTTCAATGAGACGGTAGGAAAGGTCTTTCTCTGTCTCAGGAAAAAAAAAAAAAAAGAAAGTAGCTTAAATCCTGTTCCTTTTTTATGTTCTAGCTCATATTTCTAAGGCTGCTCTTTGGCTGCTCTCCTAGCATGGCTGGAAATATCTCTGTGAGCCAGGGCATCCTGCTTGCTGAGCAAGGCACTAACAGCTGTCCCAGCTGTCATGTAGTGCATGGGCATCTTCCCTACCACAATCACTGTCTTCACTCTGCTAAATGTGTTGATGCCAGAGACAGCCCTGGAGGCATTTTCAAATATACCATCTGTGGGAGAGGTACCAGTTTTTATGTACCCCTTTGTCCATGCTGTACAATATAAAAAATGGTGTGTTGCCTTCTTTTATGGCACCTCAGTCTACCCACACAAATTCAGAAATTCAGCACTGGTTTTAAGATTTCCTATAGGAAGCAAATCACCTACAAATAAGCCATTAGGGTGTACAACTATCAGACACTTCATTGCCTGACTGATATCAGTCCAGCATCTCCGCAGAGGATGGATGGTTCTGTATCAGCACCAACCTCCATGTGCCTCCCTGGTATCTGGGCTAGCAAAACCTGACCAACTGCATTATTTCATCAGCTTCCTACAAAATTCCATGACTTGTTAACAGGGCAGGTCGATGAGAGAAACTTTACTGATGTAGAGTTAGCAGAAGAAAGAAGCAGAGCAGTGATTTTTCTGCATACACATGTGTACTTACATGCATGCAGTTAATAAGATGGCCTTGCCACTAAATATCTATCTCGTAAAACATTTACATACATGAAAGTGATTATTAATTTACTTCCCAATTATTTTCCTGAAAGGACTATTTACTTTCCATACCCATTAACAGAAGTGACCTAACTGAAAGCTAAGCTTGTGGCCCCATGCTTTCTAGGTTTAGAAACAAAACCTCCCTTCCCCCTGTTAGATCAAGCATCACAATGTCAAATGCTCTGCAGACATTTCCCTCAGGAATCCGAAAGGCTAATTAGGGTGAGCTTTACCGTAAAGAATACAGTTGTTAAAACAGCTTTTGTACACTCTGGAGTAATGATCATTCTCTTACACATGCAGTGATTTGTTGCTGCAATTTGCAGCCATATATCTCTTAGGAGCTAATTCGGATGTTGTTATTTATTGCATGTATGATTATTAATGATATTTTAGCAACTGCTGGAAATGACTTATTTCATCTCAGGAAGTCAAGTATTTTAGCTCAGTGTTTACAGATCTAAGGAGGCATCAATTTCAGTGGAAAATCAGTTCTCCATTTGACCTCCCCTATCTCTACAGTGTCAGTTCTTCCTTCATATTTAAAACAGTTTTTACACCAGGAAAAAAAAGAAAAGGGTTTAAATGCCTCTGAAAAGGAGAGAGAAATCAGTATTGCCAATACTGACCCTCTCTATATAAATGTATATACATAAATAAATAATTACCTGCGTAGAATATAGGACCAAGTTCTCAGATTACTTGTAATATTTGATAAGGAAAGACCACGTTGAAAGTACTTCTTTTTCAATTAAAGATGATGTCGGTCTGAAGAAACATTTGCAGAAATGAAAACCTTTCAAGATCACTTACATATTTCACAGTATTCTTGCTCCCAATTGCTTATGCTTTGGTGTCTTGTGTCTCAAAACCCCATAGTTTTCTGTTCCATGATATTCTACCACGTTGTTGCTGAACCTACATTAAAACTGAGATCTTCTCTCTTGGTGTCTGAGGGAAAAAATTAGTGTAATCAAGAAAATCAGATGAACTCATTCTGCCTAATTTTGATCCCATTTGAACACCGAATTTCAAAGTGTGACTACAGCACAGCCCTTATTGGATATGTGTTCCTTTTAGAAGAGACTGTGAAAAATTCATGGGAGTTCAGATGACTCCTAATAAAACAAAGCGCAGTGAGTGGGGCAGTCTCTTTAGCACTTGCATAAAATCGTCTTGTTTGCAGTTCAGTCCGGTCCAGGAATTTGTCCTGGGTGAGTAGTGAGAATTCCTTTGAAGGACAGCAAACTTGAGCTCTGAACATGACCTTCTTGCAAATTTACCAGAAGGAAACTGATTAAACAAGAAAAGAGTTTATAATGGTAGTTTTCAAGGGATTGAAAAAGTCAAACGGTTTTACAGGCTACATAAGGTGGACCCTTTCATAACCACAGGTGTTAAAGGTATAACTGAAATATTGTGGTTTACAGTTATGTAATAACTAACAATATGCAACAAATAATTAGATATCAGTGTATCTAAAGCATATATTGTTATATAATTTAATTAAAATTATACTGATTGTTTTAGTAAACCTTTCACAATAAATGTCAAATCGCAACACTAGAACAAAGAGAAAAAAATAAAATCCAGTGTTCAGAAGTGGATTATAACTTGCAGAGCTACGTTAATTTCATCTGTATATTAATATGTTAATGAAAAATACAGTGATCTCTAACTAGCATATTACATAATTTCGTCACGATAGTTAACAGCAGCTTACTTTCTTCTTTTCTTTAAGGATGAGAGCATGCAAATAATTTGACCTCAGCTCCCAAGTACTTTATGGTTATTTCCTATAGCAAAATAACAAAAACCACAGCACTATTGATTATTTCATTTGGTCTGTAATTATCAGGCAACACTAACCTGAGTTATATTAGTCTAAATTGGTAGTAATGATACCAGAGAGTATAGAATCTGTTTTAGGGTATATGATGATTTAGATATGTGAGGGTTTGACTTTTTTTAATTAAAAAATGCAATTCGGTTGTACATTATTCCAGGCCCTATCTTGTTTGCATGCTGATTGTTTCTTAAAGATTTCCATGAATGATGGCAGCTAGCTGTATTTGCATGAATGTGCATATAGGCAGCATCACAGACACTCACATACATTTATACCTGTATCATACATATATTGACAAAAATTGCTTATCCATCCATCCTCTTGTTCTGCAAAAAGGTACACAGGGAGGAGCAATACTAAGTGGTCAATTATGTTGTGGGCAGTGAATAAGAAATTTTTCTCAGAGTACTTTAAAGATTCATGGGGTGATGCTTTTCTTATATAGACATCACAGCTGAACAATTTTCAGTAACAAATGAGAAAAAAAAAAAGCAAAATATCTTCACAGATACATTTCAAATATAAAAGGCAGGAGATTTGCCAAAATATTTGTTGCAAAATATTTGTCTGAATGTGATGCTTCATAGTTTACTTCTGTGTAATTTCAAAACCACAAGAGCAGAATTATCCAAAATCTCAAAGATTTTACTTGTCAGCATCTTAATATTTCCATATATATATATTGTGCTTAGACATACATCTATTTGCGCTATTTTGCACAAAGTACACAGATCTGCATAGTAGTGAGGAAAATTTTAAAGTGTTCAAATGTCTTCAATTATAATGAAAGTAGGCTAAAAAAGATATCTCATGCATGTGATGACAGAAAATCATGACAATTGTTGAAGTTTTCCATGGTTTGAAAGGGTCATTTTTGACAACAAATGGTGCCACAGGACACAAAAGCCCACCTTGATCCAACCACTTACATTATAAAGGAATGCCATACCATTCCTCCTATTTCAACATTATGCCGTGACATTGTGAGATTATGTAGGAAAACACAACTTTACATCTTCTGTCCTTAGACCTCCACAAAGGATAAGGTTAGTATATAATTTGCAGGTTTTTTGTTGTTTTGTTGAGTTTCGGTTTGCTGTTTTGTTTTTAGCTTTGGGGTTTTTTAAGGAAAAGTAGCATAATGTTAAAATACATATGAAGTAAGTTGTTCCCAAAAGACTCTGTAAAGAATTTGGGGCTGAGTAACAACAAGAAATCCTCCAGGACTGACTGCCCCAGTATGACACAGCAGAGAGGACATATATAAAGACTGTGAAAACAGCAGCAGATGAAACAAGTGAATATCAGGACTGAAAAGACTGCAGGAGTTTGCAAGCAGATGTCAAAAAGCATAGAAGAAAATGTCAAGAAAAGTATAACAAGCACTGGTTGCAGAGGTTAGGATGACAAATATGTGTATGATGAACACTCCATGCTAGGGCTTGCTGTCCTAGAAGCTGCTTTGTAAGTAACACTGGCAAAAAACCCTCAATCCCACACCATCCCCCCGCCCCCAAAAACAACAACAAAAAACCCCCAGTGAACAATGTCTGCAGATAATCTTGGAGTCAGAATGTAGACAGGGAGTACTAGGCAAATAAAGCTATGGCTGAAACGTGCCCCTGGAAAATCTCAGTCATTGCTCTTTTATCAGAGCCTCGGCCAATTGTTCTGCTCTTTAGGAAGGAGAATAAATAAGCATCAATTTTCAAGAGGGCATAATGGAGAATTTGAGGAAAACAATTATGGGAAGCCTTTGGAATTACTTTCCTGAAAGTATGAATAAGAAGAGGGGTTTTGGAAGTGCATGTTCTTGTGTGGCAGCTAATAGTGAGTTTGTGTGTATGGCACTTACACAGCAACAAGTCATGCTGTGTCAGGAGTGGTGCTAGCTCCAAAATATTGAGTAAGGTTAACACTCTCCTGTGGAAAATTCACATGGTCTCAGGGGAGCACTGTCAAACCGAGGGGTTGTTCACCCTCTCCCTGGAGTCACCAAAATGAGCAGGGATAGCAAATGGTTGAAACACAGGAGCCACTGAGCTGGAAATCATTAAAATTACAGCACAAGAGATATCTTTAGACAACGTTGGAGAAGCCAACTCATCAGAGTGCCTGTAATGTAGTTATGTGATATCCCGGATAGTCATCAGCATCACATTGGGTGCTATGTCCTTCACTCACATTCAATATTAAACAGGGAAGGTAAGAACATTAATTTCTTCCCTACAAACCAAGGAGAGCACAAGTTGGAGTAGTGTGAAACAATGTCCTTCCTGGTCTTCACCTCTTGCGCTGTGTGGGAGACCTCTGGGGTTGTGCAGAGATGTAAATTTATAGGCAGAAGTGCATCCTGCCCCTCTCGTAGAACTCTTGCGGGGGCTGTCCAGTGTCCCACCCTTAAAAAAAAACTTGACGCAGAGAGCTTTCAGTTTCATATTTTCCACTAAATTGGTGGTGAGTCATCTTTGTTTGCTTACGGCCACTGATGTGTTCTTGGCTAATAGAAAAACAATGCCTTCTCTCATGAGGAGAAAGCCCATGCTTCATTTCAAAACTGCCATGTAATGGCCAGCCTCAGCACACAATTTCTGTTTAACTAGTTTACTTGGCACTGCGATCACCACATGGAAACATTGATTCCCAGTCATCCATGTCATGTAGTGCACCATTATAAGGGCTATCCATAAAATAACTACAGGCTTCCTGTTGAGCAGTGTACAGCCTTAACTAAGTATCTGATTATGTATTCCACTGATTTGTAAAACAACAAAAGTATGAGAGGTAAAAAAGTATGCATAGTCATTGCTTAAAGAGTTTATTTCTACAGAAAGTGGATGCATATCAAGACAGGACCATATTTGGTGCTACGTAGTGAAGTTTTGTAGCTCAAGCAGCAACTGCAGATTTGATCCAGCAAATTTTTTTGTCACCAAGCAGTTCACATTCTTGTAGCTAGTCCTACTGTATTATAGTTGGCTTTAGGGAAGCCCAAATGAATTTCAGGTGTGGCCCATTTGGTGAGTAAGCAAACCTGTTTCATTTTGAATTGCCATGGATCACAGAACATGAATTGCTACCACAGTTCAGCTGCTCCTAAGTTGCTAAATGCCAGCTGGTTTTGTGCCTTTAAACATAAAATGGTGGTTATCAAAGAAAGTGCCAGTTACATCAGTCCAAGCCTTCTAGTCTTTAGATGAGTTCCTAACAAAACTATTGTGCCTTTTAGGGAATTTACAGGAGAAAAATTCCTTGAGTCTTAGCTGGAAATCTTAGGTTCAGGATGTTGGTTGCTGCAGCTGTTGTATCCATGTATAGAGCACATCATCCTAAAGGAGAAGGAGTGATAGGGACCTGGCATTGCATGGTGCAACAAATTTGCCACAGCAATTGTGCAAAAAAGAGGAAAATTTATTTTCTGCTGATATACACAAAAAAGCAGTTAATTCTTCCGACCAAAACAATGGGAGAAGTACAGGGGTAGGAAGGTTATAGATGAATGATACAGCTTAGCCATCACTCAATTTGCATCACCCAGCTTACCGAAATCTAATTTACTTTCCTCCATTTGTTTAATATGCTTAACAAAGTAGGTCTGAATTCACAGTCCAGAGACCCAGCAAAAGGAAACGTGATTAAAAAAAATCCCAAAACTATACAACTTGGACCCAATAAGAAATAATAAGTCAAAGAAGGCTCTGTATTATTTCCAGGAATAACTCCTTTCATCTCTTTGGTGAGCAAGTTATGCAAACTTAGATTCCCCAAGAGATCAGCATATAACCTAAAATAATACAGTTGATGGTAAGGAAGCCTTTGTTTGATCTCCTTACACACCATTTCTGATTTGGCCTTGATAACTTCAGAGAGACTATATATTAATTTACTTCCACAACAGGGTCTTGCATATGGCATGGTCTGTCTCATTCTGACAGTTTATTTTCCGTGGCCTATTAAATTTCCTAGTGGAAACATTGATGAAAGCTGCCAAGAAGTCTTATGGTTGTAAGAGCTGGTCCATACTTTCCCTCCTTCCATGCACGTTTTAAAAAATAGAGTCAGAAAAACATACCAGACAATAATTCATCAAAAATAATGCAATCAAATAATTATAATCTGGGGAATTTTTCTTCAATAAAGACAGAGAGAACAAATCCAATAAAATTGAAACTGTCTTTTATTGAGAAATGGAACTATTTCTAGACGACTAGTAAATGCTGGCAAAAGGAAAAACGAGGCTTGTTAATGATGCAATCCTTGGACTCAAAGAACATTAAACCTAACACTGAGTTAAACACACAAAGAATTGCTGTAAGAAATGAGAAGCTCTGAAAGAAATTGAACAGTCTGAAACCCCGTTTCTAGCCAGAGAATGGTTAGAGGTCTCAAAAGATCTAAAATAAATACCAAAAAGCTATAAAAACAAGAGAATGGAAACCACATGCAACATAATGGAGTCTCAAAGCACCAAGAAACTTCAGTCCAATATAGATATATTACATAGATGTATATAGGTTACTTTCAGCTTGGATGAGTTTTGAACATTTATATTCAGAAAACTTTTTTCTTTTTTATTTTTTTCCTTTTTCTTCATGGAATGATGCAGAATGAGTGTATTTGTGACACATCTGTTGAGCAATTATTCTTGCTGGCCACTTTATTTGACCTCCCCCCCTCAAAATTTAAACTATCACGTAGCAGAAGATGCTTCTTTTCCATATTTTTTCTTTCTGTTTTTGATTTGCTCTGTTCTTCTCACTTCATACATTATATGCACTGCTAGAGATGAACAGAGCTTTAGCAGTCATATGCTGGTACCTGCCATGGGAATATATTCTGCACTTTATTATTCTGGTGGTTTAGTGAATATGACAGAGATGAGGTTTAGTTCAAATTTTGTCATTTCATAATTCACAAAAACATTTCCTGTGTAATAATTAAGGTGAATGCTAGCAACGCACAACATTATGTCTTTTGAGTTGTAACTAACAACACTCCTCAAGTGTTACGAAAGGTGACAAAATTCAGGAGATGTTCAAGAGATAATAGGTGAGACTCCACTCTGACTACTCCGTTACCTAAGTTTTTCACATTCCTTTTACTTCTTTTGCCATTGTTGTTGTTGTTATTTTAGTTTGGTTTGGTTTGGTTGGGGTATTTTTTTGTTTTGATTTTTTGTTTTTTGTTTTATAGAAAAAGCATACTGTCAAAAGGCAAAAAGTTAACAGCACTCCAGACCAAAGTCACATGCGCAATCACTTTTTTGAAGAGACATTGGCAGTGCATCTTTCCTCTCCCAGGCACTCAGGGTTCTTCAGTCTCACTTCAGGAGAAAACCACTTAAGGACTGGAGAGTAATTCACATTTTACCTTAGCTCTCCTGTTGAGATTATCAGCCAAGGTGTCTCATTTTAGGAAGACCACATTGCAATGTCTGTACTCATCCACTAAGGAGTAGACTGAGCCCGCTGGCCACTTTCATGTGTAATTTCATGTGTATTAAGGCACCAAAAGTTAGCAGATGTCATTTGGGACCAGAGTAAGCTAGTTCTCAAAGAAAGGCAACTTAAACCATTCAACTCTCTATCTCAGATTTTGTTCACCCTAACTCCTCTTTTGAATGTTGTTGAATACTGAAAAGCCTCTATTTTATCAGACAGAGATTAGTTTTGTTGTTATTATGGCTTCCCACAAACTTCAGAAACAATTTGGTAACAGTGCACAAGCCTTGCATTTCTGATTTCCAAAGCTTCCTCCCCATCATGCGCAAGGGGCGTTATCCATAGGAAGCTTCACCTTCATGTTTTAATCATTACTAGAAATTACTAGATCATGTCATGTTGTCTGTAACCTGGTTAGATTTTGACAGCAGAGGGGTTCTAAAATCGTAAGTTCACATTAGACACCTTAAAAACTCATTAGCTCCTGATAATTATTCTAATATCCAAAGCATTAAAAATCAGAGAGCTCATTTCTGCCTCAGAACCAACTGTGAATATGTTCAGAAAAAGCTTTGCTTTTTCATTTCTCAGTAACAAAAGAAATAGCTTCCCTGGATATGAACATTTGGGGCTGGTGCAGAAAAAGACCACTTTCTTTCCTGAGCATGAAGAATGACATCAATTCATTCTGTAACCAAGGTGGAAAACTTGTAGCTAAGTCTGAACTCATTGCTCTGTCTCAGGACATCGCCTTTTCCGGGACATCGCCTTTTCCAGCCCATCTCCTCCTGAACGTTTGACATGCCTCTGCCAAACTCAGAAAACACTGCATTTCTTTAACCTACATTTGTTCAGAAACTTTAGCCAGATTTTTTTTTTTCTTTGCAGCTGTAATAGAAAAGATTTCTGTGAGGTTTAATATGTTAAAATTCTTATAAACAATGTACTCTTAAATGCACCTTGGCACTTGAGTCCTTCATGGTCGGGACCACTCTCTGTGTCCTCATTTGTTCTATCATGACTGAGTCCCAGTCTTTATTTTATTTTGAATCATACAAAGACTCAGCCCACATATTTGAATGTGGTTTGAGTCACAAACAAAGTGTCCAAAACCCACCTTGTCCTGTTAGATATTAGATGAAGGAAACACCATTCTTTTGCTTTAATTAGTAGTAACAGCCCATTAAAAGTCCCGGATGGGATGGCTGGACAATATTACACTCTAAGCCGGAGCACTACTTTGTAGGTCCAACAATTTGCATTTGATCTCACTGTAAGTGACAACTGAACCAAACTTTCTTTAACCTCATAGACATAAGCCAATTCTGGTTAACTCAAGTTTGTTTCTAGACTTAATTTTGATAGCAAACCCATTGAATCTCATAACAACAATGTGATAAAAATATATCGTTCCATATTTGTTGCCTCACTAGCTCCTGAAAATGGCTAGAAATAGACAAAATCCTGCTAGAACAAAAAAAAACAGCACAATTAAACAGTGACTAGCCCTTAAAACAAGACAGAAATAGATTTAAAACATACCTAAATATGATCACATTATTCACAGCCCCGTTATTGTACCCCTCCTCTCGTCACACTTGATCTCTCTGAGAATGTGCTTTCAATGATTTCTGGGACATTGTACTTTTCTCTTTAGTAGGGACTATGAATTGCCTTTGACTGCCCTTTGGAACTAGTGCAGGATGGTTGCAATCTAGATTAAGTTTTTTCACAGACATCTCCAGTGTAAAACAAACAACAATCATAAAGTTAATTATTTTGATATCTTTTATGTGCATCTCACCTAGCAGGACTTCAGAGCTAAAAGGAACATGATGACCTAAGGAAGCAGAGACTGTCACTATGGTTACTAGGAACATGTTTACCTGTGTGGGTTAAATACAGAGGTAGACACATAAAAAAAACTATTGACAATATTTGCTGCACAATAATGTAGGATTTGTTCCCAAAAGAATCAATAATTGCCATACTGACAGTGCATTGAGCACTTTTATTACAAAGTTTATTAAAATGCCACTTACATTTAAAAATCACTAAGGACATTAGTTTCCATGCAACAGAAATTTCTTAAACTACCTGCTCTGCAAACACAGTTCTAGCACCTGGGGAAAAAAAAATCAAGTTTTCTTTTGGTGGCTTAAATCACAACTTCCAATAACTGTGGTAGGATCAGGAAGCAGCTGGCCACATTTTGAAGAGCAGGAATATTTCCGTGCTCTTTGGTGATGCACCAGTTTCACCAGGATTTTTGATATTATGAGTGAACCTGTCCTGGGGAGTTACATGAATATTTTTGCCTTCCCTTCCTGAGTCACTTCAGTCACTTCACTGGCCAAAAGTGGCAGAAGCAACTTCTTTTCATGGTGACCAAGCTGGGATGTTCCTGGCACATATCCAGTTTTCAAAAGGGAAGCATGTCTCCTGCTATCCACTCAAAACTACATGATATCTAGCCAGCCTTGAAGTTATTTGTTTAAGAAGGTAACAGAGGACAGCATCAGAGATATTGTTTACATCAGTAAAATTAAATTTGGAAGCATAAGGACACTTAAAGTCATAGAATCATAGAATGATTTGGGTTGGAAGGGGACCTTGAAGATCATCTAGCTCCAATTTCTCTGCTATGTGTAGGGACACCTCCCACTAGACCAGGTTTCTCAGAGCTCCACCCAATCTGGCCTTGAACACCTTCAGGGATGGGGCATCCACAGCTTCCCTGGGCAACCTGTTCCACTGCCTCACCACCCTCACAGTAAAGAATTTATTCCTAATATATAGTCTAAACCTATTAAAGCGCCCAACCATACTGGAGAGAATGGGGTTTGTTTGGTCAATAAAATGCAAGAGAAAATGTCTGTAAAGTCTTTTCATGCCTGCAATAAATGTCATATAGAAGTGTCATTGTGGAACAATGTTAACTATAGCAACTCAGTTTTGAGGAGAAAAATTTGTTTCCCTACATTTGACTGCATCTACTTCCTTCATTTTATCCATTAGCCCTGTGAAAGCCTCCATTTTGGAGCACTTGATGTGAGCTTGGGAAAACCATACAGACGGTGCTGCCTCAGCAGAAAACCCCCTCCTTGCTGAGGAACTGTCAATTATTTGCAGGGAAAACTAAAACAGAGGAATAAGTATTATATGCTGATGGATATTTGTCAGAAAAGATAGGAGTACTTTCAGCAGAGCTTGTCAGACACAATACGTTCAGCACATCTACATTTTCTATAGCAAAGGGAATAGAGCTCTCCAGCTGCTCCCCTGGCAAGACTAAAGTTTTGTCTCATAAATTTAAATTATAGATGACATAATAGTGGAATGGAAATGGATTGCACCAAAAGAGACAAATCCAGCACAAAATCCTTGCACATTCAAGGAAAGGAAGAAATTAAAAGTTTCTGATGTGCTGCAGATCTTCCGTTTGTTGTGATATTCTCTCCATCTCAATACTCTGTAAAGCAACTTGTTTCTTTTTTCATTTCTGTCCACCTTCATTGAAAGTGATGAACATTTTTGTGAAGCTCACAGAGAGTGCTAGGTTGCAAATATAACAAAGAGCTTGCCAATGGCTGGGAGTCCTAACTGGCAATATTTACAGTTGTGTCAACGTTTAAGTATTATTGTAGTGTTATTCTATCATGACATAAAAAAAAATACATGGAAGCAGTTGTGCCAAAACTTAATGTTTGACTGAAAGAACACAACTATCCATAGGTACATTTGTGTTCTTTGCCAAAACATCATTTTAATATGAACCATTCAATGGTTCTTCCACTCACTTATGAGAAAATCTACTTTTTAATTGAAACCAATAAGACGAATAGCACTGGCAGTTTCCTGAATCTGATACTCATGAGGAATAAATAGGAAATTGTTTGAAAAACTGTAGTACCTTGGGATGATTTGACAGCCCTGGAAAGAAGACAGTCTCAGGTCTGGAGCCTGGAGAAGGTTCTGGTTTTTTTTTCCACACACTGAACTTGTCACTTTTGTAAAATATGCAGAGTTCCACAACAAATTTATCTACCTGTGTCAATGATAAAGCAAAGCTTTGTAAGTGGAAACAGAAGAAAGAGCATACTGAGAGGGAGAATTCTGCTCAGGAAAGGGTAAAACCTTCTGTCTCCTTTTTTGAACTTAATGAAAATGATACCTGAATGAACAATATAGGAAATTAGAGAAGTGCTGTTGTGTACTGTATCATTGAACATTAAATATTTGAGGGCGTGTCAAGCATGACATGCTAGTGGAAATAAAACCTGAAGTTCAATAAAATGGAAAATATACATGACAGACTAAATTCAGATCCAGATTACTGTCTTACCATATGAATATAGTAGATGTGATGAACAGAAATTTATTTCTATGACTGTCATGAAGTTATTTGAATAATCCAGTGTATATCTATCCAGCTGAACTCTGGTAAACATCAGCTCTTAGGTGAAGGTAGAAGTAACATTTGATCATCACTCAGAACTCTCTGAACTTTATTATACTGCACAGTTTGCTAGCAACTGCTACAATGCTCTCAGTGGCAGCCCAAGACCAAGTGGTAGCAACAAGTGGGACCAAGAATCTGGGCCCAATGACTTAAACAGCAGAAACAGATGCTGAAAGAAAAGTCATTGGAAACAGAGGGGTGTGTTCAGAGGAAACAAACAGATTGTTATCTGTTTACATCCAGGGGCCCCACAGGGGCATGATGAATGAGATCTCCAAAAAAAAAGGCCTTGGATGATGCCATATAAAAAGAGTTACAGAAAAGATGGCAGTAGAAATTTGTCTTTTGAAAACTTTTCCCTCATCCCTATGTTTTCTGTCTGTCTCTCCCCAGAGTGACAATTAGGTGTTCTCAATTGTTGCTACAGCCTCCCAGCAGGAACGCAGGGAATCAAAACCCTTTGCTTTCTTAAAATGAAACTAATCCATCTTATAAAAATCTTAGAACCATAGACAGGTTTGGGTTGGTAGGGACCTTAAAAGCTGTCTAGTTCCAAACCCATGGACAGAGATCACCACCACTAGATCAGGTCACTACCATAAGAATCTGCTGCATGATCTTCCCAGGGGCAGAGATGAGGCTTACCAGTGTGTAACATGATGTGGATCCAGCAAGGTGATATACCAGTAATCCCTAAAGTCTCTGTTATGCTGTTTGTTAAGTTGCTTGCAAATAGTCAAACTTTCAAAATAGATAAAGTTTAATTAAAAGCTACCTTTTTTACTTCGACTCCCTGAATAGACAAGATCTTTCTGACAGCAAGGTTTCTGATGAATATAGAACCTGTGTTCCATATTTTAAATTCTCACTTAGAATTTTTTTGCTTCTACAAACATTTCTGCAGCCAAAGTTATTTGCTAGCACATATGTGAAAAGCAGACAAAAAAGTGAGTGCAAACACATTAAACATGAATTAACTTACAATTTAATAATTAAAAAAAATGTATAGCAATTTCGCACAGCTCTTGCCTGGAAATGGCTGTTAGAGCATCAGAATCAAATCCAGAAAGCTACACACAGCTGATAGCAATGTGTCTAACACCTAACCTTCCAAGATAAACACCGAAAACAGTGAGGACCATAAAGGACCAAATTTTAAAAGCATTATGAGACCTAATGCTGCAATTAGGCACAGGGACTTGGATTTTTAGGGGAATTTTTCACATATCTCTCTGAATGGGTTAAGATAAATCCCACCTGTTTCAGGCACAAGTCAGTTCCAGTGTGGGACACCATATAACTGCAACAGGAACTCTGCCAGACACTTTGAACACACTGAGATATTAATTTGTTCATCCAGTGTCCAGACCTAAAATTATTTGCATACCAAACACTCCACTGCCAACAGAAAATATACCTCTATGGAACCTCAAATCCCAGCACGCCAAATGGAAATCTAAAAGTGGTCTTCTTACAGCCTAGGTAAATACTGCACACTGAACTACCACAACTGTGTTTTGAAAATACTAACTCCTACTTTTTTTTTAGAAGAAATTCACATCCAGAGTGGTGAATCCTAAGCAGAAATAACAGCCTTTCTCTGATGTAAGACTTTGATCTCTCCATTGTGTCAAACCAACAGTAAATCTCAGTAAATCCAGGGTTTCATGTTCTCCAAAAACCTTATGGTTATTAAATGAGCAACTCCTTTCACACTGAACATCAAATACATGCCCACCTAATGCACCCATATAACAACTTCAACTGGTTCAGCTTGATGTGTCTCTACATTCAGGCTTTGTCTTGAAAACCAGAAAGCTTGCACCAGTTTATAACATGTCGCCGCAGCAGGAGCCTTGGAAACAGACTGTGCTCAAACCAAAACCTGCAATCACATCCCTAAGCAAGCGTGGTGCTGGTAAAAAGAGGAATAAGTCACTGGGCCCTCCAGAATGGGAAAACACATTTCACACCCCTTAGAAAACCACAAGTCAGGGGGGGAAGTGTGCTGCTGGCCTACACGAGAAGTCATTTGCACCTGGCAGAGGAGGAAGACCTAGAGTCATTAAAGCCTGATGTATGGAAGTGGTTTTTGTCTTGCAAATGGGAGTGAGGATTGGAGTTTTATCAGCTTCGCCATAAAACTGTGAATCACAGGTTCCTGATGTGTGCAGCTGTGCCAGGGCATTGCTCAGCAGCAGTGTCTGCACCAGCATATGCTCCTCTTCCAGCTAGACTGCTAAAGGTGATTTTAAAAATTTTAACTCCTCTTTTTCCCTTCTTCCACCATCTTCCCATTGCTGTATCCTCTCTAGTGTAAGACAACTAGTTTAAGACAGAAATAAGCTGCAGGGAAATTTTGTTGGTTCATTAGGCTTTGTACACTATTTTCTGACTAATTTCTCCTTTAATTTTACAGTCACTGTAACTCTTAAATTAAGGAGCATTATTATGTTCTTGTTGAGCCCAAGTGAAGCCTTTGGTGTTTCTTAGAATTTCTTAATACTCCTGGTGTTATAGAAACCTAGTAGTACTCAGCAAAATATAATCATTATGACTTTTCAGTGGCTATTTTCTCTCTGAATTTGGTTTACTTAGCTGCCTAGAGGGTCTGCACTTTGATGATAGATGAAGAATTTTAATAGCATGGGTATGTACAGGTTACCCTGACTGTCTGTGATGTACAGTGGCATTTAGTGCATAGTTTCTCAGCAGGAACATTTATGATTCTGGTTGTGCTGTATATGTCATCTATTATAAGTAATGTCCCTAGTGCATGGTGAGCTTTTTCTTTCAATGAGCAGCAGCCTGAGGGCTGCTCTTCATATAACTTTACTTCCTGCCTTAAGATAGTTCTGTGGGCCAGATGAATGCTTCAATGAAAAAAACACTGACTTGCTTATGTTCTAGCACACCTTTTTATTGCACTGTTTAAGGAGTTTATTAGCTAGATAAAGAAATGTAGCATTGAATCTTTAAGTAGAAAACAAAAGGAATAGTTTTTTTTAAAAATGAAATTATTTGCAAACTGCTTGGAGATTTAGAATGATGGATTTATTTTGCTAATAAATGGATACAATAAAAAGTGTAAAATAAGGCACAGTTTTGCATGTGTTCTATAAAGTCTGTGTATTTCCACTGGGAAATAGAAATTTGGAAGCTTACTAGTAGAAATACAATTATTTCTTAAATTAACATATCTCTGGTTAGTGTGTTTGTAGCAACTTCTTGAAGTCCAGAACAATACAAAAAGTTTTGAGGATGTGTAGTGAAAAATGGTATATCCACTTGAATCTACAGAGATGATTCAAATGCACATAGCTGAACTTGGAATGAATCCAACACACAGGGGTTAACCCCCCTGCCCTCAGATAAAGTGTCATGGGATCTTTTCACAGGAGTAAATTGCAGATTGAGAAACAGTTACCTTAACTAGTTCCTGATGTGCTGTATCACACCACATTCAGATCTCCATCTGTAGTGTCTGCAAGTACTGTTCATAAAATAGAGGTTTCAGTGCAAAAATAAATATAATATTGATCTGTGACAATGTCACAGAGCAGTTTTCATCACGTTATAGACCCAGGCATTTAATTTGAAAGGTACTTCAAGCTTTTGTAAATCCCATATAATGCCTAATCTGGGTGTCTAGGAGAGTTCACTGACATCATTTTTAATATTATCTAGTTGCATTCTAAATATATTTCTCAAAGTATTGTTCTTTTCCTGTCTTGTCACACTGGGTTCCTATTCATTGTTACAAAGTATCCATGTACCACCCCAGATGTGACTGCATTTTCAAAGAATGAAATACTTTTAATATCACAGTATATGTAGTACAGAGGCTTAGATAACCACATGGTATGTATATATTATACCACAAAACATTATTGACCCATGGAGCAAAGACACAAGTTTGTGTGCAAATTTCTTTCCTCAAGGCTTCCTTTTTTGTGGGTTCACAGGTCACTAGGTCCTTCCCCTCATTCTCGACTGTTAGACTATTCTGGTGAAGAGCAGCAGCAATGTTCCCACTAAGCCATCTAGTAGCAAACTCATCATGAACCAATATTAACCAATACTAATCTACCAGAGTAACTAGAGGGGAAAAAAAATCAAGACTGGTAGCAGTCACAATCTAAGTAGGCTAAAGAACTAGACAGCCTGAGAAATCTCCCACCATCTTAGCCCAGAGCAGGAAAGAGTTCAAGGAGTAGTAAAGAAAGATTTTACTTTTAAGGTGGGAAAAAGCAGAGCCAAGGATTGAGAGTTTCAACCAAGCAGGGAACATTATCCTAATAGGAAAAAAAAGCAAAATAGAGCAAAGGGACAAAAGGAGTTTGACGAAAACAAGCACGGAAAAAGACTCAAGGGGAGGAGAAAAAGAATCTGTAGGAAGAAAGACAATGTGAGAATCTTCTTGAATGGAACAATAACAAAAACATTCCAGAGTGACCCCTTTCATGTATCTTGATACTGCCTCTGAAAATACATACAGTTTATTTCATGACCATATTTCTGGAAATATCTTCCTGTTTATTCATGTAAATCTGATATGATCATCCTGACAAAGAGAGGTAACAACAGGAAAGTGAGTCTTTTCTACAATTGCAGAAAAAGTTAAAAGAAAATAACCTGACTGCCCAGAATAGTTACTTGGTTTTAGGGGGTTTTTTTGACCTGTTTGCCTTCTCTTTCTTCCAAGTTTCAAATATGCAAATGGTGGTAGAGGAAGGAACAACCTATATTCACAATACCAATACCTTTCATTGTGCTAAAATATATTTCTGCAAATGCACATTTATTTGTAATACAATTTTTGAAGAATCCTGATGATACTTGGCTAAAATTATCTCTGTTATAACTCTACTGAATTAAAAGAGGCTGCAGAGGCAGGGAACGAATTTGCCTCCTGGTATTGGTGAAAAATAAAAGAGTTTTATGTCAAGATGTTTTTTATGAACTTGAATCCAGTTTCTAATCATCCAGATTGCCCTGTACAATAAACTCCTGATTATGACTGCTGGCGTTAACAGTAATAAGACAAGATGATGTGCAGCACAATTTTCTTCATTCAGCTTTTTATTCTCCCACTGCTCTTTAAAAGTCTCTGTATCTTTCTGTTGGTTTTGCTTAAAAGTCATGTAAAATTAGATATTATCAATCAAGTCACACATTCACAAGTGCAAAAACATTATTTTGTTGATTGCCATGAAGCTTTGTGATATGAATCGGTGCAGTTCCACTCCTTGTTAGGGAAAGTTGTCTCTGTCTTGCTCATGTAACTGTCTGCTGAACTGAGCACAAGAGAAAGCACAGGCTTTCCTTTGGTTTAAAGCAGAGCTGTGGAGACCAATAAAAGACACTTATCTGCATTCTTTCCATTCTGTATCCTTAGCCATGTGCACTTCTCTCCGCTAACACTAATTAAACTAAGGAGGGAAAAAAATTAGATGTTTGCACTCCTTTATTTCAAGAGAGAGCTGTTTGCTGGAAAGATAATCAACAAAAGGCTTTCATTTTGAAATCACAGCCTGGCTTTCCTCTGGCTTCCTTGTTTAGGCTCAGGGTTTGGAAACCTTGTACCCCTCATTCTGTTTGGTTGATCAATATCTAGAGTTCCTTATAGCCATGAGAATTCACATCTGTAAGTTGCTGTAGAGATCCTATGACATGCATGCTAGAACAGCATGACTAGTGAGGTACCTCAGTATTCTGGAGTTATTGCTTCAAAGAAAAGTATGTGGGATTTCAGACTCTGGGGAGTTTTTCTTCTCTATTTCAAGCATCCCTCTAGTGCCTTTAGTCAGTCAGCTAAATTACATTCTTCTCTGGCTGGCTACAATGTTCACCCAAATTTTTTATTCAGTACTATACAAAAATCTTCCATTTCTGTAATACCAGAGACATTTATGTGGCTGATATTTTAAATGGATATGTGGAAAATGGTCTTCTCTTCCAAATAATTAAAGCATCGTAATTCTCAGTAACAAAAGAGGCTAAAGACAGACACACAATTTACCAAGGCAACAGGATCAGATGGAAAAAAAAAATAAAAAAACAGGGATGAGAGATGAGATCAAGAAGATGTGTAGTGGCTTGTGGTAGCTAAAAGGATGCCTGTGAGGTGTTGGTATGAACTGAGGTCTGTCAATGATACAGCTCTTATGAGAGAACATAACATATCCGTCTTTAAGGGAAATCAGTTAGCTGAGCAGTGCACATAGGTTCTTCTGATTTTTGGAAAAATGAAAGCAAGGACGCCTATAGAGATTAATTTTCCAGCACAACTGCTGGTGAGTATGACTTGGAATGAGGTACCAATTCATTATCCAGTCTCTGTTAACTCTCTCCATAATGCAAATCTGTTGGTGTCACAAAGTGCTAAGGAAGATTTAGGGGACTCTGAAACTTCCTCACTTATTCTAGGATCTAAAGAGAGTCATGACTCACCTGGCCCTCCGGCTGAGGCAGGTTCCCATCCTTTTGCCGGAGACACAGCTGTAGGAGTTCCCCGTGGACTCAGGCAGCTGGAATGAGGTCAGGAGAGGCAGCCACTATCTCTAAATGTGTGTGACTTTAAAACAGACCAGGTTCAAGCCAGTTTTCAAGCTAATTCTTTACTTCAATCTTATAAAGGTATAAGCAGCTTGTAAAGGAGGATTTTTGGGGGGGGGGGGGGGGAAAGATGATTATGCTACATAAAAAATAATCAGTCTTCCCCAAGCCAAAAGCATTGGCTACATGGTGAAATGGCCCAGTTCCTAGCAATTTCTATCTCACAATAGAGCCCACAAAAGTTTAAAACACTGTAAATGCCTTTGCATGTTTCTGCAATTTCTGACCTTATGTGTGCTGTTTAGCAGAGGAGGCAGAAATCTGATCCCCAGCTGCCCATGAACTGTGGGTTCCCTTCAAAAACATCTTTCTATAGGGGATTGCAGACAGTTATTGCAACACTCCCTTTCAGTAAGTGACCTCTTGCACATGACATTTTATCTTCAGAGCTAACTGCTCATGTCTGATACAAAACTTGCTGCACAACCTCTGACAATCCTTTAGAAGCAATAGCAGGCACTGAAACACATGGCTTTTTTTGCAAGGCAGCTTCTTTTCTTCACTTGCTGCCTTGCCTGACTCTTCTTTTTCAAATGAGTGCAATAGACAGCACTCATCACTGAGGTGCCCAAAGATATTGTTTAACAGTGATGGAGACCAAGGACAAAAACAAAGCTACGCACCAAACCACAGATTCAGGCATGTCTCAGTTCCCAAAACCAGAGCTGGGTGCATTGACTGCTGCATTGGGTCCAACAGCCTCCCTGTGTATTCTCCATGACAGCTTTTGTCAGTATTTGCTCTGCCTTACTGCCTTAGTAAATGGCCTTTGCTAAATCTCTTTTTCCTGCCTGCCAAATTTTTCATGGCAAGTTGCCACTTTTTAAACATCTTATACCAACCTTGCAGAATGAAATGAACGCTCACTGATTTCACACACTTTGGCACAGAAATAAATACTTTATGCATCCAGATAGTCCCAATGAGATTTCCAGCATCAGTAGAGGGAATTATCATCAACTAAACTGATTACAGTACCTGAACAATAATTATTGCTCCTTATTTGTCATTGCCCCACAAGCCAGAGGCATGGCAGCGCTTACCTGTTGTACACAAGCCAAATGAAATATTGATAAAGCAGAGAATAGGCTGCATCTTGTTCTAACTGAAACACTCCAGAATTTGGGAGTGTATTTTAACCACCTTAGGAGTAATGTGAACATGTGTTTCTGCTTAAATGATATATAACTGCACTGTATCACAAGGCAGAGCTGGAACTTAATGTCTATAACTTAGTGAATGTGTAACATGTTCATCTAAACAAGTACACATACAGAAACTCCACATGTACAGAATGTGTACTTGCTTCTGTATGTGCTGTTTTTTGTGCCAACCAGCACTCAATGTCCATGTGAAGGTCAGTAATGAGTAGTGTTCCTCAGGGATTGGGATTGGAACTAGCACTCTTTGACATCTGTGTCAGTGACATGGACAGTGGGATTGAATACATGCTCAGCAAGTTTGCCAATGACACTAAGATGAGGTTTGGTATAAGGGGAAATGGTTTTAACTGACAGAGGACAGGTTTTGAACAGATACTGGGAAGAAATTTTTCTGTTAGGGTGATGAGGCACTGACACAGGTTTCCCAGACAAGTTGTGAAAGCCTCATCCCTGGAAATGTTCAAGGCAGGTAAGATGGGGCTTCGAGCCACCTGGTCTAGAGAAAGGTGTCCCTGTCCATGACAGGGGTGTTGGAACTAGATGATATTTAAGATCCCTCCAGACCCAAACTGTTCTGTGATTACATAAATACATATATATTTTATAGGCATATAATATATATAACATATACAGATGCATGCACAAATACATATATACATGTCTTTGCAAGTACTTTTCATATATGCAGGGTACTTTTACTGGCCAGTGGCAGGGAATTTTCCTTGAAGAAAATTTTCCTAAAGAAAACCTCCTTAAGGATTTTGTTTTCTTAAAAGAAAGGTAAGATAAAATATTTAGCAAAAGATATGGCATACTTTTAAAAGCATAAGAGAAACATTGTTTCAGAATCAAAATGAAGATTTGCAACCTGAGAAACACGAAAAGGAAAGAACTAAATTCAAAGCCAGACTAATCACGTGCACTCTATGATTTGTTGCTTCGCATCTTTTCTCCTTGTTCCCAAAATATTATTAATGCATAGAAACTCCTCAGGAACAGAATAATGGCTGTAGAGTTCATAGAATCATAGAACAGAGTGTGGGGCATTAACACTACATCCTTCACATTGAGGGTGGTGGTTTTGTGAATTGTCTAAGAGTCTAAACACAGGTTAACATTACTAAAATACACCACAACCCCTCCCCCACCCAAACACAGTATACTTCTCCTCCAAGAGCACTCCTCCTGTTTCCGGCTCAGACGGGAGAGCAGGAAAAGATAGCCATAGGGTCCAGGAGTGACCTGACTCTACGAGTGCAGAGATGCATGATGTTTAATGAAAAAAACTGCAGTTGGGTTACTGTTTTCACTGAGCTGTCTTTGTCTTCCTTCTCACCCTCCAAGAGCAGGATGTAAATCCTAAGGTGATCAGTGCCACTGAGGACCCCATCCCACAGACCTTCTCCCCTTCTGCAGTGAGAGGAGCTGGACTCTGGGGCTGATTGAGGAAAGTCAGTGTAATTCAGTAGCTTGGATGGTGTTATCTTGGTTTATGTAAAGCCAGGACCATTTCAAGTACAAGAATTTCACTTTCATGAGACATTCTATGTCACTTTAAAACACTACTGGGATCACACAAGGCACTTTGTGCCAGCTACGCTACAGCATTGGGCTTTATATTTGTTCTTCTGCGTAATTTCAACTGCCTGAAGCAAATTTATTGATTTTCTGGAAGTTGTTTTGTTAATATCGTCTTTACTTCCTATTACCTGAATGTTTTTGGCTGCTTTGTTTGGAGGAAGGTCCTTCATCTCTTCCCATTGTCATAGAGAGCACAAAGTCCTGTCAGCATTGCAAGTGCAGATTTTTCCCTAAAAAGGTAAACCTGAGTCTTCTGAAAACAGAACCACATGAACAGTCATATTCAGAAACAGGTACACCAGACCTTTGCAATGGCAGGGTTTTGTGGTACCATGCGTGTGGCAATGCCCTTCCTGGGGCATCTGATTCCACAGGAGCTTTGTATAGCTGCAAAACGTGGCAGTGAAGCAGCCAATCTGTTGCCTGCCCTTCTCTTCCCTCCCTTCACACCCCTCTGGCCAAACCTCTTTCCAAACCAGAAGAATTTCACTAGTTTTTAAAAATGTTACAGTATATTGACTGTTTTAAGGATTAGCTTGTTTAAAGAAGACACATCTCACTCTTTCTTCTTGAAATCAGAAGGAAAGAAAGACTTTGGTGCAGCAAGGGTTAATATGTCATGAGGAGAGAAACTTGTTGTCAATCTTTCTAATGCTTCCATGTGGATCACTATGTGAGATGCCTTGTTTATTAACATTTATTTTCTCTTTGCAAGAACAGTCATTCTCTCCAGTCACTGGTTTTCTTGGGGCTTTAATAATGAGCCTGTAAGAACAGGATGTTCAAGAGCTGTTCCATACTGTGGCATGCTGGCTATTGTTCAGACAATTGGCTTCAAGCACTGGCTGGCTTTCACTTTTTTGCTTTGAGTTGGTTATGGCTGAAACTTGCATCAACTGTTGGTTTGGAGTGGAGAAAACGGGTCCTAGCAAAGGGTAGATCCACAGACATGCTTCTTTTCATTACATGAATTTAACACATCTGTTGGAGTTAGATTTCTTTGTGTACTAAGGGCATCATGGTTCAGATTAGAGGGATATTTTAAGATCATAAGAATAGAATTCCCTTCTAATGTAGTAGTGTATATTTTTGGTTTCATTATAATTCTTATTTATTTTAACACATTTGTGATTTGACCAGAGCTTAGGTTAATGTACCTATTTATGTGTTTGTTTTGGATGGTTGCTATATGCAGATTTACCAGTAAACTTGATTAAGCTAGTGTTGAAGTGTTTATTAGGAGCATTCACAACTGAATGGTGAGACAAAAGTTGTCTACATTAAATGAAATAGAATGAAGAAAATGGAAGAGATTAGCTTGACTACATTTGCTCCCATCAATTATTGTTTACTTTCTTTCTCCTCCTGTAAAAGGTCTTCCACTTCTTTCCCCGCGTCTGCCCAAATACAAAAAGAAGCGGCAGTGCTGTAATAGGAATCCATATAGAAAAGCTATTCTCTATTCTGGATAAGGGAATAAATAAAGCACCTAGAGTTCATAAAGTTGTGTAATGCTAAGATCTGACAGTTTCTTTCTGATCCCTGCAGGTGACCAAAAGATTGATGATCTCTGCAATTTTATCCTAGTCATTGTAGATCTGTTAATCAGGACTCTCAGTGGATATTCACTGTCTTGTGTAAGCTGTTTGCCATTGTCTGTAAACTAAGTTTAAAGTAAAACATATTTGGTTTATTCAGCATGAAAAGAAAAGTATTTTATATAAAACTGTGCCTTATATATACCACACGTGGCATAATTTAAGGATTATGAAGGACTATCTATGTTATGCGGTACAAAGTGTTCAATATCCTCTAATTTAAAAAATCATTAAAAATCAACGAAGTACACACACACGTGTCAGTTAATAAATGCGCCAAAATTCTAGTCATTCATAATGAGACACACTTTATCACCTCAAAGCAAACCTTCAAAACCCAAGCCCCACCCCTCCCAGCTGAAGGCATAATTTTCTTGTCCATTTTTTTCCCATTAAACTCATTAAATCAAATGCTGATGGCTGTTAGACCTGTATACCTCTGAAGATTTGCACCCACAACTCTAACATGCAAAAATATGGATGATTTCACCAGCATCTGCTGGAATCTGCATGGCAGAGGAGAGTTTGCAAACTTGAACAGTAATTTGCTTCTTTCTAAGCAAGATCACATATTCTTTCCTAATTATGTAGTGGCTTTCTAGCCTAATTTATTCTTTTCAGGGAGGCTTTTGTGGAATGCATGGGGGTGATGGCATTCTTGCACCACAGAGCTCCAGTGCAGAGGTCCCAGAGGGATTGCACGCAGGTTTGGGGAGCCTCGTACGAACAGGACTATTAAGTACACGCTCTATTTGAGCGGGCATGCACCCTGGATCTCTTTTCTCTCAACTCATTATTAATGGAGTCTGTGTGTTGGGATGGGGGGACTGACTGAAATTGCAAATGAGCTAATTTCCTTTTGCAACTCCACATCAAGAACTGAGAAGTTTGTAGTACTTTTTTCTGCCCAGGCAGACTCCACACCCCAAGGAGCATTTTTAAGGGTTGCCCCCCTCTCCATGCTCTTTTTGTATTTCTCTTAATTCAAAATTTCAACAGTACTTCTGTGGAGGGAAATACTTACTAAAATAAAACGTGATGCCTGGAAGAGAAGGAGTTATTGAAATCTAATTATTAGACACTGCAAGCATTTTGAGAGTCAGAGATCCTACTGAGATGGCAGAATGCCTCATAAGTAATGCAGCAGGCAGGTTTTATTTCACTTCTAGGAGACTATTCATATGTGATACAAAGAATCTTTGATAAGTATGCACATGAGAAAAAACCTACCATTTCAGTGTCACTATCAATTCTCAGTTAGCAAGTGCCACTGATACAACACACTTCACAAGACATGAAGTGTGTTCAGCTTGTAACTGGTGTAATCAGGGAGTAAATAGTGTGCTGATTAGTGGAATGTCGCCAAGCACATGGAAGATGACAGTGATAGGAAACAGTTTTAACCCAAAATAATTCATAGATCTTTGTCCATGGTTTTTGAGGAGGAGAGGAGCATCATGGCACAGTGAACTTACAGACACTACCCTGCTGACATTGGTAGTCTCATATAAGGTCTTTTGAGGCCAGTGGTACAAAATCATTGCTAAACATTTTTTAGTGGTGACAACTGGACTATGACTCACATTCAAAGACCTTAATATGAATGAACTACTTTAAGGCAGTTCCTTTTAGCCTTTAATTTTAGACTGAGGCTTGTGCTGCTAATTGGTCAATGGGAAGACAGCATGTACATGTTCTCATGCATGGAAATGTGTAAAGGTTTGATTGAGTGTGCTGCAGTTACTTTAATTGATTTGAAAATCTTTAGTTTTAATACTAATGGAAGTTTACTTGTGAAACTTGTGTCATCTGAACTCAATTACTGTAAGCAAGGTGACTTCCATTTATTCTAATCTGACACTTTATCCAGTTCCACCTTCCTCCTGTAATATTCTTTCAGTACTGGTATTGTACTATTAAGAGTGAATTTGCCAGTGACCTGATACTTGCTCTTATTGCTGATTTGTGGTTTTGTGTTGTCTTATCTCGCCTATTTTAGACTTTTTTAGGACAGTCTCACAGTCTGTTCCCACATCCACCACAGCTGTAGGCTAACAGGACACAGTGATTCCTGGTACTGCTAATACAAATGAAAGACTTAATGGCTGATATTTTCTTTTGAGGAAAGAGGACACAGTCAAACTCTAGAGTTATATGCAGTACCCAGTAAAGAAAATTTCATGGGAATAGAGGGGTGAGGACTCCCTTCTTACTACCTTCACTCCAGAGCACGCAGTTTAAGCTTGATCCTTCAGAGATGCTGGAAAATCCCAGCTGCCCTGAATGCTCCAGCTCAGAAAAGAACTTACATCATGTAAGGTGGTACGATAGCTAGATAGGAATCCATAGGAAACCAGACCATATTGGCTCCCAGAGCTGCTCTTCCTGCATTCAGCTGCTGCCTTTAAGATATTTGGATTCCAAATCACACTGTTCTGGTGAGAGCATTTGGGTTACTGAAGAAGTTCTGGAAGGACACTTAGAACAGTGGTAGAGATGCCTAACAATATATTTTAGTTCACACTAATACTTATAAATTGCAATATTCAATACAATTTCATGGCATTACTGTGAGTTAAAGTGCTCTCAATAACGTAAAAAGTACCAAAGTGCACCTTTACAGAAAGTACTAGTCATAATTTTTCAGTAAATTAATATGGAAAATGTAAAGGAGAGCGGATTGTTTTCTATATCAACAGTTCACTGAGAAGATTGTTTTAATTACAAGGCTCTTACATCTTTTTATATTAAGTGTCTTGTTGAGGTTGAAAAGCCATTAGTGTCTCAATGTCTTGCAAAGCTTTCTCTACAATTGCATAACAGCTACTTAGCAGTTATATGAAGCATACCATTTAAACAAAATTTAAGTCCACAATTACTCTGTTAATAAAATGTAAATTTAAAAATACATGCAACTGTCATGAAGATGGAACATTTAATTCTCACTTAGCTTCCCACAGAATGAAGGGTTACTTTGGTAAAAGAGATAAGAAGACGGTAGTAATTGCTCTTATCTGCTGTTTCGTGGGTGAAAATAACTTTTAAGACTTTGAATTCTGAGGCCTAAATCAAGTGTTCATTTTACCTAGCTATAACTCCCCTGGAACATTAGAAGGAACAATTAGCATAGATCTGCCTGTGTATCTTAAGTTATGGTTAATGCATGAGAATGGTGTGCTTAATTTTACTGCTTTGAAAATATATTCCCTGGAGAATAAAAGAAAGACTTTGGAGTTCTCAATAACAGTAAAAAAAAGAAGAGCCTGATTTATTTACCTTTTCTTTTGTGATAACCTTGCTCTTTTTGGTCCTAATCCTCTGCAATGAGTACTAAAAAAACATACAAAAAAAATCATATAAAAAACCCCCAAATGTGATAAGGACAATTCCTGATCACTCTGGGACTCCATGGAAATACTGGTCCAGTGTGTCTCAGCAAGAAGACAGCAGAGACACTGGTTTTCTTCTGACAAAACTATTCTTTGATGACCATATTATGCCATAAGCCTTCCTGAGACCATCACTACTACGAACAGGAAGAAGAATAAATGAGTTTGTCCAGGAGAAGCAGTAATGCCAGCCAGCAACTAACACGAATAAAGTCTTCTAATGTTGGTAGCGGTCAGATAAGTGGTTCCAAAAGGTAAGACTAGCTTTATAAAAAGGTCTATAGGTAACATCAACCACAAAATAAAGGTCCAGTACTGCCAGGAGTAGTTTTTGGAAACCAGTGAGCAATATGATAAAAAGAGGTAGCTTTCACCACTTCCGAACCCCACACTGACATCAGGGTACATTCCTCAGCAGCGAAATTGGCACCAAATTTCCAGACAAAAACAACAGAAAAGGGAATTTGAAGTCTTAAGCTTCAGGGAAGAAGATCACTCTTGTTACCCAGAATTACTGGGCTTTCACATCCCAGTTTTTGCGATACCTTATTTTTTTACCATTAAAAAACACATCAAAATAATTCCATAAAAATATTTTTTTAAAAAATTGCTAAACCATATTATTTCCTGTGTTGTCTGTTTTATGAACCTCACCCACAAAAAATTAGCCACTGCTACTTGTTATGCACCACCATAGCCTATATTCCAGATCAGGGTAAATGCAGTGGGAAGAAAAGGAGTGACTGAACACTGTAAGTGGAAAAAATAGAAACAGTGAAAACAAAAAGTTTACTGCAATAGCTGGTCTGCAGTAACTTACAAATTACTAACAACTTATGTAAGTTTTACATGCCTATTCCATCTGCTATTCATTAAAAAAACACGTTACTATGGTAACTGCCACATGCCATGGTATTTATGCTGCTTCTGATGTACAAAGCATAGTTTGTGTAGGAGTGTGTGTATGTATATGATGTGGCAGCTGTCGTCTCTGCCATTTTGTTGCTGCTCCAGAAAAAAATAAAGCAAGTAGTGGCTATGAATACTCATTTGAGTAACGATACTCACGCCCATTTGACTAAGGGCCCACACAAAGCTCCACATGGTTATCATCTGACCAACCCACACACGGGGTGTTCTCACAAGGGGGTAGAGCTGGGTGGGCTACCTTTAAATATAACACCGCTTATCTGTCACTGAATTAACAGGCTGGGAGGCAAAAAGATACCCATATTTTTAGAGACATCAGGAAACAAAGACTTTCAGAATGACCCTTTTCATCTTTTAAAAATATAAATGGAAAACAGCACACATGGCTATGCCCTTTACGTGTAAATTTTCCATGTAATAGGAAAAGAGGAAATTCAAAGTATTTCCCAATATTCCTCTTTCTGCTCATTGGTTTATAAAGACTACTTGCTGAAGATGGACAAGCTGATCAGAATAAAAGAGACACAGAATTTTGTCCAGTATTCAATTTGTACTGGACCTCTCTTGAGTATTAATAGTGTTATGACATTTTCATTATGTTTGCCATGTATTTAACTTTGACATTTCACACAAAAAAGTCCTTCAAAAGGCTATTTGCACACTATTTTGTCTTCATTTAACATAAATCAGTGTCTATTAAGAACTTAAAAACATGGTCTTATGAGATTACTTGTTTGCTACCTGCCTGAGAAGAGATGCTTAATTTCAGATTTGTATTCTATACGGTCATACAACTATGCAGTCTTCCAGCTTAAGCCAACTCTGTTCATTTTTACTTGTCACAAGCAATTAGCAAACAGATATTTCAAGGTTCATGAATATAATCTGAGCTCAGTGTCGACATGTTCCAATAGGAAAAAAACACCCAGAAGAAACCTGAACTCTTGTGGATTCTGCTTTCTTGTGTAGTTTAAAATAAATAAATAAATAAATAAATAAATAAATAAAAAGAAAAAAGAAGGGAAGCTAAGGAAGTTGATTGTTGTACTCTCACATACAATATTTTACATAGTTCAGTGGCTAAGGAGAAACTGTGGAATATGTATACTTGCATAAAGTCAGACAGTTGGAGAACTATCTATTCTCAGTGCCATGAAATAACCAGCTTTCATGAAAACACATCTGAAAACTGATTAATAACATAAGATGGAAGGAAGGGGTAATATCAATGACACCGGCTATTAGAGAAGCAGCCTGGCTGTATTTATTAGCCTTCTTGCACACTTCTTGACAATGACAAATCAACAGATCATATCACAGTCCTGTGTTACAGGAAATGAACTGAAGCATCCTGAGCAGAGCCTTTGCCTTTGCACCTTCAGCTGACTTTCAGGTGCCCCAGATTCATCCATTTCAGAAGAACTCTGTAGATCAGAAGTCATGATATACAGCTGCACAAAGATTACAAGGATGCAAATAGATGGTTTTCTTCAGCAAAATGTGTTTGCTCCTTACTGAAAATATCTCAAATGTGTACACTGAGCAGAATGAAAAGCAAGAATCGCTTATTCATGTGAAGGAGATAGCAGGCCTCAGTCTGCATAGCTTTGCACATTGTGGAATCATTTATAGCCTTAATTGTAAGTGCTTATAAAATGCTCTTTCTCATCAAAGTTCTCTTTTCATACTTACATACGGAACTTCAGGCACTTGCACAGGTGTAAATGACCATAGAGGGGCCTGACAGTGCTTTATCATAAAGTATCAGAACCTGAAGTCTTTTTCTCTCGCAATTATTCCAAAATGTATCTTGTACCTATTTGGTCTCAAGAACAGAGGAATAAAAGAGCAAAACCTGGGAACTGCCAAATCCATAGGAAGAAACCAAAGGAGCTATTAAAAAACCCTCCCTACATTAGTGATATTTGGTGTGTATTACAGCAGCCTGAGCTCCTCTCATTTTACCATGCCTTTGACCCCACAAATCTGTTCTACCAGGCAGGGAATTAGTAGAAAGTCAGCATGCCATACTCTGACCCCGAGGTAACAGCCAGAGCAGGTTATCACAGGAATCATTACAGCCTTAAAAATTGAATCCTCAATTGGCCAGTTAAGACTGTTTCAAGCTGTCAGAATGATGCAAAGCAGCATCATCAGGTCAGAGAAGGCACTTTCAGGTTTAAGAGTAAAAGAAGGAACAGCAGTTCTTTGGTAAAGAATTTAAGATTTATCAGGCATAGACCCAGATCTGCATACATTTGGATTTTTTGTAGAGGACTGTTATCATTCATAAATAAGTCCATAACAAAAACAGGATATCAAAGGAGAAAAAAACAACAACAAAACCAAACAAAAACCAACAAACAAAATTCAAAAAAAACCAAAACAAACAAAAATCCCCCCACCCCAACCAATAAACAGTCAAACAAAAAAATTGAGTCTTGGGCACTTTGCATTCCCAATTAGGACTAGCCTTGCATGCAGCTGCTAGGCAATCTTCTTCCAGACCAAAGCATACTACTTTATCCAACCCACATTTGCTTTCCAGATCATGTCCAGTGTAAGGTATTTTAAGAATTGCAAAATCCAGGATGTGAAGTTTTCATTCCAAAGAAAACAATTATGTTACTTTTTAAACTCACACCACTGTGTATGTCTAAATAAAAAGGAGTTGGTAGAAACAATCGTGTAATTCCAGGAGGTTGATGACATTAACCATTGCTATTTGGCCCAGATTGCTCCATATATTTAAATGGTTATATTTCATCTATCACTTCATTCCTTCTCTCTGTATATTCAGCTGTATTTTCAAGATGATACCTCAGGTAGTCATGCCTGTTGTGCTACAAGGAGCTAGGGAAACACCTTCAGCATCAAAAGCTGTTACAGGTTTTTGCAGGTGTGTTTGAGAGTAGCATAGCACAAATGAAGTTGTCTAGCATGAGAGTTAGACAATATGCACCACATGCACAGAGGGGCAATTGGCTCAAACAGGGGAATAGTCTATGATAGCAGAAAAATAAACAGACCTCTTCCACATAGAATCTGAAATCCCAATTACATAGCAGAACACAGATGTTAATCCCATAAAATAACTACAATTGGCACCTTTGGGTTATGGTTAAATCCTGCAGGCACTGAACAAAATATATACCTTTTCCCTTTATAACACATTTGCATTTTTGCTCGGAAGTAAAAATTCTTTTGCACCCAACTGCCATCATAGGTATTTATATAAAGAAAGTTATATTTAGTATAATTCATTCTCTGGCTTACAACATATAAGAATCTCCTCTTTCCCTCTTAAGAGAGGGTTAGCAAAACTGAGAAATCAATGTTTCTGACGATATAATCATCCGAGTCAGGATGTCCAATTAGTCTTCCTTGTGTTATCCTCATGTATAGACCTTATTCCCTTGTACCTGTCTAACTCCAGACCATTTCAACAAATATGCTTCAACACAGTCCTTAGAACAAGACCAACCCTTCAAGATGCCTCTGAAGATGTTAAGGAATACTCAAAACTCCCTCTCTGAAAGTGTCACCTTATGTATTCTTCCTCCAGAAAGTGACCGTATAAATAATGAAAACATTTTAGATCATCATGCATGCATCTTTTTGAGGTGGATGTTAGGATTACACTATAATGGAATCACACTACATAAAACACTGGGTGTCTACTTCACTGTGCATAGAAAACATAGCTCAATATACCTCCTGTTGCAGAGTAATGCGGTCTGACCTTATGGGATATTTTGCATATGTATTTCTAAGAAGAAAAACAATAAATTGCTATGAACTCCAAGGCAAAGCATTTAGCATGTAACACTAACAGGAAATCAGAGATCTTTTTATGCTTTTATACTGCACGAAGACCAAGATAAACAAAAGGGTGCAGTGCAGCAAAAGATTGTTTTTCTGGGGTTTTGGGGGGGTTACTTTGTTTTTGAGGAGGTTTGGAGGGTGGCTTCTTTTTTCCTTTTTGGAGTTTTTTTTATGTTATTGTTTTGGAGTTTGTTTGGTTGGGTTTTTGGGGGGTTTGTTTTGTGGGGGCTTTGTGTTTTTGTTGGGGTTGTTGTTGTTGTTGTTGTATTGTTGTTTGGGGTTTTTTTAATATACTTAATATCAAACTGCCCTCCTATTTCTGCAACTGATTTTCACAGTGGGGTTCCTTTTTAGCCCCAGTGCTCCGGTCTTTATAAAACCGATGAGCATTACATTCCTTAGATTCAGTGGGAGTACCAGGACTCTGAAATACAAATCTTTATTGTAATGTTTAGGCATCTAATCACCCAAGAGAACTTCAATACTCATTTGGAAAACAAACTGTTTGACACTGCTAATACAAAACATTCATGTACTCAACAAGGGTGTTTGTGAAGGGTGACGTGCTTTGTTTCTGTGCTTTGTGAGCCTTTAATCGCTCACACTTAAAATCTGACAGACGGCTCCATGAATGAACAGCCCAATTCTGCTTGTATAGCATGAAGAATTAGGAGGCTTAGAAAGGGAGTCAGTACATCAACCAGTGCAGATCTAAACCACAGACCCCAAAAGATGCAGAAAAAGGCGTTTCATGAGCAGTGCTGTCTACAGTTGAAGTTTAGGTCCCACCGAAGGTGGTGCTCAAGGTTTGAAGTTGCTCACTTGGGTATCATCCTACAGGGAGAAAAAGGAAGCATATAAAAGAACATTTCATATTCTTTCTGCAGTAGCTCTTGGGACCTCGTGCAAACAAGAACGTGATTCTTGGAGTTACAAGGACAGGAAGCAAAAGCCCAGGTTGGCTCCAGGCATGCAACAGCATGCGCTTCTGGGAAAAGGGAGGTGGAGAATTCAGTTTCCTATCAATAACTTTCTTACGGAGTATGTCCAAACTCTTCAAAACTCAGGAAAAACCTTTCAATGGGAGGGAAAGGTGAAGATTCCCAAACAGAGCACTGGACACATGTTGCTCCTTCACTGCTAATGGGGGCTGTAGGCACACAGTTCTCTGGAGAACAGATCTCCTTAGAATTTCAGGGGCTTCTGGGCCACCCTGGTAGTAGTCAGACTTAAGTGCAGAGGGATGTTTTTCCTGTTTTTTTGGATGGGTATGTTGGATAAGGATGGACCTCACTTGTTGATTTCAAGGACTTGTGACACAAGGACTTTAAGAGTGCAAGAATCAATAGGTCTTCATGTCAAAGGCAGGGGGTAAATATCTTTCTACAACCACATGTATAAAACTGTAAGTTCAGTCTAATCAATCAACTTAGACCACTCTCACTGTCAAGAAGGACCCTTATCTAGGATTAGGGACCCACATTCTCTTCCTCATCCTGCCAGAATCCTGTTAGAATCATAAAATAGTTTGTGCTGGAAGGGACCTTTTCAAGGTTGACTAGTCCAAGACCCTGCCAAAGGCAGGGGTATCTTCCACTAGAACAGATTGCTCAGAGCCTCCTCCAACTGGCCGAGAACATTTGCAGGGATGGGGCATCCACAGCTTCTCTGGGCAATCTGTGCCAGTGTTTCACCACCCTCGTTGTAAAAGACTTCTTCCTTACATCTAATTTAAATCAACACTCCTTCAAACCATTACACCTTGTACTATTGCAACAAGCACTGCTAAAAATGTTGTCCCCATCCTTTGTGTAGGACACCACTAGGCCCTATGGACCCACTCCTTGAGCTCATCCAAGTCCCTCTGAATGGCATCATCCTTTGAGGCATGTCAGCTGCACCATTCAGCTTGGTGTCATCTGCAAATGTGCTTGCGAGTACACTCAATCCCTTTGTCCATGTCCTTGATGAAGACACTAAATTAGATAGGACCAGACAACAGAGCTCACGAAAGGGTCTAATATTTGCATGGTTGGTGTCCTAGTCCCAAAAGAAGGAGATACACTTTTGGAGAGCTGACTTCCAGATGGGGAAGGAAACCACTAAGCCCAGAAAACATGGTTGTAGGCACCCATGGATTTTTTGCTTGAAACCTAGATTCTTAAGGTGTCTCATTCTGAACTGGAATAGAGTTTGTTTTTCTGAACTGCTGCCCTGCAATAAGTGCCTATGATGTTAATCAGCTGCCAGCTGTAACATACAGCCAAACCATGACTAAGCAGCAGAAAATTAGGGCTTATGAATAACTTTATATTTACAATTAATTAATGTTGCAGGAGGATACAAGGCTCTGAATCATGCACCTGGGTCCCAAAAGACTACGAAGGACACAAATATGCAACCATCTGACAAGAGCTTGAAGTCTTGTGCTTCTTATTATCCACTTTATAATATCAGAGAATCACAGAATACTTTAGTTTGGAAAGATCAAGTTCAGCTCTGCCAAGCTCACCATTAAACCATGTCCCATTTGGAAAGATCAAGTTCAGCTCTGCCAAGCTCACCACTAAACTGTGCCCCAAAGTGCCACATTCACATGTCTTTCAAATATCTCCAGGGATGGTGACTGCACCACTGCCCTTGTCAGCCTGTTTCAGGGCTTGACAACCTTCTCGGTGAAGACATTTTTCATAATATCCCATCTAAACCACCCCTGGTACAACTTGAGACCATTTCCTCTTGCCATAGAATTGCAGAAACATAGAATGCCTTGGGTTGGAAGGGATCTTAAAGACCATTTAGTTCCAAACCCCCTTCTGTGGGCAGGGACACCTTCCACTAGAAAAAGTTGCTCAAAGGCCCATGTAACCTGACCTTGAAGAACCCAGAGAGAGGGCAACGGGTTCTATTGCTTGTTACTTGGGAGAACAGATCAACCCCCACCTGGCTTCAACCTTCTGTTAGATAGTTGTAGAGAACAGTGAGGTCACAGTTCCGTAGTTCTTTTACCAGCTCTTTTGTCCTTCTCTGGACAGTCTCCAGTATCTCGATGTCTTTCTTGTCATGAGAGGCCCAAAACTGAACCCAGGATTTGAGCTGTGACCTCACCAGTGCTGATTACAGGGAGATGATAACTGGTCTGGTCCTCCTGGCCACGATATTGCTGATCCAAGCCAGGATGCCCTTGGGTGTCTTGGTCACCTGGGCACATGTTGGCTCATGTTCAGTTGCAGCTAACCAGTGCACCCAGGTTCTTCTCTGCTGGGCAGCTTTCCAGCCACTCTTCTCCCAGCCTGTAGCTGTCCTGGAGTTATTGTGGCCCAAGTACAGGACCAAGCACGGAGCCCTGTGGAATCCCATACCATTGCCTTGGCCCGTTGATCCTTGGCCTGTCTAGATACCAGTGCAGAAGTTTCTTACCCTCCAGCAGACCAACACTCTCACCCAACTTAGTGTAGTCTGCAAGTTGACTGAGATGCACTTGATCCCCTCATCCAGATCATTGATAAAAATGTAAAGCAGAACTAAATTTATGGCCAGTCAAGGGTTTCAGGGATTCACAAAATTAGGTCTCTCCAAACATTAAAAAAATCACCAATTTACATTTGTGGGATTTGACATCCTGTTCTTTTTGATTAATTCACATTCTCTCCAGTCTTCCCTTGTCATTGTCTTGCTGGAGTCTAGTCTTTAGGCTACTTGATGTTTAATTTTAGCCTTGTATTTCATTGAGGCTATTCAGGTTCAGGAACAAATCAACTAATTATCAGCAAGAAAGTATGTTGCACTGAAAACCAGCAGGTACTCCTTTCCAGAATTTAGACGTTTATGAGAACGATCTGCCTCTCTACCAGTGATGATGCAAATATGCTGTGAAGGTCAGGATTCTTGCTACTCAAAACCAAACCAAAGTAGTGTGCAAAAAGGTACCTGACCCTGGTACCTCAAGAAATGAGCACAAAATGATGAAGCACAGATGCTTTTTTTCAATGTGATACATTGCTGAAAGATAGAGTTTCAGTAGTCCTCAGACCTTTGCTCCCACCTGTGCAACGGTCTGAATTTTATACTCAAGGGGGGCTTGTAAACATTGTAGGAATAATGGTTTTTTGAGACCTTCTGGAGCTTTTCCATTACAGTGACATCCTGGTTTGCATAAGTAGCAAGAAAGGGATGAAGAAGCATGATGGGAACCTGTTTTGTTGTTAGCTCTTTCTTTGCTTTTCTTTTGCAAAATATATTCTGAAGAGTGACAGGAGCATCATAATAAGAGATCATTACCAAAGATATCCTCTCTTATTTGCAGTTCCTGGAGTGGAATCAAGAGCATTGGCAGGCTGCACTGGCTTAAAACTGCAATTTGACAGGTAAAGATTTTATTGAGAGAGTTTTAATTTTATTTCTGCATCCTTTACATAAGGGAGAGAGGGAGAGGAGATGAAAGCAAGAGGCACTTATGCCTTACATGAAAAATCACAACAGCATGGCGGTTTTGCGAGGGAATTCCACTCTTCACGCACCATTCATTTGAACTCATAGGTTAGCATAACATCTATAAAAATAGGGAGTCTGTGGGGTCACATAGGAAAGAAACCAAAGACTATTAGAAGGTAGGTAAAGGAATGACAGCCGTTAAGTTGAAATAACAACAGAAACAAATTCCAGCACATAAATGAAAGAAATTACAATAGAAAATGTACAATATGGAATAGCAAAGGAGACAGGATAATGATTTACTGAAACTCCTGTGCCTCATACTTTGGAGTAACAATGTGAAATTTGGCAAAAAATAGTATACCCTGTGCATGAACCCTTTATCCTCACATCCCAGAATCTGCCTTCAGTAAAGCAGCTTCCATTTATACATAAACAAGTAAAGATTTTAGCTCAGCCACAATTTGGCAGTTAAACTGGAGAGGTTTAGGAAGAAAGGAAACGGAGGTCCGTAAAGCCCACCAGTTACATCTAGATCTTCCCAATGTCCTTGTCCCATGGGAGATGATGACATACTATTTCACAGTAGTTTAAGTGATAGCAGGCAACTGAATAACTAAAGCTTGTACCATAATGTTAATGCTCACAATGAGACAAGAGGTACTAGGCATTTTCTTGCCTTTTACGTGCTTGACATCAAAACTTTGACATTCTTTCAAACACATTAAATTTCAGGTATTTTCAAGTAGCATGCAGCAATATTTTTTTTAAAGTCCTTCCCCTTGAATATAAACCATAATATAAATATAGTGCTTAGTAAACTACAGTTCTTTTTTCCCCAAGGCAGGAAGAAGCGTCTGCATTCAGCAAACACTCCAGTCCTTAAACGAAAGGTGATAATTTAAAAAGGGCTGGGAAAATGAAGGTAAGGGATTGTGGAATTATTGAAAGTGGAACAGGAAGTGATAAGGATCTGTACAGGAAGAATGATCTTCAGTAAAGATGATAAACAATTGCACTGCTACTTTGCCCATGATCCTATATTTTTGTTTCTCTCCCCTCCTTTCTCCTAAAATATGATCATGTCAATGTCTTTAACTAGACACTTAAAGCCATTATAAACAATCTCTGTGTGTTACTCCATACATGTCAGAAAAATGATCTGTAAGTAAGCCATACTAAAAGATGGAAAAAAAAAAAAGGTCTGTCCCATATATTCATCTATCCTACAGGGACTCATTTTTCAAACAAGTTGGCTTTTTTCACTCCTATTCTAAAAAGCCAGATTCTGTGGAAAGGGAAGCTGAAAATTACATGATTAGGAAAAAATTTAAAAACCTGTATAGCAATAATTGTCACATTTTGGACCAGTTTCAGTAAAGGGCTGTCTGTTTTGCTCACTTGTTTACTTCTAAAAAATGTTATCCCTGTTTGCTATAATATGAAAATCTATACATAAATAATTCTAGGAGCAATTACCAAATGTTGCAATTTCAGAGACATATTTCTACATATTTATATGCACAAGCCAGTGCACAGTTTTAAATATTATTTCACTGGATTCTGTATCATCCTGGCTGTTATTCTACCACAAATATCTGTGCCCGGTATCATTGTTACAACATTAATTTTGACAAATGTAAATGCCAGTGAATTATGAAAGCTGATATTCTACCAATAAGAAATGCTTTGAGGACAGATCATCGTGGGGCAAAAAATATAGTCAAAAAATTCCTTTCTCCCTCCTCCTGTAAAGAACGGTTTGATGTGTGAATGACTTGAAGAAAAAGTGCCTCCAGTGTGGGGTTCCCTGCAGTTTGATTCTGAGAGTCTTGATTTAGGTCAAGGCTTGCAGCTGCTGTTTGAGGGATTTTCCCAGATCTGGGTGTATCAGGTGTTGGTTGACACTTTGAGCACAGAGGCCTGTCATCACACTGACAGGGTGTGACATAAGGGGAAGTTACAAGAAGCAGCAAGGTAGAAACACAAAAGAAAACTCGTGCGGATATCAACATTTCAAGCAGAAATCGTTAAAAAGGTTTAGAGTTCCCTGAAAGAAGGTTTTTGGTCCCAAGCTTGGGACCAAAAAGCCAACTACTATATAAAGCTCCAACCAAAAAAAAAAAGGCAATAGAAAGGATTTTAGAACTAAGCTGTTATCCTATGCTACACCATTAACTCAGGAGTGGCTCTGCCAAGGGGGTGCTTAGTACTGCATGAGTATTCCAGTCTGAAAAATGAGAAAACTTAATCCTTGTAAAATATATTAATCTTCACCCCAATTCTATGTGACATTGTCAGCAGTTAATTTAACAGCAGAGCTTCACAAATGAAAGATCAATGCAGGGGAAGTTCTTCTGAAATCTTAGTTTATGCAATGAACATTGTTTAAAATCCACAGCCCAGGCAGAAAGGTGTCTGCCATCAACTGAACCAGACAACCACTAGAGCAAAAAGGTAAAATTACACATGTTCATGACCAAGTCTCAAATCCGCTACAGAACTCTATAGATTTTCAGAGGAGGTTAATCTGCCCAAGCCACTGATATTTTTTACTTCCTGTAATGCATATCATATCTCCTCCACATCTTTGTGCACCCAGTAATGCACTAAGTCAGAGCTGAGTCTGAAAGAAATAGCTAAAAAAACAGCAGCCACAACAACACAAACCAAAAAAACCTGATATAAACCTGAATATTATTCCCAAATTTAGGCTTCAGGAACTTAAAATGGGACAATGATATCCACAACTTATAAAGGCAAATTTTAAGGATAAAGTCCTTGGTCCTGGGTGTATCAGGCAAAATAGATGCACTAGACCTGAACAAGAAAGACACAGAACATATGCACACATCTATATTTTTGCTGCTGGTACATTAAAGAGGATGAAAGAATAACTGTACCAAAAAATCACCATTCTTATTTAATAAATTTAAAAGCATTAAATCATGAAAGATATCTTCCCACTTTCTGAACATACCATTATCTCTTCTATGATAAAAATACAATGTAAAATGAATTTTTGTCACTAAAATCAGCTCCTGGTGATATTCAAAATGATTTCTAAGAACACCTTAACAGTTTTATTCATGGTAAAGATAGGAACTCCTTTAAAGCAGTTGCTTCATCCTCTGGAACTTCCCAAGTCACTTAGCAGGGATTAATGTGGAGAAGTGTGAGTATATTTAAAGTTTCCAGCACCACTGCACTACTGGGAGTACACTTCAGCAGATACACAGATTGTTTGGTGAGGTTTTTTGGAGGTTTTTTGCTTTGGAACAAGAGATGGTCTCATACAACCTGCCCTGAGGATAACAGCCTCTTCCATTCCTGGTTTACACCTAATAGATAGCATCACACTGACTACTACATTAATTCCCATATCCTACTCATGGTATTGTGCAGCCAAAAATGAAACTTCAGTGATTTTCATATTCAACAACAAAGCAATAAAGTAGAAAGTAACTGAGGTCTGATTAGTGAAGAAGCAATTAGCAGAGGACCGAAGAGAGGTAGGGATGGTGATTGGAAAATACCTTCCTGCTTCTCTAACACAAACTGGCAAAAATGTCATGGGGAGAATTTACACTCTGGCTTCATACACTTGCAGCAATTCCCTCCCAAAGGCTGCTGTTGTCTCTCATGGTTTGCACAGCCTCAGTTTTTCTGGTATAAATTTGCAAGACTGACCGATCATGAGTGCTATGAATTATGCAAAGAGTAAAAAGTCCATATCCACTATGATTTCACCTCTTAAAATGACAGAAACTACTGTAAAACCACTTTTAACAAATGTATAAGTAAGAGTGATGAGCTTTTATATTTGTCTTTTCAGCAACCCTTGTCTCAACCATAATTAGGATGTATGTTTATTCTTCCAAATCTTTCATTCCCCTTTTAAAAATTACAGAAAAAAGGAAAAATTTTGTCTATCTGATTAATAGTTAATGTTTTCCTCAGACTTAAACTTTCATCTGTTGAGAACAGCAAGATATAGTTTTCACATATTGCTGATGATGTAACAGGTAGAATTAACTAGATTAAGAACCCACGAAAAAGAATTTGTGGCAATAAATCCTCTAATCATTTGTAGTAAGTAAGGTGGGAAGGACAGGTGTGAAAAATTGGTATGATGTTATGATTTACTATAAGAACACAGCACTACAAAAGATTTGCAAAAGAGTGGGGTATTTTATTCTTAGTTTGCTTTGCCAGCAATAACTATCACCTGGCAATTATGTGATGCCCTGAGCCAGATGTATCAGCATTATCTACCAAATTTAATCCAAAGCAGCCAGGCAGAAAGGGAGCTGGGAGTTTGGATTGACAAGAAGCTGAACATGAGCCATCAGTGTGCCCAGGTGGCCAAGAAGACCAAGGGCATCTTGGCCTGGATCAGGAACAGTGTGGCCAGCAGGTCCAGGGAAGTGATTCTCTCCCTGTACTCAGCGCTGGTGAGGCCACACCTTGAGTGCTGCGTCTATTTCTGGGCCCCTCAGTTCAAGAAGGATATTGAGGTGCTGGAGCAGGTCCAGAGAAGAGCAATGAGGCTGGTGAAGGGACTCGAACACAAGTCCTGTGAGGAGAGGGTGAGGGAGCTGGGGTTGTTTAGGCTGGAGAAGAGGAGACTCAGGAAGACCTCATCACTCCCTACAACTCCCTGAAAGGAGGTTGTAGCCAGGTGGGGTTGGTCTCTTCTCCCACACAACTATCAGTAAGACAAGAGGGCATGGTCTTAAGTTCTGCCCAGGAAGGTTTAGGTTGGACATTAGGAAAAAATTTTTTACAGAGAGGGTAATGAGGCATTGGAATGGGCTGCCCAGGGAGGTGGTGGATTCTCCGTCCCTGGAGATTTTTAAGACAAGACTGGATGTGGCACTTAGTGCCATGGTCTAGTAACCAGGGCGATGTTGGATGAAGGGCTGGACTTGATGATCTCGAAGGTCTTTTCCAACCCAGCTGAAAATTCTATGATTCTATGATTACTTATGGTGCAGAATCATCATGGATGGTGACAAATAATGATTACTTTTCCATTGCAGAGGGGTATCAAAAACATAAGCCAGATTTAGACCTGCACAGAAAATTATGAAATGTTGCTGGTTTTTTTGATGCAGTCAGAGAGTAGAACTACTTTTGGGGGAGCCCAGTGTGTACTGAAAACCCAGATAAAATGAAGTACACTGATTATAAGCTGTTTTTTACCTCTTTTCCCAATAACTCTGATGATAGTGTCAACAGAGAAACTACAATTTCTCAACAAAATTAATTGCGACTATTTGAAAAAATGTTCTTCCATGTATTATACTTTTAATAAGAAAATATGACTGCTTCATCCATAACTAGATTTGAGAGCTCTACGTCACTAACAAAACTGTTAGTGACGTCACTAACAAAACTGTGTAACTTTCTTATGGGAAAACAAAAAAAAATTAACTGGGGAATAAAAAAAAAACCGACCCTTGAAGCCTGAGAATATCAGACATGAATCATGGCGGTAGTGGATCAAGGGTTGGACTTGATGATCTCGGAGGTCCCTTCCAACCCAGCTGATTCTATGATTCTATGATTCTATGATTCTATGATTCTATGGTTAGTATCCTTGATCAAAATCAAACAAAAAGCTAAGCTGATTCAGGTGCTGTACAAACAAATCCTTCTTCCTCTATTTAGGACAGAGTCTGAGAGAAAGAAATCTTAGCTTGTGCCAGCAAGATAAAAGTATAACACTGTTAGACAAAGATCTACGTGGTACATCAAAAGGGACATTTAACTACTCCATTTTAATCATTTATTACACATTGCCAGGAAATTACTGCATTTTTTTCTTTACTGAATGAGAAAAAAAGATCACACAGCATTCCCTCTGCTTCCTACAGAGAACTTTTTAAAAAATCTACTGAATCAACTCAATTGGCCATTGATGATACAATATCTATATCAAAATATCATATTTGCAAAAGCGACCTCATAGAGAGAGAATCCATCAAGATGATAAACAGAGCAGTCCCAAGAGTGAATATAAAAACATCTTGTCCCCATCAAAATAGACGTATGAGTTATGAATAGGGCATGAACAACTGGACAAACATCTAGTGGTGTGCAGCTCCCCATCCTGCCCAGGTGCCAATCAAGGCTTGGAAAAGTGTTCTTCAGCCACAGGACATTGCATTTGCAATCTCAAACTCTGCATGTGCAGGAAGGGAAGGGGAGATTTTTAGGCAATCTTGCAGCCATCTTCAACTCACGATTCAAACACAGTCTTGGAGACTTCCCATCATCCCTAGAGTGTGAAGAAAGGTGGTGGTATAGTTACAGGTCACATCTTCCCTCTATCAAAACAAGTGGAAGCAAAAAAGTAAGAACAATTACCTCTTCTCACTGATCCTCTTGAATTTTCTTCCAATGTGCCACATGAATTCTAAAGTTTGATGCAAGACATGAAAAAACAGAGAAAACTCAATCTTTATATTTAGATCAACAGGCAAAGGATACAAACTGTATTATGAATTAGCCTGTAGCAACTCTTCTCTGAGATGCTGTCATAGTTTGAAATTGGCCCCCCCTGAGAGGCTGGGGGGGCTCAGAGGTGATTGGGTGCCAGGACAGTGTTCCCTGGAGAGCCAATCACTGTCCATGTTGTTCGCTTCTGCTCAAAATCATATATCACTGCACCGGAAACGGCTGGCAGTGCAGTCTTGGTTGTTTTGCTGTTGGTGTCCGCTGCATGTAGGTGGACAAGGCCAGGGGGTGGCTGGGCTCCCTCTTTTCCCCTCTGGGGGGGGTGAGGGGAGCCCTGCGACCCCCCAGCTCAGCCTTTGGCTAGAATTAGAGTCAGCATTTGGAGTGTGTGCTGTGAAGGAGGAGATTCACAGCACCTGAGGTAAGAGAAGAGAGGCAGGCTTTGCAGCCAAGCCCTCTCTTCCCCCCCCCTTTTCTGCAGTGAAGCTGTAGAGGGGGGCTTTTTCTTTCTCTCCACTGTAAGTGGAGGAGAGGCTCAACTTGAAGCTGAGCCAAGAGACTGGACCGTGGAAGTAGGCCCGGCCCTCGGGAGGAGTCCCAGGCGAAATTGGAGACGAGCCAAGAGCTCGGGGGTTGCCTGCCGAAGCTGACTGGAGGCAGCTGAGAACTGATGTGGAGGAATGAAGATTCCAGGATGTGGACGCTTGATAAGCTACACTACAGCAGCTCATGAACCGAGGTGAGACACCAAGAGGGAGGAATCACCAGCAGCAGGAGAGCAAGGACTCAAAGCTATCTTTTCGGACTTCATGAGGAGGAGAGACTGCAACAAACAGTTGCTGGAACTTGGTGAGGAGGGAGTGTTCAGGAGCCCAGAACACTCCCACAGCAAAAGACTGTGTTACATATCAGCCTTAAAGGCTGCTCCTGGACTAAAGTTAAAGGAGGGGCTTGAAAGGACTGACTGATAGTAATGTAATATATATATATATATAGTTGCCTTTAGTTTGTATAGTATTTATTTGTGTAAATAAATGTATATACTTCCCCCTTCCCCTACAGAAGCCTCTGGCCTGAAAGTTTCTCTCCGGTGTTAGGATAAATTGTTGAGAAGGGGTGGGGGAAGCCTAAAAATTGGATTTTAGATTTCTAATGTGGCTCAAACTGCCTCAGATGCTTAACTTCCAAAGTCCATCACCTAACTATAGAAAATTTGGTGAAAAGCAAGTCAAGATTAATCAGTCTCATTTAACAGAATTATAAATATTTCCTACAATCACATCAGGATAGCGGTTGGCCATATTGCCAAAAAGAGCCCTGTAAATGGAAAAGTTATAAATAAATAGATAAGCCTTTTGGTTGATTTACTTGTTGCTTAGAAAAAGGACATGATTTTTTCATCAGGTTAAAGAAAGTTCAATACTTATTTTGGTCACTAAAGAGAAAGAGTAAATTCAAAATAGAAGCAGAAAAAGTCGTAAAACCCCCTTGATTATCTATTTGACCATGAGAATCAATTAATGAATGCTGGGGTTGAGATTTTAACTGATTATCACCAGTAATTACACTATTTAGATCCTGATTGGAGGCTCCATGAGACAAGGAAGCACAATCACCTCCATTTTGTGAATGGGGAGTTGGTGCTAAGATCATCTTTAATGAGCCCTGGTTAAAGCCCAACTCCATGACCAGAACAATCTAAACTCAAAAACCTTCCCATTATCCTCCCAGTTGTTCTGGAAACATGGGGACAGAGGCTGAAGAACAGCAATGGAATTGAATTTGAGGTTTTTTTAACTAGTCTCCATTGTCTATTATGATGCCACTTTTCAAGTGACACTTGTTCTGCAGCATAGGCATAGCCAGAGAGACCTAACATCAGCAGTACATTACCAGAAAAAGGAGAAAATGAGTTTATCTAAGGTTTTGTTACCTCTGCATGGCCTTGCAGAATTATTCTATATCTTTAGACTCCAATGTGTTTATTTCTCTCCCCTGACAGTGTTTCATCTCTACATCTGTCAAGAACAGAGAATGAAAGAAATTGGAATGGTTGCTTACTTTCCACAAGAATACTATCCTTTCCCTTGGTTTTTAGGCCTTACATTACTTTCGTATTTTATGTTTTTTTTTTTTCACAGGCAAACTGTGTCTTCCATTTTTTCAAGGTTCTTTGAAAATTGATTGTTTACATTCTAATTAGAAATTCATCAAGAATATTTTTCTCTGAAGTTGAAAAGTAAGTTTCAGGCAGTGATTAGATCCATTCCACTAAAATTTCCACAGTTTTTGCAAACCATGAAAAAAACCCCAAGCACTGACGATCTAAAATAAGAAGAAATATGGTTACTTTAGCTGCCAGCAATTGTACCAAAATGATAACACAAAGAAGAAAAAAAATTGCACTTTCAAACATTCTCAGATGAAGTAGATTTATATCCTCAGGACCTCAAATCTCCATGTATTCTCAAAAGATAAAAAGTCAGTTCATACCTTCTCCATGAAGTTTCTTTGGAAGTCACAGGAGCTGAAAGACCTCATTTCTAATCAATATTCCAAATTCAAACCGTGGATCTACCCTGATGCTGAGACAGATCTGCTTCCAAAGAGGACGGTTCCAAACAGAAATCCAGGAGCTGCATCTGTGGGATACATCATCAAACAGCTCCTGCACCAGCTGAACCACGGACACAGAAAGGGTCAGATTTCAGTGTTTGAAATCATTCCTTTCAAGAATTCCAGTTTAGAAATCAAGCAAAAGTATCTTTATTTTTATGGATAAAATTGTGAATACACAACATTTTTAACATCTTTAATGTTTCTTTTCTAGGCCCTTTTTTTAATTGTAATTCTCCATAAAAAGGAAACTGGATTAAATACTAACATAGAAAAAAAATAATTACATGTGTGTTATTCCTACCTTCACAATATTGTATCTTAATATTTTATCACAAGAGAATTTTTTTAAGTTGACTTTAAAGTGTCATACCAACTGAAAACACATATGTGCTGTATGAAAAGGATAAAATCTCATTTCTTTACCAGATGATAGGTCTTGTCATCAGAACTACACTGTTTGATTGTGATGAATTCAGGCTGAAGGGAGGCACATCAGTGCTGTGAAAATGAGGTCTACCAAAACATATGAGCTTATTCAACTTAGACACCCTTTGACTGTTCAGGCCAGTTATCCAAGGACAAAGGACAAAGGAGGAGAAAGACTACCAAGCTTTACCCAAGTGATGAGGAAAGTAAGACCCTTGAAACAACTTTTAGGGGCCTTTTGTATGTATATACATATCAGAGAGACTGGAACGTACCAGTACCACATCTTCTTTTTAAGTACTCAAAATTCTGCATCCCAAGAAGCAAAATCAAAAATGCTTTCTGGCTATAGTTAGTAAATTACTGCCCATGCAAGAGGGTTACTTTAATAGATAACAGCCTTTGGCATTGCAGGCACACATAGAGAGAAATAGTTTGCACTTCTGCCTCGCTCTGAAATTGCCTAAAATAAATCTCAGGAGTCCTGAAAAGCTTTTCTGGCAGTAGAGTATCTGCATATGAAACTGAGAAACTACTTTGAAAACTCAGAGAGGAATTGTGGTCTAATTGGATCAATAATTTGGAGCACAGGACAGAACCATTGTGACCACACAACAGAAATAATTGCAATAAGTGCTAAAAAAAGTAACATATCTCAACACAGCTGAGATCAGGCTAATGATTCACTTTGTTTTAAATGTGCTTTATTGAAAGCAGGAATCAGAAAGTTCAAGGATGAAATTAGCCTCAAAACAAATTAATCTATTTTAAAAGTTTTGGAAGAAAAAAATCCCAACTTGTACAGTACTGGGAAAAAGAAAAGCTACAGAATACAACTCCAAGCTTCCAAGCTCAAAGTTAATCTAATGATATATCTGAATACTGATAACCTGGGCACAGTTCCATTTCCAGAGAGAGATATGCCTGCTATGATTATCTCTCTGGTAGCTGTCAAACAAAGAGATGTCATTCTGTCTACAGTTAAACAACAACAGATGGAACAGACACTCAGCCAAGGTAAGTAGCATCCCTCCAGCACTTTCAAATGGAGCCTCACCGTGGTTTGCACCAGTTGAAGATCTGTTCCAGATCTCTATTCAAAGGCAAGGGTTAATCTTATCTGTAATATAAGCTGAGATCACCACAGAGAAAGCTACAGAAGAAACTATGTCTTTAAGATATATCCTTTGGTTTTGGTGTCATTATGACATGTAACCTTGTCAGTCTTTCCGCTTGCTTCAGAGGACACTTAGCATGTAAAGACTCTCCACTTCATAAATTCATGAGCTGCAAGTATCCTGTAAAATCATCAAGTTCTGGGAGGAAGAGGTGTCTCGTCTTACCTGATTTTGCGTATTGCATCTGACCAGTCGCCTGAATGGCTTTTACAGCCTCCCCTGAGAGAAATAGAAATTTTTAGACAGCAACTCATTAACTGTAAGGGTATTGCTGAAAATCAGTCAGATAACCCAAGTGCCCTGCACATACACTTCTCCCTCTATTGAATATAAAGACACACAAAAAACTTGCTCTGAGTCTGATATCTATTCTGCAGTTGTGTCCAATCCCTTTTTAGCTGTAACAGTGAAAATTAATGGATAGAACAATCCGATCCCAATTTTGCTAAATCACAATTCACATGCTTTCTGTAATATTGTAGATAAATTACGGATCTAAAATTACAAGAAATATGGTTTCCAAAATTTATTCAATGATTTCAGGCTACTTGATCTCCAAATCAAAATAAATGATCCACCAAGAATAGATTAAAATATTGCATACACATTTTCATATAAAAAAAAACCTCAGAAAATAAAAGGGATTAGAAAGAATGTTCCCCATTTACTAACCTTCATTCTGAAATTCCCACAAGATTAATAACTTCTATTATCTTGATGCAAGACCACAGTGTTTTGGCTAGAACACAAGACATAAGGAAATTGTTTTCTGTTTTTTCATGTGATTTAATCTTGAAATCACCTTAATCTGCTGATATTCATAATGAAATGCATTTTGGTTTGGTCACATATTTGCCAAGGATTCGGAAACACTGGTGTTTAAGATGTGTGGGTTGGAACTGTGATTCATGGACATTACAAGTCTAAAACGTCTATTAGATGAGCCATTCCTGCCAGCACAGCCTAGTTCCCCAAAGAATGCTTCCTGGTCTTTTGTCCAGTCTAATTTCAAAGTCTATCTCTGTGTATGTTGTGTTATTATGAGAAAACTTGTTATTAAAATATGTGATGTGCTTTGGATCTATTATTTTTAGCCAAAAAGCTCTGTTTATTACTCAGTGTGGGGAAAAGAAGAAAGATTACTTCTTTGTTTACTCTAACTCTGGGAGGCACCATCCAGAAGCCCACATGGACCACATCAAATGGTATGTAATAGTTTGAAGCAACCACAGTGGCTAAGCAGACATAGACAAAATACCTCATAAGCTTATTATAAATACATCTGCAGAAACTGGAGTTCGAGTAGTCCTGCAAACTGCAGTCAGAAAGCTTTATAAGCACCCAGATGGCAAAACTCACCCTCAGTCCCATACTGCTGCAGGTACCTGACCATCAGTTAAGCCTTCATGCAAGTTTCTGAATACAGATAACAATGACTCCGACATAAATATATCTACAGGAATACACCACACGATAAAAAAATGATAAGGGAGACAAGGGTAATAAAAAATTTTTGGGGGCCAAAATGAAGAGCTTTTAAAATATCTGTTCAGACCAGTTCATTCTTTTGAGATGACTTAAATGGCTCATGCAGTAAACACACTTTGCTGTCTCCAGAACCTGGATTGATTTCTACTGACCCCATATTAGACCAAGAAATGCTTGGAAGGAGAAAGAAAGGGCTTTTATTTTATGATTTCAGTAATCTTAATTTCAGTGGACAGTCCTTCCCTCTTACATGGTCCCTGTTACTTTGATATCCAAGTAGCATATAATGTTTAAATTGCACTGTCCTATTGCAAAATATAGTTACACAGTTATTGTTACTGCAAGTTATCCCTCTTCATTTTACAAACCCAGACCTCTGAGACAGAGGAACATAATCATAACTCAATACCCCACCCTAACATATAGTTCCCGGAATCAAGTTTTTGATATAATGAAAATCAGATCCAACTTTCAGAAGAGGATTCACAGATGTCAATACAAAGCACTAAATTTGAATGTTTCCTCAAATCCTGTCTGCTCTACCTAAAGACACCTTTGAGTCTGGTATCTTTACAGGTTCAGAACTTCATGTCTGTGATAGACTAAGACATCTAAAGCAAAAAGTCAAATACAGAACAAGGAATTTTTATAAAGGTAGAAGAGGACACAGAAAGATGGTAGCAGACAAATGTTTAGAGCACATCTACCTGGAAAGAGGAAGATCTAGACTTTAGGCCCTCTTAAATCTAAAGCATATAAACTCATGTCTCATACTTTTTAAAATTTCTTAATTGCCAAACTAACAATGAAGGTAAAGGGGGAAAGGCCATAGTGGAGGATGACCCACCAGAGCAGGGAGCAGATAAAACGAAGTTTGGATAATAGAGTCTGTGGTCTTCAGAGGGAAGAGCTGAGGGCTTTTGTACATAAATGAGCAATAGACATAGCCTAAATATGAACTCTGTTTTCAAAGTTCACCTCAGGGAGGAGCAGAGAAGTACAACCAGAAGTAGGTCTAACTTACAACCCAGCAAGAGTTGTGACTATATAGTCTCTACCAAGAGACAGTTTCTGCACACTGTAGTACAGTTGTTGGGTAAAATGGAGAAATATTTTCTTGTGGAAGCAGAAAGTAGAGCCAAGGGCTCTGCCTTCTAACCACAGGCTTTGCTGTCATGTGTCTTATCCACACATATGTGCAATTTCTCCTTTTGTGAACCTTGACTGCCCTTTCTGCATAACACAGCTTCCACAATCTGCCTACCCTAATCCCAGAGAAGTCCACAGTAAGAATTAGTAAATTTTAAACACCACTGAACCTACAAAGGAGGAAAGCAAATGATTCCGTGACATAATCAAGGAAGGAAAACCTCTATTCTCATTAGTGTGATCCTAAGATACTTGGCTATTCATGAGCCAAGGACATTCAAAGTAGTCCTGTTGGAGAACAAAGGGAAGAGCAGGAGAAAGTAAAATTGCAAGGCACAATGTTTCGTTTGTTAGTAACCAAAATGACTCATGGACCATTTCCTCCAACTTCTCCAAGCATTATATCCACTGGAATTATGTAAGAGGTGGATGACTGGACATTTTTCTTTCAAGCTTGTAAACTATATACATATATGTTACCAAAACTACCACACTTTGTGCTGAACTCAAGACTCCTCACACACGCCAAGCAATCAAAAGACATCTAGCAGACCAGGAACTTTAGGGACATAACCAATAATGTCATTTCTAAATAGACTCCAAATGAGCCTACTTCTATTTTCAGCCCATCTGAGGACATTGGTGTCTTTGAATACATTTAAATGATCTTTTTCTATTTTTTCTTTCCTAGACAAAGTTGGCATCCGCATCCTCTCAGGCACCTAAGCTGGCTGAGTTTTCATAGAGCACTTCCTTGAACAAAGATGCCTAAATTAAGCTTGAGTTACACTTTAGATTCCTAAGTGCTTTTTTGGATGTCAACCAGACTAAGAAACTTGTACAAGGTCACTTAGGAAGTCTATGGCAGAAAAGAAAATTGATCTGGGGTCTCTGAGGTCTAGGACTAGCACCCACAGCACTAGGACAGCTTTCATCCCTCTGCTGCTCCTATCAAACCAAAAATGACACAAAAGATCAGAAAAGCTAACGACAGGAATGAACATGTTCTGGGATCAAGTAATTTCATCTACAGGACTCTGAGACACGATCTATACTTACTTTTATTCATTTATTACTTTCTTACCCTCTGCAGATGATTGCAGAAATGCCAAATCCATCTATTTATAAAGCAGTGAAACAGTCAAGTGTTCTCTAATGTACCACTTCCAAGTGCAAGTAATATATGCTGACCAGCTTGTAACTGTCTTGGCAAGGCTTCACACACCTGTTAGGATTTTAATTTATCAAAGACAGACGTATTTATATTTCTGTCTACAGCTGCATGCTCTTACAGTAGGAAAGGATGTTACAACACCACTAGTGTTTTAAGAGCAGCCAGGAAACTCAGAGTTAAGGTTTGTTGCTCTGTCCTTAGCTCACCCCTGCTCTCATATATACATAGAAGCAGCCCACTAACAGAGCTGATAAAAGGTAAAGACCAAGAATCAAATCCAACTGGAAAAACACCAGTTGAGTTCACTGTAATGTCATGCTGAAATAAATCAAACCCTAGCAAATGCTAGAAAAAAGCTTGAATTATGCCTACCATTGTCTAGACGATGTGGTGTTCAGATTTGGCATGTTTGATTTTTCTTTGATTAATGAAGGAGATTATAACAGACTTTCTCATTTGAAGACTTTTAATATTCTTCACACATAATAACATCCTCCAAGGATCTCAGGGAGTCTACAGGTACTCCCACTGAGTCCCTGCTGCTTTCTGCAGATGTGGTGCAATTTTCATAGACCCATTTCTTTCAGATCCATTAAACACATAAGTGATACATTCCCATTATCAGCAGATCATTGAAGTGATAGATAGTAATGACTCCTCAGGAGTTAGACTGTATATCAGCCTTCAGCAGAGTGTGTTTTAGAGACCAGGTATAAATTCCATAAGAAATTTTGGAAGGACTTTGACTCAACCAGCATCTAACAGCTCCACCATCCTGCAGTGACAGTAAGAGATTAGGTATTGCCCTGCCTTCAGTCCACAGCAGAACTGAGATTAGTGGGAGCTGCACACTTAGAAGTAGCACAGTCTCAGTCTGAAAGATTATTTTAAAAAAGACTGTTATTTTTAATTTTTTTAACTCTCAAGCTTATTGCTTTCATATAATTCCAATAATGTGTTCATTTGTGAGAAAGATTGAACTGTCAGAATTTTCTGAAATTAATCCTGATTAATCTATTTCCACCTTTGACAACGCATATTGCTTTGTACTTTCTACCCCTGATCTTCCTAACTTAACATCTTACCATCTCACAAAAAAAAAAAGTTGTTCATCCACAGGATACTTTATTTGAGAACATTCCACCTCATATTATCATTAATCACAATTATCACCTCTAAAATTATTCCAACATTGGATCACTTCATTAAAGAATATTCATCCTGTGTTCTGCTGTCAATAATTACGCATGTCCTTACTGATACCTCAAAACCCAGCCACCACCCACACAGTCCACTCCTTGAAGTCACGATTTCAAGGTGTAGAGGTTTGATGCAGCATGACCAGTGTGAATATAAACAAGTCAAATTTTATGAAGAAAACAGCATTTTATGAATTATTAATGACTGAAGAAAAGGATCAAAATAAGTAATTAACCATGGGGTAGTATCACAAAATCATTTAGGTTGAAAAAGACCTCTAAGATCATCAAGTCCAATTGTTAACCCAGCACTACCAAGCCCACTACTAAACCATGTCCTCAAGTGCTACAGAAAAATATTTCAGATGTACCAGACAACACTGCAAAATTTCTGTATAGTACTAAACTATTATAGGTAAAGATGCATTAGTCAGATTTTTATAGTGTACTTAATTTCTTTTTCTTGGAGGGGTCCCCCCCCACCAGAACTGCGCTGCCTGGGGCCGCCCCCAGCGCGGGAAAGGAGAGGGGGAGCCTCGCTGGCGTGGCTTTGTGCCCTCGTGGGAGAGGAGAGGGGAAGCCTCGGAGCACACAGAGGTTTGCCGGCCTGGTCCGGGGGAGGGGAAGGGTGCCGGATGGGCTGTGGGCGGGCCGTGGGGGTCCTTCAGACTGGTGGCTGGGCGGGAGGTCAGGTGGGGCAGCCCTGCATGAAGTGTCACAGGTAAGTGGTGCGTGGGAAGATATGAGGTTACACGGTGGAGGGAGGACAAGGTCAGGGTGGATAATGGTTTTTTCTGGGAGACTGGGGGTATTGGCCTGGCTAGGGCCTTGAGAGGTACTCGAGCCCCGGGTGGGTACAGGGGCCGGAACGGTTTTGTTTGTTGGTTTGGTTTTGGCTCACCTGCAGCTACTGCCCAGGCTCAGTATGTTCTGGATATATTTGTTACATCCCGCAAGAGTGGTCAGGACAAAGGGTTGTTCCTGGGTATTTCCTTGGGATTGAATATAGATAGGTGGCAGAAAAGTAGGAAGTGAAAAACTTGCCCTAATAGTTCTAACAGGAATGTAGCCTGTGTAACCCTATGTGGTTGTGAGCTATGCTGGCAATGGTACATGCCTTTGGTAGGGTCACCCATGCCAGACAGGTCAAAACCACAGGGTCAGATACAATACACCTCTGGGCAGGATGAGCTCGTTAGCCTTCTGGCAGTCATCCTTGGAGAAGGACAACTCTAATCCCAAACCGGGGCAGATGGAGCTCGCTTAGCCCTGTAAGACCATCCATCTAAGAGAAGGACACTCTAATCAAACCTACGTCCTGAGGATCTCTCTGCCACCGTCCAAGCTCACTCGGCCCTGGCAGATGAACCTTAGGATTAAAGGGTGGGCTCAGTTCCGTGCATGCTGCATGTCACCTAAAAAATCCACTGCGCAGGCTCAAAGGCTTTACCAACATTTGCAAAACCCTGTAGCGATGGGCGAGGGTCGAAATGGCAGGTGAAAGGTACACTGGAAGCTGCAGACCCAACCCTGCATGTGGATATTGGTCATTTGAGACTGACCAGAGATGACAGTCTCTTGGGGCAGCACCCTGAATGACCAAGCAGCCTTTTCAAGGACAGCACTGCTTGCTCTACTCGGAGAAGGGCCTAGAAAACATGGCCTAAACAAAGCTCATCTCCACATTTCACCCAGTTGGTTAACCGCGGCCAATGGGCATCTTCTTCTAATGCGGTCACACAAAGATCAAGAGACAAAGGCATACACCTGCCTCCAAAGGTGTAACCAAACTGACTTTAGCATGCTGGAACATCAGAACCATGCTTGATTCTGCGAATAGTGGATGCCCTGAGTGTCACTCTGCCCTAATTGCCCACGAACTGTCACGTCTCAACATCGACATTGCTGCTCTCAGCGAAGTTCACCTTCACGAGGAAGGCAGCCTTAGAGAACATGGTGCTGGTTACACATTTGTTTGGTCAGGTAAAGCCAGAACTGAAAAGCATATGTCAGGAGTTGGCTTCATGATCAAAAACTCTATTGTTCCTAAACTCAAAAATCTGCCAACAGGTCATTCTGACTGCATTATCTCCCTACACCTTCCACTACACAACAAGCAACATGTTGTCCTCTTTAGTATATGTGCCCCAACTCTCCAAGCTGACCCTGCTGAAAAAGATAAATTTTACACTGACCTGCACCTCCTTACCCAAAAGGTTCCTGCAGATGATAAGATCATTATCCTTGGTGATTTCAACACCAGAGTAGGAAAGAACTTTGAAGCCTGGAAAGGAGTTTTAGGCAAGCATGGTGTTGGAAACTGCAACGATAATGGTCGCCTTCTGCTAGAATTCTGTGTGGAGCAACAGCTCACCATCACTAATACTATCTTTCAGCAGAAAGATAGTCTGAAGACAACCTGGATGCACCCCCGTTCTAAGCATTGGCACCTCATTGGTTATGTCTTGGTGCAATGGAGAGATATCTGCGACGTCCACCATACCCGCATGATGCCTAGTGCAGAATGCCAAACAGACCATCGGCTTGTGCACTGCAAACTTAACTTCAATCTCAAATTCAAACCTAAAAGGGGCAGTATCCCAAGGAGGAGACTCCAATCAGCCACAGTAAGAGATAGATTCCAGGCAAACCTTCAAACTAGGCTCGAAAACCATTCCATAGATCCCTCTCCTGAAACAATTTGGCATCATATTAAAAACAGCATCCAGCAGTCCTCTGAAGAGTCCTTAGGGTTCTCCCTCAAGAAGAACAAGGACTGGTTTGATGAAAACAATCAAGAGATCCAGGAATTGTTGAGGAAGAAGAGAACTGCTCACCAAGCACACCTTGCACTGCCTTCCTGTCACGTAACAAAAGCAGCCTTTCGTCTTGCATGCAGCAAGCTCCAACAGAAACTCCGTGACATCCAGAACAAGTGGTAGATCGACCTAGCTGTAAAAACTCAATTATGTGCAGATACGGGTGTTCACAGAGGATTCTATGAGGCCTTGAAAACAGCATACGGGCCTACATACCAGGTACAAAGCCCTCTACTCAGTGCTGATGGTCAAATGCTTCTGACAGATAAAACCTCCATTCTGAATCGATGGTCTGAACACTTTCAGACTCTCTTCAGTACTAGCCGTGTAGTCCAAGATTCAGCAATTCAGTCCATCTCACAACAACCAGTGAAGAATGAACTGGATATTGCCCCCACTTTGGGAGAAACTCTTAAGGCCATACAGCAGGTGAAAATCTGCAAGGCAGTTGGGGTTGATGGAATTCCACCTGAAATCTGGAAACATGGGGGCCTTGTACTCCATGCTAAATTTCACAAGTTTGTGGTGTGCTGTTGGGAGCTCGGTGAACTACCATCAGACCTTCGTGATGCAGTCATCATCACTTTGTATAAGAAGAAAGGAATTAAATCAGACTGCTCAAATTACTGTGGTATTACTCTGCTCTCCATTGCTGGCAAAATCCTGGCAAGAGTACATTTGAACAGACTAATACCCGCTGCAGAAGGAATTCTACCTGAAAGCCAATGTGGTTTCAGAGCCAACAGGAGTACCACAGACACGGTATTTGTTCTCAGACAACTGCAAGAGAAGTGTAGGGAACAGAAAAAAGGTCTCTACGTAACCTTTTTTGATCTCACCAAGGCTTTCAATACCGTGAGCAGAAAAGGTCTATGGCAGATTTTGGAACATTTAGGTTATCTCCCCAAGTTCTTCAAATGATCATCTCACTCCATGAGGATCAGCACGGACAAGTCAGATATGGTGATGCACTTTCTGAGCCCTTTCTAATAACCAATGGTGTGAAACAAGGCTGTGTTCTCGCACCAACTGTATTCACAATCTTTTTCAGCCTGATGCTCCAAAGGGCCACGGCAGACCTCGAGGATCAGGATGGTATCTACATCCGATACCGTACTGATGGAAGCCTATTCAACCTAAGGCGACTGAAGGCCCACACCAAGACCTTAAACCATCTTGTCCGGGAGCTGCTTTATGCTGATGACGCCGCCCTTGTTGCCCACACAGAAGCAGCTCTGCAGCGTTTAACATCCTGCTTTGCAGACGCTGCTGAGCTCTTTGGGCTGGAAGTCAGTCTAAAGAAGACAGGAGTTCTCTTTCAACCTACACCTCAGGAAGTCTTCCATCATCCCAATATCACCATTGGCCAATCAGAGCTCAAATCAGCTTTTAAATCAAATTAATTACCTAGGTAGCCTCATCTCCTCAGATGGTAAGATTGATGGAGAGATAGACAACAGGTTAGCAAAGGCATATAGTGCTTTTGGAAAAGTCCATAAAAGAGTTTGGTGAAATAAACACTTGAAGAAAAGTACAAAGATCAGTGTTTACAAAGCCATAGTGCTGTCTACTCTCTTATATGGATCTGAATCATGGGTCATCTACCGCCACCACCCGCGACTCCTAGAACACTTCCATCAACACTGTCTCCGTACAATCCTAAACATCCACTGGTCAGATTATGTGACCAATACATCTGTTCTAGAACAAGCAGCAGTCACAAGCATTGAGGCCGTGTTGCTGAGAACACAACTGCGTTGGGCAGGGCACGTCTCCAGGATGAAGGACCACTGCCTCCCTAAGATCTTGCTTTATGGTGAACTTGCCACTGGCTGCCACAAGAGAGGAGCCCCGAAGAAAAGATACAAGGACTCCCTGAAACAACATCTCAGCCTTGGCCATATTGATCATCATAACTGGTCTACTCTGGCCTCCAATCGGGAGGCCTGGAGACACACCATCTATAACGCTGCTGTCTCCTTTGAGAACGCACACAGGATCACTCTTGAGGAGAAAAGACAATGCAGAAAGAATTGTGCCTTGCAGAATTTACCACCTAAGGAGTCTTTCTGCTGTACCTTTTGCAATTGGACATGTCTATCTTGTATTGGCCTTTTTAGCCACCAGCGTGCTTGTAACAAATGTGGATAGTGCCTTTCCCAAGTCTTCATTCACGAAGCCCAGCCATGATGATGATGATGATGAATTTCTTTTTATTAAATAAGAGTTTAATATTGATCATATTGGCATGTAATAACTTCCTGAGTCATCCAGATATATTTTTCCAATATTAATTAGTTGAACTTTTTAACTGAATCTTCAAGACAAAATAGAACCATTTGTGATAAATAAACAAATAATACATTGTAATATAATCTTCACAGTTTTTTAATTAGAAGATTTATTAGAAAAACAATTATTAACTGACAAAACTTGAATTTTATAAACAACACAGAACACAGCAAGAACAAAAATTACTCCCAGTCTGAGACTTCTGTATTTTTGTGCAAGTCTTCCCATTTCAGTTACTTATAACTTTAAAAATTTATTTTTTAGAATAGAGTTGGTTTACTTTCTGGAGAGACTTCCAAACCTCTACAGCAATTCTTGATGACAGCAATGAGAACTAATGCCTGTTTTTTCTAATAAAAGTACTTCAGTAATATTTGACTGGGCTGAACAACTTGAACACTTTACTTTTGTTGTTCCAGGGATTAGTATTGTGTTCCAAAACTTGAAGAAATAAGCACTAATGGGATCCCTCAGTCTGCCTCACAAGGTGTTGGCTACAAAGTACCACATCTTAAATGTTTCTACACCAACGCATGCAGCATGAGAAACAAAGAAGAGAAGCTTGATGTTTTGGTCCAGTCCCAGAGACTTGACATCATTGGTATATGTAAAACCTGGTGAGATGAGACCTGTGACTTGAGTGCCCTGTTGGATAGTTATAGACTCTTTGGGAGGGATAGGCAGGGAAGAAGAGGTACGGGAGTGGTATTTTATGTAATGGGAGGGCTAGAATGTGTGGCGCTTATGGTTGCCAATAGCACAGTTTGGAGCCCCTAGGCAAGAATCAAGATGCAAACAAATAACGTGGATGTCATCATGGGAGACTTCTTGGCCAGGATGATACCAACGAATTATTCTTTGAGAAACTAAGGGACAATTCCAAGTCAACTCCCCTTGTCCTTATGGGGGACTTTACCCTGTCAGAAATTAACTGGGAGCATCACACAGCTGGTCCAACCTGCGCCAGAAAATTCCTAAAAACCTGGATGACAACTTCATGGAACAGGTTCTAAGGGAGCCAAAACAAAAAGATGACCCCCTTGATCTGCCACTTGTCAACAGAATGGATCTCGTGAGCGAAGTGGAGTCTGGTGGCCATCTTGGCCGCAGCAACCACAAAATGATCAAGTTTAAAATCTGTGTTGACAGGAGGAAAAGTGCCAGCAAACCTCAGCTCTGAACATGAGGAGAGCAGACTTCAGGCTGCTCAGGGAATTAGTAAGGTCCCCTCAGAAAATGCTTTTGCAGGTGCAGTGGTGGTCATTTTTAAACACCACCTCCTAAGGGCACAGGAGCATACAATTCCCGAATGTCTTCCTGCTTGGCTGCAGGAATCTTCTCTTGGAAATAAGGCAAAAAAGGAAGGTGTATGACTAATGGAAGCAAGGCCAGGGGAAGAATTCAGAGATGCCGCTCGCCACTGTAGGGAGAAAATTTACCTGGCCAAAGCTCAACTGGAGTTGAAGCTGGTCAGAAATGTGGGGAACAGTAAAAAGAGTTTTTTCCAAATATATTAATGGGTATAGGGAGTATAGAAATGCTATCAGTCCATTACAGGAAGAGGATGGTTACTTCACAAACAGGGACAGAGACAAGGCAGAGGTGTTTAATCCTTTCTTTTCCTCTGTCTTCAACATGGATGATGGACCAAGGGGATCTCAGTGCCCTGAGCTGGAGGACGATGACTGTGAGAATGATCAACTCCCATTCAACCCTGAAACTGTGTAGAATCTGCTGCTCCAGCTGGATCCCTACAAATCTATGTGGCCTGATGGGATTCATCCCAGAATCCTCAAAGGGCTGGCTGATGTCATCACAAAGCCTTTCTTGATGATTTTGGAACAGTCATGGGAATCCAAAGAGGTCTCAAGCTGACTGGAAGCTGGCGAATGTTGTCCCAATTTTCAAGAAGGACAAGAAGGACAAGAAGGACAATCCTGGAAACTACAGGCCTATCAGTCTCACTTCAGTGCCTGATAAAGTTATTGGAGAAGATTATTCTGGAAAGTATTGAAAAACACCAAAAGACAACACTGTCATTGTTCACAACCAGCAGGGCTTCATGAAAGTCCTGCTTATGAAACCTGACTTGCTTCTATGACAAGGTAACCTACCTAGTTGACCAAGGGAAGCCAGTTGATGTAATCTTTTGGAATTTCAGTAAAGCTTTCAATACAGTTTCTTACAGAAACCTGGACAAAATGTCCAGCACACAACTGGGTAAATCCATCATGGGTAGGTGAGCTATTGGCCTGTGGGTGAAGCACAGAGGGTCATAGTGAATGGGGTAATATCAGACTGGTGACCTGTCACTAGTGGGGTTCCATAGGGCTCTATCTTGGGCCCTGTGCTCTTCAACATCCTCAGAAATGACTTGGACGCAGAACTGGAAGGGATATTAAGCAAGTTTGCAGACAACATAAAACTGGGAGTAGCTGTTGACTCCCCTTAAGGCAGGGAGGCCCTGCAGAGAGACCTCGACGAATTAGAGGGCTGGATAATCACCAATCATATGAAGTTCAACAAGGGAAAGTGTCAGATTCTTCACCTGGGGTGGGGTAACCCTGGATGTACATACAGGCTGGAGAATGAGATGCGGGAAAGCAGTGCTGTGGAAAGGGTCCTGGGGGTCTTGGTTGATGGCCAGTTGAATATGAGTCAGCAGTGCCCTGGCAGCCAGGAGAGCCAACCATGTCCTGGGGAGCATCAGGCAAAGCATCGGCAGCCGGTCGAGGGAGGGGATTGTCCCACTCTGCTCTGCACTGGTGGGGCCTCACTTGAATATTGTGGCAGTTTTGGGCACCACAATATAAGAAAGATATTAAGTTCTTAGAGAGTGTCCAAAGGAGGGCAAGAAATACGGTGAAGGGCCTTGAGAGGAAGCCATATGAGGAGTGGCTGAGGTCACTTGGTCTGTTTAACCTGAAGAAGAGGAGACTGAGGGGAGACCTCATTGCAGTTACAACTTCCTTATAAGGGGAAGAAGAGGGACAGGTACTGATCTCTGTGGTGACTAGTGACAGGATCTAAGGGAATGGTCTGAAGTTGTGTCAGGGCAGGTTTAGGTTGGATATTAGAAAGAAGTTCTTCACCCAGAGGGTGGTTGGGTGCTGGAAGAGGCTCCCCAGGGAAGTGGTCACAGCACCAAACCTGACAGAGTTCAAGAAGCATTTGGACAATACTCTCAGGCACATGCTGTGACTGTTGGGGATAGTCCTGTGCAGGACTAAGGGTTGGACTCCATGATCCTTGAGGGTCCCTTCTAATTCAGTATATTCTCTGTTTATGTAATTGATTCTAGATACCTCCGTGTACAGTTTATACAACATATTTAAGTGCATTAAATTTTTGCAAACATGTCCCAGTACAGATGTAAAACTCACATTAACTTAATATGCAGTGCATGTAAAAACATGCATTTAGTGAGAATAGCAAGCTAAAGAAAACTAATAAGCTGCTAGCAACCTAAAAATGCAAGCACTGGTTGCTGCATCTATCATTTTTAATTAGGTTACTAGCAGCCGCTGATTGTACTTCAGTCATTAAGCAGACAGATCAGAAAGAAATAAAAGGGCAGTGATTTCTGTACATTTTCTATGCCATATTCTTTATATTATTGTTAAAATTGGAATACCTTACTTCTCTTGCAGTAAGTAAATTTCTAGTGCTGTGAAGAAAAAATCAAATACACAACTAAGAGTTGTGAATTTCCTGGAGTTCCATTTAACTATTGGTCTAGCTCCCATGGCACAGTCTCAACTGTAAAGCAAAGTTTGGCAATCTGAATTTCAGGAAAAACTCAAGCACTATACACTCAGAGGAAAATGAATTCTAAAGTGCAAATATCCCTGCTGTCATACCAAGTTGGCTCACTTTTTTGCTTCAGTTCCTTTAGTTTCATGATATGTCTCATCTTGGTTTAGCTCACTGACAAAGGACAAGTTTACTGCAACTTTAAATTGGTTTATATTGGCTTGAGGGAGTCTTGCCCAGTCAGGGTTTAGTCAGAAATGGTTTATGTTGACATAACTTAGATTTGGGCACTCAGTTGCCTTCATTTTCTTTTCAGTTTACCACACTTTGAAACTCACTGACATATATCCTCGCCTGAAGGCAAAGGAGTTTCTTTTCCATAGACACTTGAAATATTCAACCATACTTCAGCTTTTTCTTTGGTTATGAACTTCAACAGCTTTTTGGGTAGGTGCTGAAACCAAAAAGCATTTGAAAGCATTATTCTGCTGAAACAGAATAAGCTTAAAACTTAATGCCTCACAGATACCCTGTACAAACATACGGTCCAGTGCAAAGTAAGTAAAATAGGTATTTTAAGAAATAAACTTTGGTATTTGGAAAGAATGTTCCAGAATTTTAATACAATCAACAAGTTTGAAATAGCAGCTTATATAAGGTGTTCTTTGACAGTGACAAGAACATCTTTCAGCACAGCAGAGACATACTGCTGTATGACAGCCATTGTTGACAACAGTGAGGTGCTAAAGCCCAAACTGGCCCTATACCTATTTGTCTGGGCATGGTAAATGTGTAGTTCCCATTGTTCCCATTACTTAGTGTTGTCACTTAATGTTTCTTTTGAAATTGTCTGTATTAAGAGAAAATGAAAATATTTAGATTTTTAACAAATCTAAGTGAATAATACAAAACTCATGTACTGTTTCTTTTGACAGTTCTATTTGTACCTTTTACTTCATGTATGCCTTGTCATCCCACTTCTCCCTTACTTCCTACAGTCTCTGTTGGTGCTTCCCTGAGCTTGTCTAGATTACATAGAGGAAAAGAGAAAGCAAAGTCTTGCACACGTCTGTTTTATCCCTCCAGTCATTGCTCATTTTTCTGTGGAAAGTGGGTAGTTCTTCAAAAGGAGCTCTACACAACTTTTTCGGAGTTGCTATGAAGAGGTATTTCAGATAATTCTAGAGTCAGTATGAAAAAAAATAGCATCGAGTCACTTTTGCTCACTTTCCACTTCCAAACGGCAGTAAGAGATGCTGATGGACTTAATTTACATGCTTGATATGAAGTGACTGCAATGCAGAATCATCTGAACACTCTGAGAAGTTAAAGGAGTAAAAGAAGGTTTTCTAATCATTTATCTTGTCCCAAAAGCCTATTTTCCATTCTCCAGGAGTGAAAAACTTTTTATTACCTTTATTGTATTTCTGATGGAAGCTCAATTGAGGGAAAACTCAGCTGGTCAATAATGCGGTGACAGTTTTTGCCTCTATCTAACCCATTAATTCCAATAGCAAAGAAAAACAAGTACAGTTGGCTGTTATGGACAATGATGAATGACTCAGAGAAACCAAGGGTGGCTTTAGAAGAAGCACTTAGAAGATTTCAGCCCCACCATTCACACAGCCCAGCAAAAGGCATGCTCCAGGTCACGTGCATTACCAGTCCTATCACTCAACCCTGGGCATAAAAGCCCCACTGATGTCTGTTCCCACTTGTAGAACCTGAGGCAACAGTTAGGAAAACAGTGGCCTTCATCTGATCCACACCTCAAGGGGTCTAACTTAATTGCCAGCACTTGAAAATTCAACCGCGATCATCTATTATTCGATGACATCCAAGGAAAGAGAGGACTCCTTGGTAGATCTCTGCAATCAAGCAGAAGCAGTGCCTCGTGCCCATACCTCTAACTTTTGCTATATCTTGACCTTTCTGAGAGCTCCAATAATGGCAGGGGAGTAGACGAGTGTATCTCTGTCACCTAATCTCTTGTTCAGGTGCCCAGTAGAACATTGTTTTTCCATCATGCTTGTAAACCTAGCTCAATTATGTCTGTAGCCTGTACCAAAGCATTTAGTCCCAGAAAATACTGTTATCTCCATATCCTACTCTTAAAGGAATTTTCTTCCTCCTTAGTCCTTGTCGCTAAATTAATTTAGCTTACATTTATATAGAAAACATCTTTACCAAAGATACGTAATGACCCATTCATTCTTTATTTGCAGTGCTTCATTGTTAAATGTATTTGAAGACGTGATGTTTTCCCCAAAGTCAAAAGATCTGCCAGCTTTCACAGTGTATTTACTTGACATGCCTCATTGGCAGCTGTAGTCATAACAGAAATATTTGTCTTATTCCACAGAATGACAGGTGAAGATGACACATTTAGATCCTCATGAATGATTATGTTAGGCCCAAATGGAAAAAGATTTTAAAAAAATCAGATTATTCCTATTGGACAAAATGTCCTTAGACACAAGTTTCACATTTTGATATTTTTCATTTTCAGCACTTCAGGGAGGACTAGAAGGTGAAGCACTGCTAACAATGATAGAAGACACTACCACCATATGTGAAAATCATCTTATCATAGCTTAGAGTTTGTCATGTCATCCTGCAGAAGGCTAAATGATGTCTGGATTTCACACGTTAATGTGTGCTGGCAGAAGTATAATATAGGTTACTAAAGCAATGGTAACTTAACCCTTTAGATTATGGAAAATTATGAAGGAGAGAAAAAAATTAAAATTCTAATATTTTACTGAACAAAAAGCTGGTTATTTTGTAATCCTCCAAGTGAAATCCTATTTATAGCAGCAGTGTAATCAAATAGTATGCAATCACTCTGAGGTTTGCAACATTTGACAAATTGTAATTTTGTTCTTCACAAACTCCTAAACACTTCCTGCTAAGTGACAACAAGCATCAGCAAGTTTTAACATTCCTTCTGCAGCTTCTTTATCTCACTATAAAGAACAGATGCCGTTTTGGGGCTGCTGTGTGCTCTTCTGTTCTTTGTGTAATATGCACATGTATACGTGTGTGTGCATCCCATGAAAATGTGATAGCCAAGGCCCATTTCAAATGCTTTTTCTGTAGTACACAGTAAGCAAACAGCTGGCTCTAGGCAAGAATGCTCTGTCAATCATGGTAAAAACATTATCCACATGATATTTCATGGCAAAAGTGACAGAATTCTCAGCATTAATAATGGAATTTGGGCTGTTAAAATATACAAAGATGCTCTCAGAATGTTTTCTAGCATGTCTGTGAAAACTATTATCTATTTCTGCCCTTCACCAATAACAAGTGGGAAGTTTCAAAAGTACATAGGTTAAAAAGAACTGGTGCTCCCAGAAAATAATTACTTTCAGGCTATCAGCATGTTTTTAAAACAAGGAACCCAATAAACTGCAGATTTCAAGATGGTAGGAATTTCATGTAATGAAATCAGTACAAATATTCCCTGTAAGCTAGAACAGTGCTGAGCAAAGTTTTGAATGTCTCAGCCTTTGCCAGTACACCTTTCCCCCCCCCCTCTTTCTGGGTTCCTTTATAATATGGAATGTAAAGATAAACGTCAAAAATCTCCCCAACGACACAGAAAAAGTGAGTTTCCTTGTAAAAAAGAGAAGGGACTTGTGCTTGGAAGGCAGGAACATTCATGATGGAGAAGGAATGCCAGACATTCAGCTAGTGAGGGGCATAACATCATAGGCAATGCAGGAAATGAAAATGAGAAGTAAAAATGATCACTCAGAGAGTGGAAATAAAACTACCAAAGTCAGAGAAAAAGAAATTTGGAGAACGTACAAGGTTACTTTAAAAAGGAGTACATCTTAGAAGAAATATATCTTGAGACAGGCAATGTCAATTTACTTTGTTGTTAGCAGGTAGTCAGTAACATCATTATTCAACTGTAGAGAAGTCAATAGAAGAATATCATGCAGTTGCCTTATGATGATGTTTTTCTCATCCTGAGTAACCTTCCAGTTTAATGTGTCTAAGTTTTCCATTTATAAGATTTCATTGGAAAAATATCAATTCATTAACACCAAAACATGCAGGAGAGAACACGTCTTGCAGCAAACGCAGATATTTTGTTTGGGAAGATTCTACTACACATAATGAAGACAAGAGCATCTTCCTGCAGGGAGGAGACCCATGTTCAGGATCTGTTCCTTTGGAGTTAGAACTCAGATTTCAGCTTTAGCCTTTCCCCAGTAAGCCCTCAAGGCTATCCATTACTCTTGATGGAACATTTTCAATCTCAACTGTTAGAGCAGCTCTATTTTGTATAAATTGTATTAAGTATTCATTGAATTTTGGGTTTCAACACCAAGGGTTAGTGGCCTAATCACCTGGCTATTCCAGAAGACATGAGGCAGGGTAGAATGTGGTAGGAATAATATAATAAGACTAAATGGCTTTTATAAACTTCTTCTATTAAGCTCCACACTTCATCATAGCTGACCTCACTTGTGGGAGTCCTGAGACCTTTGCAAACATCCATTACCCAGTTCGGTTACTTTATATCACTGGTAAAATTTTTGGAAATGTCTTTGGCAGCCCCTCTGATGATTCTTTTTTTCCCTAGGAGGAGGATAAGGGTCTTAGATTTAATGTGACAAGATATAGGACAGTCTAGAAATAGCAAAATATTTTTGAACAAACTAATAACTTTCTGACCAAGTTTAATTCTAAGGATACACTAAAATAATCCATTTTTACTTTACTTAAAAAAATAATTAAAAACAAAAGAAAACAAAATATACATAATAAAACTGAAGAAGAACAAAAATTGTTGAACGAACAAGTTGTCTGAGTGTTTACCTCTATGCATAGTTTCTTTTTGAAGCAGAGGTGTAATTCCAAAGAACCTGTAAAGGCAAGTCAATAAAAAGTAAGGATAAGCGTCTTTGTTTTCACAAAGCATAATTTAACCGTAAAATATTAACATCTGAAGTTTAAAATTACATTGGAAAACTTCACTTTGAAACAACATGGAGAGTTTTTTGCTGTTATTGCAAGCTTCCTCTAGAAATGCCTTTACTACCACCACAATAAAGTTGTAGCATCCCATATGCTTATACAGTACATTAAATAGTTTAGTTATCAATAGCAAAAGACATATGAGAAATATAAGAGCTCAGCACTGAAGAGCACAGACACTCACACTTACTGACTTCTCTGGATTGTTTGTTTTCACACAGTTTGTATGAGCCAGACTCTTGATACTTTCATTAATTCATTCCCCCTACATGTGTAGCATTCCCTACAGAGACACGAAGTCAAACTCTTAAACACAGAGCTGGACTTGATCAGAGGAAGGCCTCAGCAGAGAAAAGGCAACCTTTACTCTACACGGAGGTTTTTACCATGCATATCACACAGAGGAAAGCAAAAGAGTACAGGAGAGCAGGATTCACCAATTGAGTAGAGTAAGGGATGGTAACACCAAAAAGAAGGGATGATTGCTGCTTTTTCTTCTTTCCTTTATCACCATAGGATCAGTAGTGTGAAGAACACAACGGACAGCTCATGACTAGAAGTTGATTATGCCATACTGCAGGGTTCTAATCTAAATGGCAGGTAAAAGAGGGAATGGACTTGAATTCCACATTGTTGCATGAGCTTCCATGTATGCCACAATTCATAGATGACATGCTCCGTATATGGAACTCTGAATCTCCCCAGTATCTTTGGATCTAACAGGAGCCAGGAAAGGTGCCTGTTCTTCAGAGGGAGGTCTCCGTAACATTCTCTTTACAGAATCATAGAATAGTTTGAATTGAAAGGGACCTTTTCAAAGGCATATAGTCCAACTCGTTTACAATGAGCAGGGATGTCTTCCACTAGAACAAGTTGCTCAGAGCCCCACCTAACCTGACTTTGAATATTTCCAGGGATGGGGCACCTATCAGCTCTAAGGGTAACCTGTGCCAGTGTTTTACCACACTCATTCTAAAATACTTCTTCCTTATATCTAATCTAAATTGACCCTCCTTCAGTTTAAAACCATTACATCTTGTCTTATCACAACAGTCTCTGCTAAAAGGTTTGCCCTCGTCTTTCTTATAGGCTTTAGAGACATTTGTAGATAATTCTGGAATAGTATCATGCCTTGTCAACATTACACCAAATGTTAAAATTGATCTATCATTTTATAATCCATTTCAAGTTCATATTCTCCTTTTCAATACACAGAAAGATCTCATCACATAAAAGATAAAGAAAAACATTGGTCCTGTTCCCTAGTACTTTTCACTCTCTAAACTCTTTTTTAGTGCTTTCATCTTTTCAAAGGAGTAATTTTGTATCCAAATCAATTCTATTTCTCATATGAAGATTTCATGATAAACCAAAAATAAACAATATATTCCAGTTTCCTAAGACTATATAACACGGGGTATATTTCCAAAACCCTTGTTTAAGCAAGCCTTTTGAAGTTATTGGATAGTGTACATAAGGTCTGCAAAATAACATAAAAATAAAGCTTTACCATAAAGTCTTCCCTCTGCCACATGTAGGTCAGCAATTTCTCTGTCAGTATTGATAACGCTTTTTTTCATTCTTTGTTCATGCAACTAATTCCAACACAGCTGTCACATAGTAGATTTTAGATGATAAAAACCTTTTTGTTGTTATGATACTTATAAGCTGTCTGAAGTTATACAAATCAAAAATATACTCATCTCTGCCTCTCTTCTTAAATAATTCTCTGACCTCTCTTGATTATCCAGAACAAGTTTGAAAAGTGAAAAAAATGAAAAATACTTCTACTATTATTCAAGAAATCTCTTTCAATTTCTGTACTTTGAAGGCAGTTGGTATATATGACAAACAATGACAGCAGAGTTTCAATGGAGTCAAGCAAAAAGTATATCTGATCTCTGACATCCCTGTGTCATCTCAGTAGCAAATGTTATAGGAATTGGCCAAGATTTCTGAGATCCTTGTGCTTCTCAGTGAGTTGTGTACTTCTTATATTTTTTACTTTGAATTTCGTTTTCAAAATTTGTGGAAATAATCAAACTAGAAGTGTCAAGAGACAAAATAAACATTCATATATCACTGAAAATGAGTGGTACTGTGATTTTGGGTTTTAATTACCAACATGGCATGCTGGCTGAAGGAGAAAAAAAAAAGGGTGTTTACATCAGGAAATGGAGATTGACAGTCATGACCTATGAAAAGCAGAATACATTTTTTAATATTTAGAACAAAGAGCATTTTTGGTGCTGTATTTCTGCTTGAATAAACACTTTACCAAGGTTCATATGATTTGCAAATCTGGTTTAGTTTCATTTGAAAAATCTCCCAGATTAGGAATGTCCTTATTTTCTTAATCATTTTGCTTGGTCCCTAAATAAAATGCAATTCAAACTCTCTATCAACAGGCATTCAAAATCAAATTTTCCTGTTAGAGCTATTTGTAACTAAGAAATGTGTGCCTGTTGACACATGAACAAATTACATGAATGAATCTGCAGAAATCATGAGAAAGAAAGAAATTATACATAAGAGCCACCCGTCTGGTACTGATTTCATCATCTTTCTATCCAAATGGTTTCTTTGGATTTCTTTTTTAGCTTTCTTTTGGACATATATCACAAAAACCTGGACACCTTACTCTCAAGAAAAGCTTTTTTGTGTGTGTGCATAAACTCAAACACCAAGAAAAGGGGATTTTTTTGTGTGTGTTTGAACTCAAAGGAAACCATATGTAAAGTACTTGGAGCAAAGTCATATACAAAAGTGCTAATAGAATAGGTATTAGAAAGCTGAGAAGTGCAAGTACATATTGAGATTCACAAAAAAAGAACATGGCAACCCACTAATGATCTGATAATTTCACAGGTCCTACTCAAGTTCAGGGCAACATTAAGAAGACTACAATTATTACTCAGTTGTGATGCTTTCAATCACAATGCCTTTGAGTGAGAGTCAAAAAACCAAAATTTATCACCATTATAAAGTGGCTGATCACCATAACATCTGTTTTGAAATTTAAAAATAAAAAGACTATTTGCTGTCTGGAAATTTTTGGATCTGTGTTTTCTAGTTCTGTCTTCAGATCGCTGAGGATATTTTTCTATTTCTCCGTCTGCTCCCATTCTGTTGCTTTTCTGGTTTTCACTCAGTCTTGTTTGGTTTTACTCCATCACAGTCTGCCCCAGCTCGCTTTATTTGCAGCTCTAACCTAATGCTGTTCCCTACACCCCATTCTATTATTTCCTCTGAGGAAAAGTAGGAAACTTCGAGTCTCATCCCCAGCACAAGAGAAGAAAGGAGTGAACAGATACATGTTCAGAAAAAATTCAACATCTATTTCATATGTGCTGACTATAAAATATTTGCATGTGACTCGTTTCCCAGCAACAATATATCCTGGCAAGCACTAATGAATTCTTTTCTTTTTGTGATTCAATACCAGTTTTTAGTACCTCAAATGAAACCACTCATTCTTCATAATAAAATATAAAGAAGAGATAAGAAAAAAATAGACCAAGATTTAGAGAAGAGGAGGATGATTTATTTTGCCCCATTTACAAATAAACCCACTGTAGTGTGTGTTAAAATTTGATGTGGATATCATTGCTCCTTAAAATTTACTCCTGCACACTCCCTGTTGTTCCTAACACAATGGAATGGAACATAAAGGTATCAGCTATTAAATTGTCATGTTTTAAAGTGTAAATTTCTGGCCACCTGAAGCCTAGGCTTGGGTATAAGCTCGCTCTAGGCACAGCCTACAACTTTGCAAATATTCTTAAACCTATCCCTGTGAATATGCAAAAAGAAGCCCTCTCTGTCATTTCGAATTCCACTTCCAAGCAGAGGGTTCCAACTGTCTGGTTCCTATCAGGGGAAAGAAGACCCTTAAGACCAATATTTCCCAAACCTTGTGTTTCATGTTCTCAGACTGATAAATTATAGCTGAGAATTTCTCTTCCCATCATGGCAGCCGGAGTGGTTGGAAAGAAGAGTCATGATCTGTCTCCCAGTTGTGGAAGGAGGTGAATAAGAAAGACGAAGAGACAGAGACAGAGTCAGATAGGGAGGAAGGAAGGGAGAGTGGGAGGGAAGGAGATGAGATCTAACAGAAAGCAGAGATTCAGGCTAATACAGATAACAGTGAAACCATCTACTCCGTTTTCAATGTTTGCAACCCCAGAGGGGTCAAATCTGAGAAGATCATATTGTTCAAACAAGGGATTGATCAGCATGTTCATGGGCTGCAAACAGGTCAGCTTATAGTAGAGAGAGGGGTGGTAAGGGAACAAACAAGAGATTTGGAACAGTGGGAAACTGGGAGGGAGGGCAACCAGGCATACTCCATGCCATCGATCCCAATGTGTGGTCATGACTACTTAAAGAGTAAAAATGCAGAGGAAGAGAAGTTAAGTAAGGCCATGCCAGAAGAGTGAGCTCAGCTAAGATCTGTCATCGGAACAAAAATGATTTTGAGGCAGAAGACAGAGTGTCTGGGTAGGATCTGCTGCTGGGGGGCAGAGGAGTTGTGCTCAGAATGTAGTTACACACCACAGAAAAACAGATTGTAAGCATCTCACCCTAAGTGACCCCAAAAACCAATGAACATCTCACACTTTGCTCTCCCTCAGTTCATTTAAAAGTTAGTTAAGATATTCTTTAATATTTCTCAGACTTAATTGTATTCTATAATAGCCACAGTACAAAGCCTGAACTTGTTAACTTCGCTTAAATGTGTTAAAGATTAACTGTTGTCTCTCTCTCATTTTAAGGAGTAATTTAAGCACTTGTCCTCTGTCAAAAAAGTTTTTATGGTAAAAAGTAACAGAATAGATGTTTTAGGTAGAAATAACAACACATATAGACTCCTAGACCTACTACAAAGTACAGCTTAATGGTAAATCTTCAAGGAAGAAATCTTGTTTCTGCTAAAACCTGTATCAACAAGTTTTGTGGCATTTTAGAACTCAATCATAAAATGACATCCTACTTCAGAGTAGGATGTTTTATTGTCCAAGGCTATGTCAAGCCAATACTGCAAAGTGGTAATAGGTCTGCAGCACAATCACTGGCTTTGAGGATCTGATGCACGCACCATATGAGTTTCATGGCAGGTGACTTTGAACTTGCTGCAATTTTTGGCAACTGTCAAATCAAAATGAAAATTCGAGGCAGTGGAAAAAAAATCACACATAACTGTAAAGCTGATGCAGAAAACCAGATTTTATCATGGACTCTTGTTTTTAAGGTATAGGACCACACACATGAAAGTCTTCTGGGACACCGCATCTTATGAAAATGCACTGACACCAGCAGTGAGTTACTTAAACATTTATTAATCACTTCACAAATAATAATACATCAAATGTTATCTTCCCTTGTAGCTTTCTTATTCTAAGAGGGAACATACTAGCCTAAAGAGTTTTTAAGTATTTAAGATATTAATTCAGTTGATATCTAAAAAATAGATTTTTTTAGGGCTTCTGTAGAATTTCCTTTACTTTGTACAAATATCAGGAAAACTATATATCTGCATATAAAAACATTGAAATTAATAAAGAATTTTTTGGTTGTTGAAATACCTATATTTCATAAGTGAAGTTGTGTGTATAGCCTCTAATCTATCAGGTACTCAGAAAAAAAAAATACACTACTAGTTAAACTCAGATTTCATAAACTATATATTAGTGTGTCAGTGCACAGTTGTGTTTTTTCAGCTAGACTGATCCACCACTCATTCTGGATGTCACGGAGTTTCTGTTGGAGCTTGCTGCATGTAATGCGAAAGGCTGCTTTTCTTGTGTGACAGGAAGGCAGTGCAAGGTGTGCTTGGTGAGCGGTTCTCTTCTTCCTCAACAATTCCTGGATCTCTTGATTGTTTTCATTGAACTAGTTCTTGTTCTTCTTGAGGGAGAACCCTAAGGATTCTTCAGAGGACTGCTGGATGCTGTTTTTAATATGGTGCCAAAGTGTTTCAGGAGAGGGATCTATAGAATCTGAGGAATGGTTATCTAGCCTAGTTTGAAGATTAGCCTGGAATTTGTGTCTTACTGTGGCTGCTTGGAGTCTCCTCCTTGGGATACTGCCCCTTTTAGGTTTGAATTTAAGAATGAGGTTAAGTTTACAGCGCACCAGTCGATGATCTGTTTGTCATTCTGCTCTGGGCATCACAAGGGTGTGGAGGACATCATGGACATCTCTCCGCTGCACCAAGACATAATCGATGAGGTGCCCCTGTTTGGATCTGGGATGCATCCAGGTTGTCTTCAGACTATTTTTCTGCTGAAAGATGGTGTTAGTAATGGTGAACTGTTGCTCCACACAGAATTCTAGCAGAAGGCGACCATTATCGTTGCAGTTTCCAACACCATGCTTGCCTAAAACTCCTTTCCAGGCTTCAAAGTTCTTTCCTACTCTGGCGTTGAAATCACCAAGGATAATGATCTTATCATCTGCAGAAACCTTCTGGGTAAGGTGGCACAGGTCTGTGTAAAATTTATCTTTTTCAGCAGGGTCAGTTTGGAGAGTTGGAGAGTTGGGGCACATATACTAAAGAGGACAACATGTTGCTTGTTGTGTAGTGGAAGGTGTAGGGAGATAATTCGGCCAGAGTGAGCTGATGGCAGATTTTTTGAGTTTAGGGACAATAGAGCTTTTGATCATGAAGTCAACTCCTGACATATGCTTTTCAGTTCTGGGTTTACCTGACCAAACGAATGTGTAACCAGCACCATGTTCTCTGAGGCTGCCTTCCTCGTGAAGGTGAACTTCGCTGAGAGCAGCAATGTCGATGTTGAGACGTGACAGTTCATGGGTAATCAGGGCAGAGTGACACTCAGGGCATCCACTATTCGCAGAATCAAGCAGGTTCTGATGTTCCAGCATGCTAGAGTTAATTTAGCTGCATCTTTGGAGGCAGGTGTATATGCCTTTGTACTGCAAGAGAAGTGTAGGGAACAGAACAAAGGTCTCTATGTAACCTTTGTTGACCTCACCAAGGCTTTCAATACCGTGAGCAGAAAAGGTCTATGGCAGATTTTGGAACATTTAGGTTATCTCCCCAAGTTCTTCAAAATGATCATCTCACTCCATGAGGATCAGCACGGACAAGTCAGATATGGCAATGGACTTTCTGAGCCCTTTCTAATAACCAATGGTGTGAAACAAGGCTGCGTTCTCGCACCAACTGTATTCACAATCTTTTTCAGCCTGATGCTCCAAAGGGCCACGGCAGACCTCGAGGATCAGGACAGTATCTACATCCGATACCGTACTGATGGAAGCCTATTCAACCTAAGGCGACTGAAGGCCCACACCAAGACCTTTAACCATCTTGCCCTGGAGCTGCTTTATGCTGATGACGACGCCCTTGTTGCCCACACAGAAGCAGCTCTGCAGCGTTTAACATCCTGCTTTGCAGACGCTGCTGAGCTCTTTGGGCTGGAAGTCAGTCTAAAGAAGACAGGAGTTCTCTTTCAACCTGCACCTCAGGAAGTCTTCCATCATCCCCATATCACCATTGGCCAATCAGAGCTTAAATCAGTCCTGCAGTTTAATTACCTAGGTAGCCTCATCTCCTCAGATGGTAAGATTGATGGAGAGATAGACAACAGGTTAGCAAAGGCATATAGTGCTTTTGGAAAAGTCCATAAAAGAGTTTGGTGAAATAAACACTTGAAGAAAAGTACAAAGATCAGTGTTTACAAAGCCATAGTGCTGTCTACTCTCTTATATGGATCTGAATCATGGGTCATCTACCGCCACCACCCGCGACTCCTAGAACACTTCCATCAACACTGTCTCCGTACAATCCTAAACATCCACTGGTCAGATTACGTGACCAATACATCTGTTCTAGAACAAGCAGCAGTCACAAGCATTGAGGCCGTGTTGCTGAGAACACAGCTGTGCTGGGCAGGGCACGTCTCAAGGATGAAGGACCACTGCCTCCCTAAGATCTTACTTTATGGTGAACTTGCCACTGGCTGCCGCAAGAGAGGAGCCCCGAAGAAAAGATACAAGGACTCCCTGAAACAACATCTCAGCCTTGGTCACATTGATCACCATAACTGGTCTACTCTGGCCTCCAATCGGGAGGCCTGGAAACACACCATCTATAACGCTGCTGTCTCCTTTGAGAACACACGCAGGATCACTCTTGAGGAGAAAAGACAATGCAGAAAGAATCGTGTCTTGCAGAATTTACCACCTAAGGAATCTTTCTGCTGTACCTTTTGCAACCGGACATGTCTATCTTGTATTGGCCTTTTTAGCCACTAGTGTGCTTGTGTCAAAGGTGGGTACAGACCTTTCCCTAATCTTCGTTCACAAAGCCAAGCCATGAAAAATGAAAATATTAATGTATGTCATGAATATAGCTGAAGTAGGAGTTGATGCATTCAGAGTTTATTTTGCAAAAAATAAAGAAGTAAAAGAAGGAAAAATACAGTCTTAGAGCCATCTTCTCTTCATATTCCTGCAAAAAGTAAACAGCTATCTCTCGGGCTCTTTTCCCTCCATTTTCTTCACTTTGCTAAAAGCTTTGACAAGACAATTTTTTTTTCCCCTAGATAAATGCTTTCACTTCTTTCTCTCCTAACTTTTCACCCACTGTGAGAAAAAGTTCTCTATAAACAGCAGGATAGGGTATGAACAGGAAGGCATTTTCATATATGTCTTAACTATAACGTAATTTATTTTAAAAAAATCCCGAACCTGTAATACATAATAGCTTATTCTAATATTTGTCTTAAAAATTTATTCTGTGCACATAGTGTTTTCTCTAATCATGTTTTTCAACTTTTTTTTTCCCATATAAAATCTAAATAGTCTCTCCTCTCCCCTATTTTCTCCTCTTTTTAATAAAATAAGGATACAGAAGGATCTAAATATAATCTCCTATAGCTACAGCAGGAAAATCTGTTGTGGTGGTGACGAGTAGTTCCCTATCTTGTAGTATGGGAGAAGACAGAGTATTTCCTGATTCTGGAATTGACAGACTCCAACAACTTGCATCTGCCACTGACCATACCCCTGAGCAATGGTTTCAGACCACAAGAGAATAAGGCAGCTTCTCAATAAAGGGAAGGCAAGTTTTGCCAGAGGTAATGTGCCCATCACTGTGAGAGGATGCAAACTACAGGGGGTTGGAGGAAAAGAGATGGGAGCAGAGAGAACCATAGGGCCATGAGAGGAGAAATCCACAAAGTGCCTCAGTACCCAGCAGCCCTGGGCCCCACTTCTCAAGTTGAAAAATGCTGGTCCAATGCAACACAAAAGAACCGTATTTCTTACAGACAAAGCAACAAATTTCACTCATTTGTTATTTCACTAACTCAGTGGTATACCCTAAGGACTTCAACACTGCCAGTAGTGGAGAAACCATATCAATGAAGCCAAGAATTAGTATTATATCACTGTGAATAAGCTTTATGTATAGCATGAGTATAAGGAGTCTGAACAGATAACATTGGCAATTCTTCCAAATGCTTGAGTTTATCATCTTAACATCTGGCTTCTTTGTTGTAAACATTGAGAGCTAAAAGCTTATACTCAGCTATACAAGAGAAACACCTTCCCATCTCCCCACCCCCCAGCCCCCCATAAAATTTACAAAGGTTTTTGATAAGGAAGGAAAAACATGTAAAAGAAAAAAACGTAAAAAAAAATTTCAACTGTGTACAGTAGCTTTTCTTTTATCATCCTTGGAGTTAATTATTGCAACTAGTGTTACAGTGAGGAGTAAACTAACTACGTTATTCCTCCTGCAGGCAGACACGTTTGGTGTTTCTGTTAGTCTTTTCTTCTTTTTCTTTTTAACTTAGCCAACTCTTGGCCAATATTAATAAGTATACTTGAATAGCAGGTCAATATTGAATACATTCAAACTGCTCACTCACTGTGTATAGAGAGAAAGACATTTCCAACCAAATTTGAATAACAAATTTGAAGAACCTATGATCAGGTTAAAAATTCTGCATATATAATTCAGTGTGAAACATTAATTTGGGTCTTCTGTGAAAGGTATTTGTGGGCTACTCTGTCACTGCAAGAAAAAGGAAAATAAGAGAACTGGAGACATCACAATTTTGAGAAGTAGTCAGAAAAGACAGCATGTTTCGGGTTACATATGCATTTCAACACAGTTTCTGTGCTTTATTTAGTAAAATGCTGGTGCACAGATGTTAGATATTCTGGTTTGGGGCTGAGAGCCCAAGACTCTGTTCTTCCAACTAATTAATTTTACAATTAGAGCACAATGCTTTCTTCTACCTCCTCCAGACACTCCATTTCCCCCGTCATTGTTCCCATAAGTAAATCCTACATGTTCATATCAGCCTCCTATCCCCTAACTCACTCATATGCTCTTTTCCTTCTACCAGGAAAATATTTTTTGTTTATTTTACAGAAAGAACATGCTTAAAGGAGAGAAGTACATAATGTGGTTGTTTGGGGTTTTTTTCGCAATTGAGTTCTGATGACAGTGAATTGATCTCACCAATGCACACATTTCTGCATTTCAAGTGGAAGAAGAGGAGTATTTTAAGGGGTGGGAAAGAAAAAGTTGGGTCTTTTTACCGTTATGGAGTACAAAACAAAACAGTCTGACCAGACTTTCTAGTCACCTAACAACTCTGGACAGGAATAGACAGGAATAGATAAAAAAGAGATAAAAATATTGGTCTGTGTTCGTCCACAGATAACATAATTTTATGACAAGTCATCAGTCATTCCCAAGATGTGCCAAAAATGTTGTTTCCTATTGGATGATAGCATGGCTGTGGCATGGTCAGCTTCTCAAAAGGCAATTTGTGAAAAAAAACAGGGCAATTTTTGCTATCTAGCAAATAGATCCACAAAAATCTTTTAAGAACAGGGTGCAGACAGAGTAATAAATGTGCCTTAAAGTTAAAACCAAACCATTTTTGTCAATGGTTCTCCTTGTGCCTGACCAGAGGTTTTAATTATGGACATTGACGGCTCATTTCTAAAAGTTCCTCTGCAACTTTGACAACTGCAGTTTCCACTCTGTTGATATGAAGCTGACTTTTTTGAAGGTAATGTAGGTACTGTGTAATACATTAAGATAGATTTGACTCTTTAATATTTATAAGATTAGCATTTATATTAGACCATAATGAGCTCCAATTAGTATCATTCCAATCTAACCTAAGGTCTATAACCCAATTTTCTTACATTTCAGACATCATCTTCAGAAGTAAGATGGAAAAGAGTTGATTGATTCATGACAACATTTTTTAGGGTCTACCGGGAAGAAGAATTGCTTGAATGATTGATCAGCATTTTTTCATCTGTCACTTGAGGTATCTTTAATGAAAAGTACCTTATCAAGCCATGAATTCACTGATAATAGCAAGTATTTAGAAATTAACTCTTTTTTTTTGCTTGTTTAAAATCTAAACATTTCCCTTGCTTGTCAAATAAATCTTTAATTGAATTGATTTCCCTTGTTGCATCCTCTTCACAGGTAGATTGTTAAATCGATTGAAACCTCAAGGTGTTGCCAGGCTGGCATCTAAATAAATTTATTCTCCTGCTGATACTCTGTGTTCTGCTTTAATCAGCAATGCTGTGACTGATCAGAAAGTTCTTTTTGTGAGATTTTTAGCTCACATATCCAGCAACCCACCATATTTTCATTGAGCCTACTGCATACATTGAGAGATGCAGAGTGAAGCCTGAAGAAAAGCTGATGGACGCACAGAGTTGCTTTATGGAGAAGGCATGGCAAATGCCTGCTAGAAACAGGAGGATGGAAGGTAAAAACAGGAAGTATAAAGGGGATATTAACCTTACAGTAATGCTGGAAGGATGAGACCTGTCTAACTTGAGGAATCAGTAAGAAGGTGAACATAAACTTATGAGGATAATTATAATCTACGGGCTTTTTCATCAGGTTGTAAGTTTGCACAAGGGTAATTTTTCCTTTGTTTCATTCAAAATAAGACTAAATTTTTTGGATGTGTTTAGCAGAAGAGACTTGTAAATTAGACAAAATATTGAAACTGTCATGGCAATAAAAACACAAGAGGTGCCAGAATTTGGCACATCTGACCAGTGGTGATGCACTAAGATAGGGCTGAATAAATACAGAGCTTCTAGAGACCAGTGCTTTGTGTGCAAAACCCTGTGTCTCCATCACATGGCCTCTGCAAAATTTCCTTCCTGTGAACAAGCCCAGCAATAGATCCTATTTCTTCTTCTAAAGAACTACACAGAAGACATTACTTCTATGTCAAAAGAAAACATATTTTTTCTAACATTCAGCCTATTAATCACAAGTGATCACATTCATAACACATATTTCTGTGCATATACAACCCAGTTTGCATACATCTCTTCAAGTAAGGTCTCATTACCTGCTTTTAAGAACTGCCTTTAACCAGTACAGTTCCCTGGTGATGTACACTAGTCCATTAACAATTCTATGCTTTTGTACATGCTCCCTGTTTTAGAGTTTACTATGCACATGACTTTGTAAACATAAATAAAATAATTACAGAATCATTTCTTAGGAGTTATATTAACAGATGCTGCTCTGCCTGTAGAAATGCTACAAGAGATACCAACAGTCAATGAAAACAAAAGTTGAAACGGCTTTCAAAATGTTACCCTTACTCTACTCTCTTCTAATAATTTCCATCTTCAATTCAGTTCATGCTATCAAATACCCCTAAACAAGTACTCAGAACAACTCAGAGCCAGTAGTCCATCAGTACAGATGGAACATTATCATATTTCTGTTCTCAGTATCTGGAGAAGACCTTAAATAGAAGTATTTTGAAAACAATAATCCTCCATTCTCTTGTTTAATGAAGTAATCTCAGTGACCTCCACTCTCTCACAGTTCTTTCCCTTTTCAGTAAAATCCTGTACCTCTCCATTTCAGCTGGTAATGAATCTTCTTTGTTACTTCAATTTTATACTTTTCTCTGTGCCCAGAAATTGTAAAATCAATTGACTCAACATACCATGCAGCAAAGACGGATTATGCAGGGATATAAGTGATGGTCCTGAAACAGAGATATCTTTTAGATAGGTTACATTATTCAAGAATAATGTTTCTTTAAACCTTGCCCACTACAGCTTAGTGGACATGTTAATCCATTGAAATCTTTCTTTATAAGACGCATCAACTTTCAAGAAATTGAGCTCCTTCAATATATAAAATGTGCTACACATGTTCTTGCAACTGAAAATCAAGAAGCAATGAAAAAAAGTGTTGCTGCTAGCATAATTTAAAAACCAAAACCAACAAATGAACAAAACCAAACAAACTCACCACCACCGCCAAATAAACCCCAATCCCTACAGGGTAAAAAAGAAAATGTGTCAAAACTGGAAATTACCTATTTGAAACAGAAGAAATGTGATGAAGCCTTAAATGTCCACAGAAAATGTGATTAATTATGTGTAGTGGTTTGAACCAGGTTTTCCCCCTGAAGCTAAGAAAGTGGTAACCCCCAGGGGGTGGTGACACTTGAGATTTGAACCAATCTGCGCTCCTGCGAAATAAAAACATACCACAAGCAAACGGAAGAGAAGGAGTTGTAGTTTGGTGATAGAAGTGGTAGCCATGTTGTAAGACCACGAGAAGAGAGTAGGAGCCCCCCCTGTGGGGGCTCCAGCCTCCCAGTTCCTTGGCTGGGGCTGCAGGGACCTGGAACAGTGTCAGATTGGGCCAGGTGTCTGTAGCTGAAAGGTTGGGAGTTTTCTCTCCACCATGGGCAGCAGCGGGAGTCGCGGCAGCCAGCACTGACCGGAGGAAAAGCGGCAGCACAGAGCCAAAAGATAAGAGAGCAGCAAAGCAGACAGAACTTCTGCAAACTGAAAGAGAAAAAACAGCAGCAGAGAGCAGAACTAAGTTCTACAGAGAGAAAGTTTGGGGGTAAGAACTGCAAAACTCCCCTAAACTTTCTTTGAGATCCCTCCAAAGGGGAGGGGGTGGACTCTTACTGATTAGAAGTCCTAAATGGAGTAAAGGAGCTAAGAAGCTCGGTTGTCCTGAGAGCTCAGCCAGGACGGTGTGTAGGAGGTTGACCTTGGGGCCCTCCCTTGCTGCAAGCTACAAAGAAGCTCGCAGCCATCTTGAGGCAGGGCACAGAAGCTCTGCAAGGGGCTTGAGTCCCCTGAAGATACCAGACCGTTACGAAGACCCCCTGTGCTCATGATATGACCGTGGTGGAACAACCTTTGTCTGGGGTGAACGTAGCCCACGGAAGACCCCTTTGCCTGTGTCGAGGGGCCGAGAGGGGCTTGGAGGCCTCCCTCATGTGTGCTGGCAGAGATCCAGCTCCAACTGCTGCATGGAAGACACAGAGAACCTGCTGCCTTAGAAGATACTGCTGCTCAGAGACTAGAGGGATCTTTCCTTCTTCCCTCCTGGACTTTTATTTGGAGGGGAGAAGAGATCTAATCCATTGTAAATACTTATGTCATGGTAGAGATAGTTGTGATCGTGTGTATAATGTATTATAATATTTATTTGTACAGTCATTGTAATATATACCCTTTCCCCATTTTAAGTCTCATGTGGTTTGTCTGGAAAAACACATCTTATACTAGGTTGAGATGTGGGAAGGGGCTATGACTAGAGAGTTAGATTTTTGAGGCTCTCAAACCATGACATTTTGGTGCATGCAGCATACTTAAATTCAAGGTGCCATGGCAATTAGGTGATGGAATTGTTTAGAAGTTATTAATTTACAGTTGCTAAAATATTGGGAATACCAGTTGTTCTTTTAATGGTATATTTCCCTCCCTATCCTAAACTGTTAGAGGCACCCTAAGCCGGCAGTTTTCACCTGACACTACAATGAGAAAAGGTCCAGTGGAGGACTGTGAAGATGATGAGAGGACCAGAACATCTCTTTTACACAGGAAGGCTGAGAGAGCTGGGCCTGTTTAGCCTGGAAAAGAGACAACTGAGAGGAGATCTTAGCAATACATACAAATATTTTAAGGGCAGGTGGCAAGAGGATGAGGCCAGACTCTTTTCACTGGCACCCAGTGGCAGGGCAAAGGCAACAGGCACAAACTTAAAAGTTCTGTCTGAATAAGAGAAAAAACATCTTAACTTTGAGGGTTATAGAGCACTGGAACAAGTTGCGCAGGAGGACTGTGAAGTCTCTTCTGGAGATACTCAAAACCTGCCTGGATGTGATCCTGTGCAACATGCTCTTGGTGAATCTGCTTGAGCAGGGGGTTTGGGCTCGATGATCTTCAGAGGTCCCTTCCAACCCAACCATTCTGTAGCTCTGTGATTACAAGCACACTTATCACCACAATGCCTAGGGGCTCTTTCAGAGCTCCTTCTGCTTTCCTAAGGATATGGAAACAACCAAAAATGCTTAATCCATCTGCATGCAGTAATAAGTTTGTGACCTTCATTATCTAAGTCATACCTCAAAGTTAACTATACATTTTTGACAAGGATATGCATTTGAGGTTGAGGGCTCTGCAGGAAACGTTCTCAGAGATCTCTAATAACACTTTACAGAATATACTTATCAGTGATGTGGAAGATTTGATACCAGAGGTCCACAAGAACATTAAGTTTCTCACTGTCTACAGTACTAAAAGAAGTGTTGAGGGAAGGACCTTATAGCAGGTATTTTCTGTGTCAACATTTAATGCATTTTTATCTGTTGCAATTAGAAAGTGTTTTGATTTTAAAATGTTGTGGTTTTTTTCCCTAGGATTTCCAGATATCTTTTGCTAAAAACACAAACAGCTGAAATACACAAGTGCTATTTAAATACAACAAATGGATTTTTTTGCATCAAGCAGGCTTCCTTATGCTAACAAAGAAGACTGCATTGCTAAGCAAAATACATTTTAGAAAACTAGGTCCGTTTTCCCACTTGAAGCAAAATGCATACAGCTAAGTCACTATTTGTAAGCCAACATATTTTCCAAAATGAGTACATCTAAATCAAGAAAAGTCTTTGGGATCTGATTTGAAAACTACCATCTAGCAACTTACATGACTTGTAAATATCTATGGATCTTAAACTCTGCTTAAAGATACAGAAAACAGAAGTGATTTGATAAAGGATTTGGCTTGGAAATAAAATATGCGCTAGAGGTACAATCACTTATTGGTATTTTAAACAAAAGGACAGTCTTTACTATTTCCTAATGGCCTCTTGGGTTATTTTGTCTAGAGGAGCATTTCCAGAGGCTTTCATCATGTCTGGAAAGGGGGTTTATTCACAGAGCATTATTTGTGATTTGTGTCTTTAAGGTATATTCTATTTTTTGGACAATGTCTTCTGTGGGAAAAACAAATAGTTCAAGACAGAATACTTTTAACTTCAAAACTGCCTAAATTTCCCCATGTCACACAACAAAGAAGTCAGTCTCATGTATTTTACTGTAAACATTTTAAAATATTCTGTGATGATCTATCTCTGAACTAGATCAGTGAATTCTGGCTACTGACCTAATAGTCAGGCACTAAACACAATACTTTTGCACCATTTTCCAATAAAACCAAGAAATCCTTAATGTCAGGCACTTGCCTGCAATAGCTGGACTACAAAACAAAAGGCGGAGAAGACCTGACATGACTTCAGCAAGTAAACAGAAGGTTGTTGACCATGTTTTGCAAGTAGCTCAGGGTTTGTATCTGCCTTCTACTGTGTGATTTATCAGTTGAAATCAGTAGATACACTCCTAAAGCCAAGATCTGATCACTCACTGCATTCTATTTTATGTCCAAAGCCCTTAAGCCCCTTTCCTTTATTACTTCAAAGACTAAACAACTCATTCAGAGGCAAATCAGTCACTTTGCACTTATACCCCCAATCAACATCATAAGGAGTGCCTCACATTTTTCTGACATAATCTTTTGGATTTTTTTTTCCAAGGACATTTAAGAAAAAGGATATGTAGTTTATGAGTTGTTTCAGAATTTGAGCGATAGCTCAATAAACACTGAAGAGGATCAGCTGTTGTTCTGAACTTCTTGCAGGTGTACAGTTATTACAGATTACAATAGATCACTCACACCTTTGTGCTCTGAAACATGTATTGCAGGCCAAACTATCCAATGTAATTTTAACTGCAAAGAGAGAGAGAAATTCACCCACCATTTTGGCATATCTGTGTTTATTTCACTGAGAGCACAACTGGGAATAACATGTCCATCCAAACAACTTGCATGAGTTGACAGCAATCTAATTACTGTCTTATTTAGGTTGACAGATTATGGAGAAAAACAGACAGTTTGATCAGCTCAAATCTTTTTCCATCCCAGAAGCTGTATTTCCGCTCATGTTATCACTGGGGACACTTGTATTGTGTAATGTCTTGCGTAAGGCACTCGCTTACCAGGCTGGAAGCTGCATATACACCTGATTAAGTTCTTTCTAATACCTAATTTAATGTAAGATTCTCCATCACCAAGTTAAAAAAAAAAATAAATATTATAGCAGTAGGGTTAAAGGTCTTTTCAATTGTGTGTTTTTCAAAATTTAGAGGTGGAGTTATCTCTTTTCAGTTTTCCATACTAAAAGGCTTCTCAAGATCATTAGTTCAGTTGTGATTGTCTCCTATAATTCTGTTCTTGATGAATAAGCAGAGATTTCAGGAGCAAATGATCTTATATGATAAATTTAAGACATGTTCTTCTCTATATAATGTTTGCCAGCTTAATATTCCAAATATAAGTGCCAGTAGGAATCAATCAAAAGTTATCCTATTTTCTTGAAATCTCAGTCCCATGTCTCTATGAACCCCTTTTGCCTATGAATATGGGAAAAGAAGGACAAGAGGATTATTGAAATTGAAGGTTAAAAGATATTTCAGACTTGAGCGTTATAACAGCCTCTCCAAGCAGGATTGTTCGGTGCTGGATCAGTTGAGTTCTTGTTGATTCATGTCCAAATATGTAGATATTTATCCAAATTTCACTATGAAGGCTATAGTGTAAGGATAGCTACAGTAAAATTGGTGTTTAGGAGGAAAGACACTAGGACAAGAACTGAAAAAATAAGGCAATAAATGAAGCATTTACTGTGAAAAGTCATGAGAATTATTTCGCCAATTGTCAGGAAAACATTGAGTATTTCCATGTTAACTTGGAAACAGCAGTTCCCAGTAAGAAATCACAGCAGCTGAAATCCTGCTATTCACAAGTAAATAATAAGAAAAAAACCACTTACTAGACAATATCACTTTGTATTCTCTACCAATCATATGCATGAGTTCTTCTCTTGAATATCTCCACTTTGTTTCACACTGATGTATTTAATGGCCTCATTTGTGTATTGGTTTACATTTTCATTATATTTTGCCATTTAGAATTCTCCATGATTGTGTTTCATTGAACAGATGCACTACATTTTCTCTGCAGCAAATTCTATGATCCATAATTAGATGTCAATATGTTTTCTTGTAATGCTATTGTGAATTAAACACATTTTTAGTTACACGGACATTAATTAAAATCATATGCTGAATTGTTACATCTTTTCAAGCCAGTTGGAGAAAATATTTCTGGTTTACTTGAGTGCTGTAAAGCATTCCATTTTATTTCTTCAATAGTTACTGTACTGGAAGATTCTACCCCATCCCATCCCAAATGACGCAATATCAACGTGCACAACAAGATAAATCCTACCCCGGGATGCATGGATCTAAGTGCTAAAGAATGCCTTCAGTCATGTGCCCTTAAATGGAAGATCAGGACAGCTTCTCTCTCTAGGAACTGAGATCTGTATTATTAAATGTGACAGAGGGAAGGCAAGACCTAAAATGTACCTTTGTCACAGGGGTCTCTGCCTATATAGGGACATATTGGAGAATAAATGTATCACGTTAGGAAAAGTGATCTTAAATCAAGGAAGAACCAGGCCTGTAATCCCAAACTAAGTGCTACAAGCAAATTTTAGAAACTTGGCTGCTGTTGACAGATAGGAAGAACAGAGAGAACAAGAGTAGTACCAAGATCTTGCATAATCATTGACATGTTTTATATACTAAGTGATGTAATTTTTTTTTCCTGTAGGGGAGTCAGTTTTGATGGGCAGGAGCTAAGAATTAAAAAAAAAAATCCATAGCAGTAAGTTTTGGAGGAGATTTCAAGCAGGTCCCAACAGAATGAATGGCATAAGGCTGGCATAAGATGTGTGAAATAACTGTAAACAGCTAGTGGGATGTGAGCTAGTGAGGAAAAGAGCAAAGAACAGCTTAAAATATTAAGGCAAACCAGTGAGAACCAATATTCTTCCCTATTATTGTAGGTAGCACGTCCTTCCAAAAACACCCTTTTGGTTAGTATAACATTTATTTCTGCTTCCTACTCAGTGAGGACAAGTTTTCCTCCACTCTGCAGTTGCAAAAGTTCCCAAGACAGAAATTATGAGATTCAGAAAAGTAAAAGCAGGATAAAAAGGGAAGTTGGAGTTCAGGCTCTCCTTTGCTTGGTGGAGGTTAACTCTGTGAAAAATATTGCTGCATACTGCAAAGGGGTAGAGATAGGCAGAAGAGGTACCCTCTACCAAAACAAACAAACAAACAAACAAACAAACAAAAAAACAAAAAAGAAAGGACTAGATCCCTTATTTAACTCCCCCACGTAAAGCAAAATAAGTCTGAACTGTTCAAAGAGAGGGTTCTGTGCTGCCCCTTTTCTATTCTCCTCCTGTGAGACAATCTCTTTTGCCCAGTTTGCCCAGTTCATCTCCAGGGAGTTTAGTTTGGTAGAGGTGTAAGTTTGCTCCAAGAAGAATTGATGAACCTAGATGAGGGAGAAATTCTTTTTTTTTCATACAATTATATTACACATACTGCAGTATTTAGGAAACTTTCAAAGGACAAGGTAATGATTTGATTGGGAAAGTATGCTAGAACAAAAAGAGGAAAAAGAAAGAGATTAAGCCAAGCCACTAAATAAGCCCACAGGTGTTTTGCTGCAGTGGAAAGACATTGCTAACTTGGGTACAAAAAAAAATATTTCTACAGCTTTCCTCTCTCTGTCCTCTCTCACCCCTCATCATATGCAGCTGTACAAGGAAGATTATAACTGGTGTTTGCAGGGATGTGTCTTCAGCATTTTCCAGAAGATGCTAATTGATTAAAATTTCAATGTTTATAAGATGGGTATTTGCAAAATGAGACATTCAGAAAGAGAAAGGGAAAAAATTTTCTTCATCCCGTTTCGTTATTTTAGTGAAAAGTTCAAATTTTTAGTTTTTAAAAGATAAAGGAAGACTTATTTGAAAACAAAAAACTTAGAAATTACTGCTTTTTTTCTAGTTTTCAGCTTGTAAAAGTTAGAGAGATTGCAATTTCCCCTCCTGACTTAGCTCTATTTTCAGTCAGAGCACATGCGATTCTAATGAGTGCCATTAGGTCCATGACAAATTTTCTGAGTATCAAAACGACTTATGGTAAAATACAGACTTCACAAAATTAAAAATAGTGTATTGAGTTCTTAGAAGATTGAAAGGCAAACATTCTGAACTGTGAATAAGTCATTTTTTAAAAAACCTGTAAGAAAACTCAAATTTAGAGAGGAGCTCAATTTGCATGCAAGATTTACTGTAAATTTTGAACATAAATGTCATCAAAATGTTCTCAGAATTAGGTTACACAAAAGACAAATTCTGACTGAAGACTCTATTATTTGCAAGTATCACATAGGCAAATAGCTAGAGCAGTTATGAGTTTAAAGTCTGTAGATCAAGGCTTGGATTCTCTGAACACATCAAAAAGTCTCATAGCAGCTCCCAAGGTTCTGCTGATTAACCCAGTAGGATATTAATTAAGAAAACATCTGCCATCCATACTCAGCATTCTCTTTCACCAATTAGGAGAGATCTGGGTAATTCAGACTTCTGAAGCACTTTTTTTTTACTTTTTTTTTACTTTTTTTTTCCCCACAGAGAATTAATCTGTAGAGCACTGATTGAAATAAGCCAGTTTACTACTAAAACAGACTTTAATACCTACTGCAAGTAGGAGAACTGAAGAAAAAAGGAGATTATCATTTCAAAAATAGTTCAAGCTACCTGACCCAGTTTTGTGTAGCTACTGGATTCTCAACCCATCTTCCTGTGCCATATACTGGCAGAACAAGGGGTTAGCCTGTCCCTTCCCAGAGAAAAAGCTCTGAAACAAAGTAAAATAATAAAACAGTTCAGGGGAGTTCCACAAAGAAAAGACTAGCTAAGGAGAACAGGATTAATATTTTTCAAAGCTGAATACAAAGATGTCAAATTTAGACATATGTTAGTTGTTTTCCTTGCAATGTATTTTCCTTCACATGATCTTGTGGTGCTATAAAACACTGATGGTGGCATTTGCTTGACTACAGTCAAAGATACAGTGCTGCTTCTGTGACACCTACTTTTCAGAGGTTTATACAATTCACTTAAATATACATCAGAGCATAGCAGATTACCAGCAGATCTTTCTTATCCCTCTTGCCAGTGAACAGCCTTATCCAGTTGCATGCCCTTCCATCTTGACTTTTCTAACCAAAGACAGGCAAACAGTGAAGCCAGTTATGCCTACTCAAACTTTGCAGAGATCTGTCACTCTCCCAAATCATCTTCTTTGCAGTCCATTTAGTCCCTTCTTCTTTAACCTGCTGTCATCTTTAGCTTGTGCTCCCACACTGTAACAGTTTCTCTTCTTGGACTCTACAGAGATGGCAACTCCAACTGACCAGTGACAGACACTCCCCTTGTGCTTTCACTCTTGCTGTCTGTGAGAACATGAAGAACCATTTAATTTTCATTTCAAAACTAACCTTAAAAATTCTCCTCTGCCATGATGCTTTAAAAAATTGTCTATGGTTAAGCAGCTGGTGTGCCAAGACCACTGCCTACTGTGCCAGTCAATTTCCTCTTATTTTTAACACTCCCCATGCAAGACCAGCCATCTGTTTCTTGGTTTATCCCTTGATTGCAATCTTTTGGGGATGGGTTTATTTCTCTACATTTAGCACCATCCAGACTGGGGTCAACAAACCCAGGCAGCCCATTCAGTAGTTATAAATATATTATATAGCCTTTCATGCTATAGTTGTGGGGATTGGGTTTATTTTCCTTTGGCATTGGAATGGGAAGTAATCCAACATTTTCTCCCTCGTTCTTTTCATTTATTTTTTAATTAGAATCCACTAAATGCATAGCAAAATAATAAAAATAAAAAATTGTTGAAGTATTACAGTAATAACTTTTAAGAACATAAGTGATTGCTGAATACCAAATAGCTGCAGTGAACCTTTCTCCCCTACATAAGAACACTGTATACTAAAGCAACACATGACACATTAGGTTTTGTTCTTAATTCTTAATTACCATTGAGACAGATTGCATGTTGAACTGTGATTAGCTTTATAACAAAAGAAGTGAAAGTGTAGAAGAACTGGAAAAAAAATGATACAAACTGGAAGCCTTGAAAGACTTAAGTCTAAAAGGGCCTAATTTCAGTATTTGCAGCAAGACCTGCTTAGTGAAAGATCTAAAAACTAGAATTACAGAACTCATATAGATGGTACCCTCTGGGTTGGTTCCATCCAATTCATCACTAAATTGCAGGATGCATCAAACTGAGACCAAACTTGCAGTCTTTGCTGCCACCAAAGAAATGACTCATTTGCCCCTGTTTGTTTTAAAGAGCCTCCTGCTTTGTCCTGCTTCTTTGTACAGTAAGAGCATGGCGGGTGGCAGATCATTTTGTGAATAGGTGTTCATATTACAACAGAAAAAAAGTGGGACAGGGAGTTTCACATTTTCTGTTTGTCTAAGGAAGCCTAAGAATTTCCTGTATGAGCTTCTTAACTAACCAGAAAAAGGTAAGTCTATGGTGAAGCTATCACAATTTATTCTCCTGAAAATATTTCATTCCTTCATATAAAACTAAATAGCTTTACCTCCAACTCAACTCCTTTTTAAAGTAGGCTTTTGTGTGTTGTGTACCATAAAATTTGCTGTCATTTGTCCATAGTCCAGCATATTTTCACAGATAAGAAAGTGTTAGAATGCTTACTTTATAGAGGTCAGAGGGGCTTAAATATTGGTGAGTATTTCTCAGAACTGAAAAAGACTTGCTCGTTCTCAACCATGCCCAGAAGATGACATTTCTTATGAAATTTCTCTTCTGAAAAAGCAGGCTGGAATGGATTTGAGTTTTAGAAGTTACATAGTGAAGAGTTGGATTTAATCATCAGAATTTTGGCCTGAGGTGAAGAATGGTGGTTAATCACCTAATCACATAATTTTCAGTATCTAGTTATGCATACAGTATACTCCTATTTCTAAAATGATCCTGTAGGAAAAATTTCAGTGTGGTACAGCTGGTATATAGAACAAAAAGATAATGAAATTATTGATAGAAAAAAAAATAAAAAAGAGCAATAGTCCAACAGGTTAGTACAGAAAAGAGACAGGGAAAAAAAGAGAACAGCAGTTAGTCTGTCATTTTATCTTACTATCATTCTTGATTTATGAAATCCAAGGGAAAAAAGGAATGTAAAGAAAAAAATCTACCCCTTGGATATTTGCTAGTATTTCAGGTCACACTACAAAAGCTGCCTTATTTTAAGAATTTTCAGAGGATTATTTCTCCCATGTCTCTGCGACCTCCGAGATATCTATTTTGAATCTGACATTCATGAAAAGGAGAGGCTAAAAAACCCTAGTAAAAAAACTATTAGTCTAAAACTAATCAGATTCACCCTTATACAAAACTGTGGAACCTCTCACACATCCAAACAGCAAACTTTGAAACAGGGGGGCACAATCCTGCACAGTTTTCCCAAGGAGGTCTTATTTCTGTAAAGACAACCCTAGAATACCCGTTCATATTCTTTCACAAAAAAAATAAATATATACAATCTTCACATCTGGAGGAGTCTGGAGCAGAAGTTGAAATGTGTCAAGTTATGTGGCGCTTGCTGTTGTAGCAAATGTCTGCTAGGAATTTATAGGGGGAAATTTAGCTTTGGCACAAATGATAAACATGTACTAATAATACTTCTCTATCTCAAACATTCATATTTCTGTGAGTAGGTAGAGATCAACAAACTTATCTATTGGTGATCTAAACCAAAAGATAAGCCCAGAGGTGAAACATGCTGTGCCAAGAAATGATTTTTCCTATCCTGAATCCACAGGTTGTAGGATAAAAGAATTAAAGCTACTATTCGTTTTGGCTTTTCTTTGTGTTCCTGTATGAAAGCCATGGCTGATGATCATCTGCATCATCCTAGTGCAAACGCAATGAACTTAACCCCAAATAAAGACAGATCACTCCAGTTTTTAAAAGAAAATATAAGCAGTCACTAGAAGAGGAGCTGATTATTCTACCATGTTATACTACCCTCTCATATGTCTTAATTTTGTTTGATTTTTCCCCAGGAAGTGCTAGAAAGAGCTGGCTGTCAACAACTCTCAGGTTCCTTTTACAAAGCTGTAGATTTTCCAAGACTGTGCACCAAACTAGAATTTGTGATGATTTCCACCCACTCATGCTGTACATGCAGATGGAAATCTGAACAATGAAATAAAGCCCATATATATCCTTCCTTTTTGACCTGCACTGCAGTGCTTTATACAGAGCACCCAACAGTATGAGTTGCTTTGTATGGAGCACTCTCTAAAGATTTTTGTAATCTAAAGATTACAACTTACAAGGATATTACAACTTACTTAAAAAGGTAAAGCAAACAAACAAACAAACAAATAAACAAAAACCCAAACCCTAGTTTATATTCATTTTTTGAAGAGCAAGATGCTTTCCCATGTACTTCACTGACACAAAGATTTATTTCTAAACCATGAAATCTGTGTGAAGCTTGGGCAATGGAGAAACCACACCCTATTCCCTTCTTGCCCAAATTACATATCAGTACAGCCCTTTTACCTGTGGCTAGCTTACCTCTGGTCCACAGTGATGCAAACAAGCAAAGACGCAAATCTACCTTTGCTTACATGCACAAGATTTGACCACCTGGAGAGAGAAGCAGAGGTGAAAGTTTTCCTTCAGAAAGCTCTTGGCTCTGGTTTTCATCAATTTTCAGTCAATCCACAATATATTGATACTCAGAATGACCCACGTTGTTGAGCTTTTCCTTCATGTGATGAATGAATGCTGCTAAAGGAGAAAGTTAAACTGTGAGTTCACACAGATAGGCCATCAAATCTAGCTATAAATCTAAGTGGATGAGAGCTTCTTAGCCAGTCAAATGTAGTCATTCAGCACATAACTAGCATAAAAGACTCAAACTTGGCCTCAGAACTTACCTAGAGTAATTCTGGGTTTCTTGGAAAGAACTAACATCTTCCTGTGTTTACTGTATTTCATCTTTCTGAGGTATCTTATACACCTCCATCACCAGTACTTTCTCCATTCAGAGTGACACTTCAAACCATCTAAACTCAGCTAACACTTCTGTCCATGTTATTCCAATAATCAGAAGGATCTGTGTCATATATATAACATGATATACAAAATATATGAATTAGAACTCAGCTCACCGATTTTACTATTTTTGTGAATATAAAAGATCTGCAATAGTATTATATCACTAAGAAATACTAAAACATAAAAATCAGGTTAAATGCTTGGATCCCTGTTAATGATTTGACTCATGCCTGATTTCTCTTTGGCTTGGGAAAGGAGGGTAGGTTAACATCTTATTGCAATATCATGATGCAGCATTATATTACCTGAACTACTATGATGAGTTCAGTATATTCATTTAAAAACTACCATTACAACTAAAGTGATCAAAACACGTAATTCTGACCAAAAGCAATGTGCAGCTCTGTGTGATTTGGGCTGTAAAGCACCCACTTTCAGACTCTGTGGTATTCAACAAAAAAGGTTACAATTTTTGTATTTCACTTCTATCTTCAAACTATATAATCTTTTAGATTATAAAATCATAAAATCTCAGTCATTAAGGCACGTATGATGTTAACGTGGTATTGCCTCTACTGCATTACATGATACACTGAAAATAAGGTCTGTCAGTTAGCAGAGGCTGTATCCAGTGCTTCATCCATTTTGGATGACTGTCACAGGACTAACAGAACTCAGGAGCAGCACCACCTATGTTGACATGGACAACAAAGTTAAACCAGAAAAAGCCCAGATTATGAAAAGTCCACATTCATGTGTATGAACTTTTGAACATTATTGTACCACATAGGCTATAAACTGATGCTCTTCACCTGGTATAGCGTGGAAACCCAAATCTTCAGGGAGAAGTGATCATGCAGTACTCACAGTTTCCCTATCTGAAATGTACTTCGTGCTTCTGTAACATAGTTGACTCAGGGGAAAAAAAAAAAAGAATGATAAATCCACAGCACACCTTGAACTGTTAGGATGTGCAACAACATATTTGATAGCACCAAAAGTCTCACTTTCTTCAAAAAGTGATGGCCTAACCATATAGCCTGTACACAAGTAAAACGTCTCAGATCTTTTTGGGCAAAATTCCTCCCTCTCCTTCTCCTTCCTCTCACTTTTGCTTCCACACGCCCAGTCAATACTGGAGAAATTTGTCCATGCGAGGAATGGTGCCAAGAGGATTCAGTCTCTGCAGCTATGCTGCAACAGGCATCACAGCCCCATTGCACCTCCTGTGCTGGAGAGGGACGAGAGTATCAGAGAAACAGAGAAACTCAGAGAAACCACCTTCTCTTTCAAAAGACAGACTGCTATTCACTTTTTCCATTATTGTTATTTTTGCAGCTCTGTTCCCCCATCTTACCAGTCCACCATAATGTCATAAAGCAATATTAAGTCATGCCTTTGCTTTTTGTATATAGTCAAAGCACTTTTGGCTCCGTGTGCTTCCTTTAACAATTGGGAGAGGGTTGGATTTTTTTCCATAGCTATTTCTTTCTGACTGACAGACTGCTGTTAATCACATGTGTAACAGTATTCTGAACTAAAATAAGTTTATTTGGTTTGAAAAACTGTTATGTTCCCCTCCCTTGTCCCTGTGCCTGTTGCCACAAGTAATTTTCACAAGTTGGTTTTTTGAAAGGTTGTTTGGTGTTGGATGTTTTTTGTGTTTTTTCATCTAAACGCATCTTTCCAAAGCTGAGATTATAAAACAGAAAGGTGTTTTCACCGTGTTTTCATTATTTGCTGACACTATCTACTTGGATTGAAAAGAACTCAAAGAAACAGAAATTAGTATAAAAATGCATATAGACACACATGTTGAATGTAACAAGTAATGTTTCCCTGATCTCTGGGCATGAAGAAAACTCATCTGCATTGTGAATTTAGGCCTTAAGGACCTACTTTAACCAAAAGTCAATAGCACTTTGATTTATAAAGCACAGATACCTTAAAAGTTTTAATACTACTATATACCTCAACTTTAGCCCAAACCAATAAAGCTCAAAAGGTTCCATAGTCTTACTTCTTGTTGAAGGCCTGCAAACAATAAACTTAAATACACAGTGGAGAACCAATGCAAAGGTCCCACCTTCCCAACCAAATATAACCTGCAGGGACAATTTTTAAGTTTCACATTTGGGGGATTTTAATATGCAAACCATATACCTTGATGAGAAGGTAAAGAAGTGATCTGATTCAATTTTATGACAGCTCTGTTTACTAATCATCAAATTTTCCACTAGTATTTAGACATCTGGAAGATGCAACTCATTATTAGCAGCACTGAAACATACAGAAGAATTATTTGCTGCACTCCTCTGCTGCTCTCAAAATAGAAGATGGGGACAAGCAGACGGGCAGAGAGCAGATATGAACTGTCTGCTCTAAAACATGTCAGCAAGACAGGGTTATTGATCAGATGAACAACAGGAAAGGAGATATCCTTTGGCTATCCTTATTCTTCCAGCTTTCTTTATAGTGTTCAGTATGAGCAATACAGGGCTGAAATCTGTGTGACTGAGAGCAGCAAGGTCCACTTCATGAGGATTTTGCACTGGCCATTTTCACTCAGTCACAAACGTATGCCTTGTGCAGCTCCTAGTAGATATTCCCATTCAGCAGGTTCACTAAAAAAATTTAAAAGGAAAAATATTTACCTCACTTCTTTTTTTTTCTAGCAAAGTGTAAAGGTATTATTGATCAAATTTGTCTCTTTTTCTAGAAATGTTAGGTTTCACCTGCAAATTGAAAATTGGCAATTGTTCTAATCTTGGCTTCTGAATATGTTTAATAAAATACACATCGCACAGTGTGAAAAGCTACCACACTGGAGGCAAAGCAGGGGAGGGCAATATGTTCTCCCTCATACATGAATATTATGAACCAGATAAACACTGGATTTTCTTGAAGCAGATCATCATTTCCTCAGGCTTGTAATAATGAAAAGTTTAATTTCATTCTACAAAAGCGGTGAGGGGAGCCAAAGAAGCTTTTCTATAGAAACTGGAAATGGTAGGAGCTCTCTCACATCGTTAATGACCCATTTTCACAAAAGTTCCCTCTCTCAGGAATATGACTTCCAGTACAAACTGGAAGTAAAGTAGCACACAAGTAAATACAGTGGTATGAAAGCATATGTTCTTCTTAGGAAGGGCCTGTTTCACTGCAATTTATGGTTTATAGTAGAGCAATACTCAGTAGCAATAGCATTACTACAGTTTGTGATTACACTAAATAATACTGTTATATTTGAGGTTGGAGATGGTTTTCCCACAAGCCCTTGGCTGAGAGCTTTTTTTCATGAGACATCCTCTCACTGAGAAGGACCAACTCCTTTCCCTTACTACCTTTACAGAGTGCAAGAGTTCTTAGCTACATTTGGCTCCCAATACTCTAAATTCCTAAAAGAAACAAACCTGACTAATTTGCTTTTCCAGTGCTCCGATATCAAACATCACCATGTTTTTGCAAACAGCAATGACAATGTAAAACATCCCACATTTCAAGCCAGACAGCTCAAATATAAAGTTTTTCCTTTCAAAAAAGACTTAAAAACCCCAGACTGCAAATTATATTTTACCCAACAAAAAGTCATATATCATTGAAAATTCTGCCCATTCCCAATCTTTAAAACTACTTAAAATGTCAGTAGCAGGGGTATTATCTCAGGTACTGTGCTAAATGAAAGTAGCTCTATTCCACCCACTTATGTTCTTTCTTTAGTTTAATTGAAAGGTTGAATTGAAGTGTTTTCATTTCCTGCACTAAAATGGTGTGCAACATCACAGCTCAGTCTTATCCACCTTCTTTCAATCAGCAGCATGTTTCTATGGAAGTGTAAACCATTCCATTATGTGTATAAAAGGATTTGTGATCTCATGTGCTAGAAGACACTGATTAAAAGCATTATTTAGTCTCAATTTAATACAGTGGGCAGGATCATCTGCTGGGCTTTACGGCTTGCCAACGCTCTCAGTGACTCCAGTGAATGAGCTTACTCAAGATAAGAGTTATCAAGAAACCTTCAACCCTTCACTTATTTAACAGCCAAATGAATCAAACAGATACAGAAACTATTGAAAAGGTTTGCAAGGAGAAGCGGGAGAGCCAGAATTACTCTTTCCAGCCTTTGCCTACCAAACACATTAGGAAGTTTCTCTATGTCTAATATTAGACAGCAGAATCGGACCTCCAGCTACTGTCTCCAGAAATTCACTCAGCAGGAATGAATGTGGCTCCACATGAGATGACACCAGAGTACATATATTGTGCCAGACTATCACTAAGCTTCAGATGGGTTATCAGAGATGATGCCAGAGGCCAGATGCTGCCGAGAGCAATGAGTTCTGCCTCTGGAAGGAGGGAAGTTGCTCCAATCAAGCATACCCTACAATGCTGCCACAATTCTGAAAAGGTCCTTTTGATGATGGGGGGCGCTTGCAGAGGGAAGGGGGACAGAAGTGGGGAGAAGGCTGAAACAATGGCTCATTAACTATTTCTCTCCAGTGTATACCAAAAAATAATTTCTAATTGAAAATTATGCCAACTACAGAGAGAATGATCTGAAAATAACCCTTACTTCTAACTCCCCCCCCCCATTTCGTCAAGTTTCTTGGCTTTAAGACTTTCCACACTCCTCTCTCTGCTTCCCCCTCTCCCACCTCTCACCTCCTCCCTCTCCAATCTGTCTTCCCCGCCTCCCTTGACAGGCTCTTTAGCTTTAATTCAATAGTTAAAAGGCTGAATCGAAAGTTGTGTAATCGGTTTGAACCAACTTTTATTCCATATTGGAAAAGGAGTAGAGGCTAAGAACAGCCCAGATGTGATTTTGCATCCAAGGGAGTGAGCACAGTGAGCTACCAATATTTCCCCCTTACTGTGCATGTTTTATTTGCCTGATGATAAATGTTACCTGCACAGTCAGATCCAGCAATGGGACATCTGGGTGACATCTGGAAGCACAGGGCTCTTCCTTAGGCCATTCTCATCTGAGAAATTTCATCACTGCTGTTGTCTGAAACCCAAAACCTAGAAGCTGCTTTAGTTTTAGTGGAAGGCAAATTTCAGGGAGAAAAAGGCAGAATAAGTGGAAGGAAAAGAGACAGAGAAAGGAATGACTGAAATATGAAAAGGCAGAGAAAGACTGACCAGTTTTATTCTTTGTGTCCAGAGCAGATCAATTTCAGCTGAAATAGGTGCAGAGCATTCAGATAGGGACAACGAGAAATCTACCATGTAGGTGAGAGAAGAAGATGCCCTGATTAGCCTGATAAAAATGCTAATATGCATTATGACTGCTGAGTCTAATTGTAAAGACTGAACATCAGTGAAGAAGAAAATATCTCAGTGTTAGTAGACAGTATTAACACAAAAACAAATACCACACATTGCCTTCTGTTGTCCAGTTTCAACATCCTGAGATAATTCACCTCAGCATGCTGAGACCAGTAGCAGATTGTCTATAACTCTGGTAACACCAATACCTGAGCCAACCGGAGGCTTGTCATGGGAGGATCACAAACTCATATTGATCAGGACTCAGATAATTAGGTATAATAAGGTTCAGGCATCAGGACAATGAAAACAGGATTTAGCAAGGGATGGGAGAGCAATATCTGAAACTGCTGGAAATGCACTGGATGTCACTGGGGTTGATTTCATTTGCGTCCTGGCTATAAGCCAGTAAGAATATGAGGAAGAAGTTCTTTATTGTGCGAATTACCACACACTGGAACACATTGCCCAGAGAGTTTGTGGAGTCTCCCTCACTGGAGATATTCAAGAACCATCTGGACACAATCCCGCGCCATATGCTCTAGGATGACCCTACTTGAGCAGGAAGGTTGGACCAGATGACCCACTGTGGTCCCTTCCAACCTTATCCATTCTGTGATGTTATGACTGAAGACTTTGGGTAAAAAAAGGGAGAAACTTAGAAGATCTGTGTTGCCTTTAGTTTAATAATTAAAAGGAGAAAATAAATCATGATTCCTTATACAGCCATTAAGAGGAACAAAAACACTACCACAGATTTTTCACCATGTCATGGAGAGAAGAATCAGGTTGATTTTTTTCTCAAAGGCCAGCATCACACCATTTTAGTTTCATGTAATCTAATTAACCCTGTCTGTAAAACTCAAATTCACTCAGAGATTTCTCTCACAAGGAAAACAAAATCACTTATTATATACGTTGGGTCCCAGGTACTGGTTCTCTTTAAACTATTTCCTTTAAGGTAAATGGTAAAATTAGAAATATATATTATATGAATTTATTCTGGCTGTTCTTGTTTTTTTTTCCTGGCTATTTGAGGGTTTAAAAATAAACCAGCCATATTGCATTGCTTGAGAAAAAAAATCTTAGATCTCAAATATAACTTATAAAGGGAAATTTTTATTTTTTAAAAAAATAATCCTAGGATTATAAAATCCAAAAGAGCATATGGGAAGTGCACACATATCTTCATATGCACTGAAGCCTGACACTTGCACAAGGGCTAAATTTTATCTGTGAGTGAGTCCATAAGGACCTTCCATCCTCTGAGAAATGGAGCACACACCACAGCAGCAGTGGCCCAAACTCTTAGATCCTCACCACACACATGTGATTTGCACCCAAAATATTCAAATTACACATACTTTACAAATCAGATTAAAGATTTTAACAAGTTGCTATCAGTGCCAAAACTATTGTATATTTAGATTTTTCCTTTCTTTTTATTTGGATTCTTTTAACGATCCACCCGTGTAGTGACAAAACACAAAACAAACCCACTCTTTCTTTGTGATCTAGGAGAAAATAGAAAACATCTCCAATTTCCATAGTTGCAATCACCCAAAGAACAATACTAACTTCTTTTGAGGCAGATGTTTAAGAAAACATTTTCAACCACTTTCCCCAATTTCTTCTTGAACATAGTAAAAAAAAAAAAAAAAAAAAAAAAAAAAAAAACAAAAAACAAAAAACAAACAAAGACTTTGACTATGTGCTGTTGTTGTGAGGGGGCTTTTCTTGCAAAAAGCAGCCAAAAGTTGCATCACTTTTATCTCCTCACGTGTTGTCAGCTCCCCCTGTGCACATACATCCACCCTATACACAGTGAGTGCATATGGGAGTGCATTGAAATATCTGTGGGATAAGTGCAGTATTAGCTTAGTGTGGTAACTTTGATGTGTGATGCTCTGTAGGGCTTCCAGCAGAGTGACAGTCCCTTACCCTAATGCAAAGACTATTCTTCATCTATTCAGTTCACTTCCAATAGTCTCATATCATTGTTAGTGGCACAAAGCAGATTGTGTGTTCCCAAAAGAAAGCCTTGCATCCCTGAGGATTAGTTCCCACTTTTGAGTATCAGTTCTGAAGCATTCAACAATTTTTATCAGATGAAAATAGGGGTCAAATGCAGCCGAATTAAAAGAAGGGAAAACAAACAGGTCAAAATAAAATGAGGAGATAAGCTAGAATTTGTGTTCCTACTACATTTCTTCCAAAGGGGAGAACTTGATTTTTATAGCATGGTACTTTCCATATCAGTAAAGTCGGAACTTTGTCTCTGAATATACAAAGAATACCACACTTTGAATTCAAATGTACAGATTGCAGCAGTTAAACATTAACTGCTTTTTCCTGAAAAATTCATTACCATGTACTGTTCTATGAGACAGATTTGGTGCATTTAAAACCGTAAATTGTGCTACATCTAGAAATCAGAAGACCACAAGAAATACCTCAGAAGCTAACACATCCCTTAGAACCTGTGACTCTCTTCTGCTACGAGTGCCCACAGTAAGCAGAATTTTCCTCTGAGTGGGTTTGCAGATCCAAGGAGAGAAGGTGCCCCATAATTTGCCAAACATATTCTTGCTGAGGTTACGGGGCCACTGTGTTAGGTGCTATAGAAAAAAAAAATACATCTGGAAATTTTACAGCAGAGAGAGACCAAATGTGAGGGACAAGTAACTTTCCAGCACTGATATTGCAAGTCAGTGGTAGAGACAAGAACAAAGCCAAGGTCTTCAATCATAGTCTAGCAGTTCCCTTCCTCACCCCATCCCCCACCATGGTATTACTGTACTTTTAAGGATTAATTTTTAAGGCTGTATTACCTGTAAGTGTGGGAACATTTTGTGTGGAGGAGTGCTGCTAAAAGGCTATTTAAAAGAACAAAAATACCATATGCTTCCTGGATTAATTTTGAAGCCTCATTAAGGTCAACACAAAAGACTTACATACACTTGTGATTTGGCGTGTACTTTCACTTGATCAGAGAAGGATGGTATTTTTGTAAACACAGTTGCTAATTTAACCAGTCCAGAATAAACTCGTGTGTAAATATCCTAAGTTGTAATAGTGCTGCACCTCGGGAGCAAACACACCAAGTAGATGCTAAGTTTACTAATCTTAAGAACTGATGCCATTTCATTTATGAACACAACAGAGAATAAAGAAAATTCATATTATTTAGCTACTTCTACCAAAGTAGCAACCAGTTCTACAAATTGGTAATTTAAAACTGAGACAGAGGTTGTGTCTCTATGTCAGAAAGGGTGTGTAACCTTGTGCCTGCTAGCAGCAAATTACGTGTTAAATAAGGCTAACATATTCCAATACTGTCATTTTATTCTTACTACTAGCTATAAAAAACATATGAGAAGCAAATCCTGAGATTTTACCCTGAAATATTCCAGTGATACCAAACGTAGTCCCAATATCTATGAAAAAAAAAAGTAATATATTAATTATATCAATTTAAAATATAAAAGCATTATTCTACTCCAGTACGGGTTCTGTAAATAGAATAGTATTGATGTTAGTGGACATACACTAAATTTTTTTCAGACTAGAAAAAAAATTTTTATTTTCAAATTGCCAACTAAAGACCTAATATTCCATTCTGAAAACTCTGAATTTGTTTTCACATTAACACAACATTTTTTATCCCAGCGACTTATCAACGGGGGAAAAAAAAAGCCAGAAAAATCAGAATTTATAATCCAGCAGGATGCATTGTCTCACATAACCTTAACCCAAAACTAATAGCATTCATTATGTGAAGACCAGCATTTGAAAAGTTTCATTTAATCCTGCAGATCACAGAAACTTATTCGATACAAAGAGAGAGGTAAGGAAGGACACATTTTATCAGACAGAAAATATTTTTCTATCTTTAACACCATTCACCGAAAACTTCTCTTAATATTTTAATCTTTAATAGGCAATTGAATCCAACCAATCCCAATTTTAAATAATTTTTAAAATGTACATTTTCAAGGTAATAATCACAATAACAAAGGGCAAAGCCTGGCAGGTGATATAAATAAAGTTGATAAATGGATAAGAAAGCAGACTGATAAAAGAATAAATACAGCAGTTCAACACGTCCAGCTTTCAAGTTTATGCCTCCACAATAAAAACAATGAATCCAGAGTTTTGTGGGGAAAGACATAAATAATTGGACTTTTCTTCAACTGCAATGTCATCAGCCAAAACAGAATGGTTTCCTCCTCTCTTCTAGACAAGTTTTTTTCAGTATAGATTTGCTTTCTTGTTACTGGTTTTTTTTTCTGTTTTTCTTTTCTCTAACAGGATAGTGCAGGCAATTCATTCCAGCTGTGACTGACTCCACAGCCCGGTATCTCCCTCCTTCTGGACAGAAGGCATGTGCCGATATTTAGCACAAAGCTAAAGGACATAGCATGTGATCATCCAGGATTTCAGAATTTTCATTAATAGCAGATCAAGAGTGATCCATACAGAAACTCGTTTTGACAGAAATCCTTTGACAACAACTTCGAGTGTCATTTTGCAAACAGATTTTTATTTTTTGTCTTGTGCTTTAATTTAGATCAAATACAAGGAACTGTCAAAAGCCTTACTATGTTCACAATGTACAACCCAAACAATTAAAGTGATCCTAAGTGCCATTCCTCCAACCAGAGAATTGGATACCTTATTATGGAACAGGCAACAGAAGGAAAAAATAACAGCTTCCAAATTATTTGTTAAATTAGCAACCTGAAATTAAAAACCTTTTCCTGTAAAATTGAAGAGAAAGGAGTTTTAAAAAGAAAAAAATTATTTCCGATAGGTACAGTCTTTTTGTACCAAGGATTACTACGTTCTCTGCAGTTTTGAGGAACCAGAAAAGTGCTGATAACATCACCACAAGAAGGTACATGCAAAAGAAACACTCAAAATGCACTTGAAAACGTACACAACGGAGAAAAAAGAGCAGAAGGGTTTCTAATTGAGCATGTTCCAACAAATGTAGGACACGCTCATGGTAATGGGAGGTTGGCAGGAGGGAAAAGAGAGGTGAGCAAACAATTTAAAGGCCATACATCAAAGAAAGGCAAAACATACTACCACAGCATGAACAGGCAATGCCTCACAGGATTGCTTATTCCTCTATATGAACCCAAGACAAAGAATAAATACATGCAGAATAGAACAATAATCATTTCAATGCTAAAAACAAGAAGAAAAAACAACAAAGCACAACACACCTTGTAGCGATCTGATGACCTGATCAGTCAGTACAGTATGAAATGAAAAAAAAGTCATAAGATCAAACCTACTAAAAGTGCAAACAAAAAATGTAGTTTTAAAACACAATTAGCACATGTTTGGGTATTGCTTTCAAATTTTTTTTTTGATGAAAAGTAAGAGAATATGAGGCAAGGCCTTATTACTTGTTCTTTGCAGGCAAATCCCAAAACCATTACCAGGTTTTGTTGGATTTAATACTCATCAGCCTTTAAAAACTGAGAATATTGTGTTCCCCAACCACATACCTGCCCAGCAGCATGGGAAATAACTGGACACGTTTAGCCTTTTAGTATGTATTAGATAACCCACAGAAAGCTCTCTGCATGAAGGCACAATCTTCATTACACCTTGATTGCAACAGCAGAGCCTCATCAGTGAGCATCAAGATTCCCATAAACTTTTTTTCCATGAACCCACAGTTTTTCCCCTCTAGTTTTCCCCCTCCATCCTCTGCTCAATGTAATCCCTGGAATGTTAATGCTAGTGTGGATCTTCATACTTCTTCAGACATTGATCTCTAATTTTTGCAAGAAAGTCTTTGCAGTTCTCTGGAACTATATAAATAATTGATAGTAATTAATTATTATTACACCTGCCCAAAAAGTGAAGACAGTGATCTATCATCAGAATTGGAAAATTACTGAAAGCTATACTTCATCTAAGCTCTCCAAAAAGATGTGTTCCTAATTTCTTTCTGTTGCTGTTTTTTGTTTTTTGTGAAATACATATTAAATAGTATTTTCTGCAGCAAAAAAAATTCATCAATTTTCAGAGGCCCAAGCAGCAGCTAGGGTGTCACTATCAATACACTGCTTTTAAGAACACCTATTTTTAACAACAAGCACAGGTCAGAGGCTGGAATGATGCTTCTTATTTAATCTATTAGGACCACAACACAACATTTCACATTCATTCTCACAATCCTATTCTAGACATGGGCATTCTTTAAATAGATGACCAAGTGCAGTCACTTTGCAGAAAAAACTTTTTCTGTATGTTTTCATAGCTTAATGCAAAGAGATGCTATTTACCATTTTCTCCTGCCACAACATGATGCAGGCCATACTTGGTTAGAACAAGAGCTGAGTTGTTGTTAGGAGAAATAACCCAACACTCCGTGCTGCAAGAGTAAATCAGAATGTATAGGTAGTCCAAAATTCAATGTTAGGAGCCTCTTTCCCTTCTCGTCACCTCCTAACAAGCCAGATCTTGTAAGCACAGGTATGACTGGTAAGCTGTTCAGGGCAACTGAAGCTGGTGGTAGAAGAAGTCCAAGTTTTCTTACTAAATCAGACAAAAAATAAGTGTATTCCCACCACAAATACAATAGAAGAAAAATACAAGACTCTCTTGAACTATTTTTCGTACATTAATTTTGAGAAGTGCTTGCAATCTTCCAGTACTAAAAACTAACAAAAGATAGACACAAAGTTATTTTAGTTACTAGGAATGAAGCAAAAAGCCCTTTGATTTCTTTGAGGGTTGGGTGATGGTTTTTTCTTTCTTTTTTCTTAAGCAAAATTTTCTGCGTTGGTGTAAGGCAGATTTTTCAAGCTTCAACAAACCAGATGGCCATCCAAAAATGCGATATGAAATTTTTATAGGAAGCTAAGAGCTGAACCCATCTGAGGGAGAGATTTTTCAGAGATTCCAAACTTTTAAAAATAAAGATTACTGCAAGGTCTTATGTATCTACATTTGAACTGTAACAAGTCAATAAATAACCATAGTGATAATTACCTAAATTCTATATTTAGAAGGAACGGAACACGTGCAATAAACAATAGCACATTGTGATATTAATGAAGCACTTGCTTCCTCTAAATGTAGAAATTCAGCAATTATCACTAGAATTGGCATGTATAAAGGTGCTGGTGACAATTTTAAAAAGGCATATTGCTTATATGATAGACCAGAATGCATGCTTTGGACCCAATGCATTCTGTTATGAAGGATTTAGTGACACAGTCCCACACTGAGCCAAGCTTATGCTCAGCACAGCGTTGTCTCTGGTGGAGAGGAAGGGGTGATTGCAAGCCTTCCTTCTGCTTGCCCCAACTTTGAGTTGGCCAGAGGCCAACTCAGCCATCAGTACAAATTAGAACTGCTATAAAGATGTTCTACTTTAAACCAGCAGGTTTGGACCCCTGAGGAGCGTACCACTCAGGCATCAGAGCATGTATTGAACTCCAGACCTTTCCCATCAAACCTCTGTCAGGCCCTTTCGCCATTAAAAGGTGTCTCCTTGATGCTTTCAGGCATTTCCCCCATGCATTTAAAGCCTGTCAGGAAGATGACAGAGCTGGCCACACCAAGCTGAAACGCCTCTCCCTCACAGGAGTTGCCTTCTTGAGCTTTAAGGTCACTTTCGGTAATTCTGCTTTGTGGCCAAAGATTTGGCCTAAAGACCTTGTCAAAGAAATACCTCCCAGCAGCTTATTTTTCAGACCTGCATCCCTGGCACCGTGTACACAGAGACAAGCTGCTCTGATGCCAGCACACCACACCATGCCTCTCCAGTCCACCTTTTTGTCCTTAAGTCTATCCAGCTTTCTTTCCTGGGTGAAAAATGTCCTGATTCCATTTTTCCTTAGACTTCTCCATGCAGCCTGATTTCCTACAGCCCTATTCTTATTCCCTCATAGAAATAAAACAAAATTAGGGAAATGTGAGAAGGTGATAATTTAACACCTGGTTGACTGCAGTTTGAGTTTTGGCTTTCCACCCTATTACATGCCAAGCAAAGTCAGTCACAGGGCAGAGATCTCTGTCAGTGGATGAAGTCTTCTCTAATTCTCTGTATAATGAAGGCTTCTTACTCATCTCTCTCCTTTGCAGCACACTTGCTGTGCAGAAAGCGCTGCTAACTGCTAGGGAAAATTTACTGACTGGGCACTACTGGCCAGTAGTTGCGACATGGAGTGGTACAGTCCGGCCACACCTTGCAGTGATCAGAAAGCCCTCCTTGGCAGAGGGTATATATAAAAATTAATTACTGAATGGGTAGAGTAGCCATGTTTCCAAATTACACAATTCAGCTGTTTGGTTCATGCATCAACATTCAGAATGTGTATATTCTGCAATATAGATTTAAGTGCTTACTGTGGCTCTGCTCCTGCCAATGCTTCCTGAAAGACGAACAACAGCCCTAGCACTGCTGCTGGAGCTCTGCACAACCTCTGCACTCACCGAGATGAGTGGAATGACTACTTATGATCTTGATGAAGAGACGTCAGAAGCTAGTCATGTTCCTTCACCTTGGCTGACTCCATCTCTGCCTCAGGAAGTGTGGACAGAAGTTGACTCACGGGGCTGCAGGGCTGTGTTCGCAGGAAGAGGCTCCCGGTCTCCCGAAGGTGACAACAATCACACAGTTCCAAGATGGGAAGACAAACTACAGCATACCTTGGAGCATTATGGCACTGAACATATGCAAGATCACATGAAGAAGATAACATATAACAAAGAATTCAAACACCAGCCATGACAAGAAAGAAGGTGACTGAAAGGACTGCAGCACATGTTTTCCCCTTCTGAGAGGTAATGCTTCCAGAGGACATAGGGTGCAGAAAGCTCTCCATGGGAATCTACAGAGGCAGCCTAACCAGCCTTCTAGGAGGAAAAATTGTCCTTTTTCTACAGAAACTTGCAGAGATGATAGCATGCATGACCATATCCACATCTATGAGACACAGTCTGTGAGACTCTAGATATAGCAATCTAAAGGTCTGTTGGCATAAAGTGCTTACAATGGATCCCAAAGAGCTCAGAAGCTTTCAAGCTCAGTAACCTGATCCATTCAACAGCTGTGCTGCTTCCAACATCCCTACCTTCACCATACACTGTCTCTCTCCATAATCATAGAATCATCAAATTTGGAAAAGACCTCCAGGACCATCAACTCCAATCTTTGACTGGATAACAACACGCCCACTGAACCATATCACAAAGTGCCATGTCTACTTGGCAGGGATGGTTACTCCACCACTTCCCTGGGGAGCCTATTCCAATGCCTGACCACCTTTTCAGTGAAGAAATTTTTCCTGACGTCTAACCTCAACCTCCCCTGGTGCAACTTTATGCCATTTCCTTTTGTCCTATCACTTGTTGTCTGGAAGAAGAGACCAGACCCCACCTCATCACAACCTCCTTTCAGGTAGTTGTAGAGAACAATAAGGTCTCCTCTGAGCTCTCTATTCTCCAGGGTAAAAAGACACTGTCCACAAGGACAGGAGACACCCCTCCTCTCAGCCACCTAAGGCTGTCTTTCTGGCTTGGCAAAAGTGGTTCACTAACACATAGTTTACCACAGCAGCCAGAAAGGGACCACTTCTCTCATGCCAGAACACGTCTCTCTATCTCCTTCTAAATGAAACCTGTACTCTCTTTTCTTATTAGTTATGTGAACTCCTGAAAATCGTGCACTGTGCGGCATCTTGATCAAATAAACTAATAAACTCAGGAATTATTGTGTCTCAGAAAACAGATATTTCCCCTGTGCCTGCCATTGCTAGGCTTTAATGACAAAATATCTGCTGTAGGGGTATGTATCTCAACTGTGAGTACTTTTGGGATATACTGAATATTCATAGGGACCGCTAAGCAAGTGTGCAAGCCAACTGCTCCACTCACTCTTCTCAAGATGCTCTTTGCTTACACAAACTCCTCTTGTGTTTTCCACTCAGCAGCCCAATGACTGTCTACAAAAACATGTAGTTATAAATGAGCACACCAACTGGTTCTCAACATGGAGTAGAACAATCAGGTGGTGAAATGCACCAGGAAATTCCCCATTCTGCACCTTTTGTTCCAAGGCTGATAATGTATTTTCCATGAGAATTTCTTCTGCAATGGAAAAAAATAAATCTCCCCAAATGTTAGGCAAACAACTTATTTATTATTAGAAGGAAAGGCAGAAAGGGGAGTTAAACGGAGCTTTAAACAAAGACTTATTCTGTTGAATAAGTATTTTTAAAATGCAGAAATATGTTTCAGCAATAGTCATGTTTGATAAGAACTGACACTTCAAGGCCTCACAGTCAAACTCTTCTGAACTACCATTCAGATTAGCTGAACCACAATCTGCAGCAATGTTTTGTACGCATACTAAGTTGTAGAATCAAGTCTCTATGGGACTAGACCATTTTAAGGCATCTTTTCACAGTCAAACTCATTGTCTCTATGAAGATGGAGTCATAGACCCAGATAGAACAAAAATTAAAAGGGACACCACACCTTCAAACACACTACATTTAGCATGCAATCTGCCATGAACATGTTAGTGTTGCCCCTCTTAGGTCACCCAGTTGATGGATAGACCACAAAGTAGAGGCACCAACCTCTGCAGCAAACTCCTGAGGCAGCTCTCCAAGAATTGTTCAACTATCATCCAACATCCTACCCTTGAAAAATAAATGCAGGATATAAGAAGGGGAAAAAATAACAGAGTTGAGGAAGAAAAAGGAGTAATTATGCAGCTGAAATGAAGTAGAGGGGGAAGGGAAGAAATAGGGAAGAACACAGGCATAAAAGAAGTGTTCAGCGCAAATTCTGCTGCTAAGATACTTCTGTTCTATGTGTTTTTGAAAACAACCCTCTTATAGCAGATAATCCATGACATTTGTCTCTTAATACCAGCAGCATGCCTAAGCAGCACCCCAGTTTATTGACTGAAGAACTGCAGCATTGACCATAATTACAATATCAACATTTTGCTACCTACAGCAGCCATAGCCTCTGTAAAATAAAGTCCACACACACAATAGCATGCACAGGAGAATTACTTTTCAAACAACAACAGCTCTCATGAAATGCGTTTACACACAGCTTTAAACACAAATCCTGTCGGCAAGGAGTGCGTAGCTGAGTGCTAAAGAACATCTCTTAGCCTTTTCTCAATATTTCTGATGTGGTTTTTCTCCTCTGGCTATTTTCCTAAGGCACAGTCTGTTTTTAGGCTATGTAAAGAACAACATTTCTGCCGTTTTGTTCAGGGGAAGCAAGGCCTGTGGTGCCTGGAAGGGTACCTGAGGTAAGCATGATTGAGTCCTTTTTTTCTGTGGTGACATTGTGCTTTTGCTACAGGGACCAGCCAAATTAAATAATTGAGTATCTTAATAAATACAACACTATGTAACGCTCACTGTGAACATGTGTACTTGCCTTATGAGCGAGAATAAAAGGAGTGCACATTGCCCATAATCTTTTGCATACTCCCTTGTACCGCAACCTCATGTCTTTCTGCAGCAATCTTGTGTCTTGTAACTCTTGATCATGCGGATTCAGCAAACACATACATAGTTGAACTCTTGTGCAAAACTTGATTTATAGTCACCTGTGGAGGTTTCACCCCAAAAATCCAATTTCCAAGCTCCCCTACGATTTGCCTTAAATGTGGAAGAGAAGTTTTCAGACAGGCACAACCCAGCATGGGGAAATTATATCAAAATTCATTACTAACACAATAAACACTATAGAAACTAAAAAGCAAATAAATACACAGTATTAATACAATTTCTACCACCCCTGAGAGCCCTCCCACATCAGTCCAGAAGAAGAATCCTCCAGGACGATAGCTAAAGTCTCTCTCTCATTGGGGTATTGGGGAAGGGGTCTTTTGCACCCCTACCAGCTCCTCGGCCTCTGCTGAGGTCTTCTCCTGGACTGCAAAGGAACATTTGCTTTACCAGGTCTTCATCATGATTACAGGGAGTCAGCTTTTGAGTTCTTTCTCTCTGTTTCGTGAAGGTTCCTTCCAGAGAGTAAGATGTCCACTCCTGCTCTCCAGGGTGCAGGGTTTCTGGGTTTTGCTCAGTCTTTATACCCCAAATAGTTTTCACCAGAAGTCCTTACCCAGAAAAAGCCTGTTTGGTTTGGCTTCTCTCTGTTTCACCTCCTGTAGCTTCAGCTCGACTTCCATGTGTCATGCATTCCTTCTTCGTTTTTTGGCTGCCCCAGCCCAAACCTCGCATAGGGCCTCCTCTGAGCCTCTCGGCCCATCTCCTATTTTGCTTCAGTCTCAGCTCAGAGCCGCTCCCTCCCCCGCCATTTTGGGGGGCGGGGGGCAGCGAGACTGCTTCTGTCTCTCTCCTCTGCCTGGAATTCTTCCAGCTCTGCACAATCTCCACTGCTTCTGCAGCTCCCGGGCCACCCCTCGGCCCGTCTCTGGCTCGGCTCCAATGCTGTGCCTGCCTGCCAGGGGGGAGCTAGCTCCAACCCCCTGGCTGGCCTCTCAACTCCATGCCACCACCTCTCCTGAGCTTTTGGCCACGCACCCAGTCCAGTTATAATACTGTTCTGGGCTCCCCGCAGCCCGGCCAGGGGGAAAGAGGGCCCGGCCCCCCACTAGGGGTCCACAGGCCTCTCTCCTCTCACCTCATGGCTTCCATTCTCTCTCTGTCACTGCCAACAACTTCCTTCCGGCTGTTGTAATATCCTGATTTCACAGGGGCGAAACACAGCTCTGACTGGCCCCTGATTGGAAACTCACCTGCGATCAACCACTTTCAGCCCACCCGGGAGGGGGGGAAGATGGCTCAAACCATGACATCACCAAATTCAGTTTTAATGAACCCTTTCCCAAAATATCAAGTGTGTTTTGATTTCCAAAAACAGTTTAACCTAAAAAAAAAAAAAAAAAAGAAAGGATGGAGGGAGAGAAGGAGGGAGGGAGGGAGGGAGGGAGGGAGGAAGGAAGGAAGGAAGGAAGGAAGGAAGGAAGGAAGGAAGGAAGGAAGGAAGGAAGGAAGAAAGGAAGAAAGGAAGAAAGAAAGAAAAAGAAAGAAAGAAAGAAAGAAAAAGAAGAAAGAAAGAAAGAAGGTCCCTTCTTGCTCCTTTGGAATGTCACAAAGTCTACATTTTCCTCCAGCTTTGGATATTAGAGCTCACAGCATCAGCTTGCACTAGTATAAGAAGAAGGCTATCTGTATCTTTAGCACAGCTACAGCCTCAGAGAAAATCTCTCCATCTCTCCAGCTGCAGGGCAAGCAGAGAGGTTTTAAGGGTGAAAGGATAAAAGAGGTACAATTAAGGAGTCAATGGCTCATATCTCAAACTACTATCTTGCAGGGTAAGTAACCTGTCAGGGACTGTAGAGGCTGGTTACTCGCCTACACATAAGATCACAAAAATATCATACAGGATTTTAAATTACAATGAAATAATGTAGAGAATGCTGAACAGCAGCTCTTCTCTGCAGTGTTGCAATGCTAATGGTCACACAGCCACGGATAGTACATAGAGGCCCAATCAAGATCTTGCTTGCTTGATAGTATGTGGGCTTTAGAGCCTGCTTTCTTCCCAGGGAGCCAAAATATAGATGAAGACTAAAGTTAATCAGAGATTTTCCTCATCAAAGGGAGTTTATCCATAGGAAAAAAACCCACCACCATCTTTTTCTTATTATTATATTTCTTATGTAGAGTATCACTACGTTTCGGGGGGGGGGGAAGGGAAGAGAAGGGTGTTAGGAAAAAAAACAGTAATTCCATTGGTTATGTAAAATTCAACTTGGCTACACCAAGGTAGCACAGATGAAATAGCTCAGTCTATCCTGTTCTGAAAAGGAAAAACTTCTCCCTCCCTCTTTACCCTGTCCCATTAACACAGAATTGCCCCTTTTTTTTCTGACTTGACCCTTTATCTGAGCAAATTCATTTCACTAAAGTTGCAGAAAGTTATCCTTCTGAATTTTGCCAGCAGGTCCCTGTGATGAGATGATGCTGGGGAGGGTGGGAACACAGAGCTCAAAAATAGGGGACTTGGGGATTTCTTTCAACAGCGGTATACAAAGTGAGCGCCCTCTTTCATCATCATATCACTGTCACCACTCCTAGTAAAAAAAAAAAAAAGAGATCTTATTTTTTTGCCAGCCATTTGTGCTGGTGGACAATCTCTTTACACAAGCTATCGAGGACTGTGTCCTCATCCATAAAAACATTCCTCACAACAGACAGCAGTGTCCACTGATGACTTCAAAGAAAAAGAGGGAACTGAACCCATCCAAGCCACCCAGGTCCTTTTGCTAACAACTTCTTCTGAAACCTGGAGCACCCTGGCTGACTGCTGAGGCCCCAGAAGTTCATTGGCATCACATTGTGTTGGGTAAGGTCTAGGAGAAGCAGATGTTCCCAGTCCTCACCACATAACCACTGTAGGGTATCACGGCAATACACTGCAAATAACAGCACAGATCCGACAACAAAACCCTCTACATCTGCTAGGACAGACTAAGATGTTGGGCTGAGGAAGTGCATGGCATATGCAGGTTTGCCCATTGCCCTTCATTCAGCAAGGACCAAATTATCTCCTAATTAAACAAATTACTAATCATTACATTTATACCTTCAAACAGCAAGCAAAGAAAACAAACCCAGAAGTTAGAGAAGGGCAAAAAGAGACCCTACTACAGAATTTTTCACCTGTCTATAGTAGAGTTATAGCTGCAACAGAGGAAAAAAATCAGGAAAAGACTTAGCAAAAACCATCACATGCTGGATATGGCCATGTCTGTTCAGGAAAAGTGCAAAGCACAGAAACAAGTTTGTACGGAATTAAAATTATCTCAAATATGAATGATAAAGGAGTTAAAGGGAGAAAAAAAATAAACTTTCCAACTGCATTCAAAGCATAAATTGGTGTTTTAAGTATCTTTAAGAGAAGAATTAGCTTGATTCCAGAAAATCCACAGAATCTTGAAACAGGTGTTTTGTTGGAGGATCAAACACCCAAGAATTGCAGACCATAATTGTACCAAAGGAGATTATCAAAGAAGTGGAGGTTTCTCATGCTTAGGGAGAACAGCATGCCATCTTTTATCATCCACTCTAAGGCATGATGTCGTTATCTACAGGCTTTTCTGCAAAGGCAAGGATGGCACACAAAAAGAAGAAAAAAAGCATAGAAAAAAAATTATTCCATTGGGATATTTCTTTTTTCCAGAACTGGTAGGAGGACAATGCCTGAAAGAAACCTGGATTAAAGACAGGAGCAACTTATCTATTCCTTCTATCTCAGTTCCTCAGTTTCATTCTCCAACTAAACTGCTAAACTGAAACTAGCTCAAATAGTGGACAACAATAGGCTGTGAATGGAAAAATAAATAAATAAATAAATAAGAACCCAAACCAACCAACCAACCAACCAAAAAAAAAAACCCTCACCCAATTTCTTTTAGAAAAGGGGAAAAAAAACCCATAAAAACTCCAAAACCCTTTTGAAAAGTATTACCGCCTCAACCAATTTCAATATTTCAGCTTCTTGACTCAATTCAAAAACACGTATAAAAATAAAAGGGTTTTTCTTAGTTTGAGTTTTTTTAACAAAAAGCAATTCCAAAACCAGACTCAATATTTTATCCAGTCTATTGTCTCTATGGGTAAAGATTAATTATAACATTCAAATTAAACTTCAGAGGCACCACGAAATGTGTTTTTAAGCAGAAACTTTCATTAAAATAAGGAAGTTATGCCAGCAGTACTGCCTCTTCAGTGCTTTTGAGTCAGTTCTTTTTCTGAAGGCCCTATTCTAAATTCATTCAGGAGAGCCAGAAAGTTACATGTAGAATGAAAAGTGATCATAACAAGCAGAAACCCACGTGCTGTTTACTTTCAAAGACAGGCTCAAATGCACTATGCCTGGGTTACTTTTGAAAGTGGAAGCAGGTCATTCAGATGCTGACTCTCAGATGTATTTAAGAAAATACTCACATTTAGATATCTTGGCTGTCAGTGCCTCTGAGCCTCACTCCAATGCTACACACAATGTACATGCAGCTTGTGATGTTGAAACTGTGGTAGGATTACAGAGCTGGGAAAGACACGTGGGGAGTGAAATCCTAACCTTCTCCTGTGATTTGCTCCATTTTTGATATACGGAAACATTATTATTCTGGACACGGTTTTCCATATTATTGTAGCACAAAAATGAAAACCTATTCCATGTTAAAATGAAACAATTAAACAAAAAAATCTGACAATTTTGAATTGCAGATACAGTGAGATTGAAACATCTGTCTGGTACTACTGATTCCCAGCTTTGTCCTTCATACAGTCCTTCTCTTTCTATTTTGATTTTTTATTATAAAATTGTAATAATAGCAGTCCATCACCTGTACTGACAAGACCTAGAGGGTTTACTTTTCTTCCCCTAGGAAGCTGCTTTCCCACAGGCTGTCCTTCTGCTGGGGTGACAGCAGAAATGGAGCACCAAAAGGGCTTATCTCTCTGTCTCAGTTAGACCCACGCAGTTCCCTGGGACAGCATAATTAACTCTGTCCGATTAAAACACTTCAGCAGCACCTCAACCCTGGTACTTGATGGATCTGTCCTAGTTACAAACAGCCCTGCCAATTCTGTTTTGAGGCACAATTACAGTAAAGCCTGAAAAGAGTACTGTTGAAATCAACCACTGCAGGAATGTAAAGTGTATGTTTTAAAGTCAAAATACCAATGATACTAATCACTTAAAGGTAGAAGTTGTGAAAGTCAGAGGCCTCTTATGCCCCATTTTACTACCTTCCATCAGGATGGTCTTTCTCCAAGTTTCTTTCTGCAATATCATCCAGGAGAGAAGGAGTAGGGGGAATACCGGGGAAAGAGATTTCTCTTAAAAGCCATTTGACTGAAAAGCTCTTACTTATCTTGAAATGTAATACAAAATAGTAAAAGCCTTACTGTACTACATTTTCCAACTACCAGGCAATGTTACACAAAATTCAATGCTGTGCTAAACCAAATTTAAGGTGAAAAACTCAATGATTATCCTCCTCCCCACCTCCTATTTTTACAAATTAACTTTTTTAATTTTGCTATTTGTAAAGGATAGAGAGCAAAACTAAGAACTGGGAAATGTATTTAGTTTTGAATATGAAATGCAACCTGTTTATTAACAACAAGCAATCTTTCATTTTTGAGATTTGAGATCTGCACAGATTGCAGTGTCACCTCCCAGCATTCCCCATTGTGAACCTCTAGTTCGTGGGAATGACCAATACTAATGATCCCTGAACTGTTTCCCACAGCCAAATGACAGCTGTGATTCTTTAGCCTCAGCTCTCCTCCTTAGAGCTGATTCAGCAGTAAATTTATGGCACTTCCTCTAAAGTGTCCCATGCTGGCTTTGGACATTTATCACCCAACCTTAGCATCAGAAGATGCATCTTCCTCATAACTCATAGTCAAGTACCTACTTCAAAAGACCATGGGTAGCAGGAAAAGGCAGGTCTGCGTATATTCTGGGAGACAACAAAAGTATTTTTCTTATTGTCATCTTTTTACAATGGAGGGGGAATAATGGTGGAACTTTGTGCAAAACATGGAGGAACTGTGTCCAAATCAAAAGGCTCAGAGAAACATTGTGCATTTTTAAACAAGGGAACTAGCAAATAGAAGAATGGACTTGTTGAATATATTTCAGGTTTCAGAATTTTATACTGCCCACCTCAGAACTCAGGAGAAATATCTATATCCAAGACCATCTGCTGTCATGGAACCAGTGAAGTGCATTAAACAGGAATTATTCATGTGTCATTCCCCAAATCTGTGACAGTTAATCAGCACATCTACAAGTCAATCCATAGGAGATTTAACTTTTTCTATTATTCTCATTATCACTCTATTTTATAGTAAACAACACTAACAATTTGATCTTTCCACCTGTAAAATTTATCTTGAAAGCCAGAACACATTTCTGAATTTACCGGTCAGTTTATTATAGACCATGTGAAAAAAAACCTGCACCAGACAAGCTGTAGTCCCTCTAGATAGAAGACTTACAATGCCTAGCAAGTGAAATGGAGCTTGCCTGTTTAGACACAGCTGAAAGCAGTCAGTATTAATATGAAATCCTGACTGGAAAGGGACTCCACAAACCCTTAGTTTCGGCCTGACTGTGGATTGTTCTTACCAAAATACATGGTAATATTTGGCTAATGCAGGTTTTTTACCTGGATAGAGAGAAAGGCACTAATAGGAGAAATTGCTTCCAGGTTCAGATGTGGATTTCAAAGCCCTTCTCTTTCCTCCTCAATCTCAGCTCTCCAAGTAGAATTTTATTTTTAAATGAGGGCAAAACCCAGTGTCTTTAACTTCATAACTTCTTGCTCAGAAACTCTAGCAGTGTGTGATAGTCTGGTTAAGAACTGTTTATCCTGCAGCCATGCCAGCAAAGCAATGCACCCTTGATCTTTCCATATGAGCTGTTACACAGAGAGCAGGTTTCACAGCAGGTTCCATGGCACAAAAGACTTCACAGTGCAGAAATAATGCTCCAAACAGCCAGACACTTTCTCACTTCTACAAATGTCTGAGCAAACATCCTCATCTGGTAATCTGATTTTTTGTTGTTATTGTTTCAAAAAAAGTAAAATTCTAAGTACTAGCTTTTGTACTTTGCCAGTTAGAAGTGATTTCACTGACTCAAACAGAGTTCTTGCTTTGGAGCTGGCTGGAATTTGGTCACTGGATCAAGACCACATCTTCAGCATGTTCTGTGTCAAACAGAATTGAAATGCAAGTTCTTCCACACAGTAGAAATAGCTAAAGATAAGCTTTACAAACATGGCTATCAAAAAAATCAACATATTTCTTAAAGTTATGTGGAGCTACATATTCAAACACCATTTTAATTTATACCAAGGAAAATATTTTTCATCCATTTTGAAATATCACCAAAATTCTCATTCAAAGTGTTACTATTCCATCTGGGTAGTCAAAATGAAACAAGTAAATCCTGAGCAAACAAATCAGACTTTTGCACCTCACTATGTAAAGACAAATATTAAAATTGCAAACAGTAGATAAATAGAAGCATTCTAAAATGCAAATTAATTGTTACCAGTGATGTAAGGCCAAGCCAGTAAAGCGATCTCATTAAGAAGCTTTATGGAGGCCATAGATTTAATTATCAGGGGCAGTTGTACAACTCGTTCTGACCTACTAGCAGCATTTTTGGTTTGCACAGATGGGCCTTCGTCTATCTTTTCTGTTCCTCAGAACAGGCAAATTACTGAAATCTGTAAGTATTCAGCTCAGCAAAGCTCTCACCCTTACTTGTCAGTCTTGAATGCAGCAAGCTTTCTGCTGGCAGTAGAGGTGGAGACAATTTTCAAGACTGTGAAAGTCTTGGAAGTTTCATTCCTTAATAATTATTATTATGCTGTTGGCAAAGATAAATGCAGCCTGTTCTCCCTGCTCATTTTCTGCTAACAGCAATAAGTGTCCTACATACCTACCATGTCTCATGGACATGCAGGATGGAGGACTAAAACAAAGCTTACGCAGCTGGCTTAATAAATAAGGGGCTTCAACTCTTTTGCTAAGTACATGTGGGGTGTTTAACTCTTTTCACTCACCATGAAATAAGTTTGGGCACTGCTGAAGGACATATAGTATCCTTGGCCGTGTTAGTTATACAGGAGGGTAAAGACTTGTGAAAGAATTGGACTTTTCTTCTTTCCCTGAGAGGAAAAATGAAACTGTCGGTAGTGCACACACACACACATAAAAAAAAAAAAAAAAATAAGCCCATGGAAATTTCTTCCAAATAAATGTGTAATATCTTGAGAGAAATAAATTAACCCTATTTTCTGGAATAATAATGTCATTTGTGCTCCCATCCAAGAGTCGTTGCTCCTACCATTCCGGTTACTCCTTTGAGTAATCAGTTTTCTGGAACCTGTATGTTGTTCGGTCACCAAGTAAATGCATTAAAAGTATATGTTGCCATGCAATCCTCTTAATACTTGCCTTATAAATTTTAGACATGTCAGCACTGTCAGGAAACATTCTCCATTCTGTGCCTCTGGCAAAAACAAAAAAAAAAGAAAAACCTAGATTTTCTGTCATCTTCAAAACTTTATTCTTGGGGTAAAAATCTTGGATCACCACTCCATATCTGAAGAGTGAAAATTTCTGCCAAAAGTTCCTTCTCTTATTGATCATAGATGATAAGCACATCTTTCCTCTGTAACACTATGTAAATGCATATACTAATGTCTGACCTAATAATTTCTCATGCATTAAAAAAAAACAAAAAATCTAAATGAGTGCCTGTAAATACACTGCAAGCTAATGAATATATAGGACTCCTATATATATAGATCTTGATTCTATATTTTTTTAAGTTGTTTAAGAGGACCTGTCTCACATTTATCTTGACACCTTCCTTCATTTTATCTGATTTATTGCTCAGCAAAGGTTAAAAGAAAGAGCTTCTGCCTGGGCTTGCAGCTTCCGACCAGCACTGTTCAAAAAGTCACAGCACCCTTTAAGGTAACAGTTTTCCCACAGAACCCAATTGTGAACATTAGACTAGCTTTTAACATACTTAGCTTTTAAAAACAATTTTCTTGACATTGATATATCCATGTACTTAAGCTACAGTGAGAATATTCCCTTATTTCCCAGCACTAAGGTTCAATTTCTCATTCAGGCATCCTAACTGCATTTTACTTTCCCTGATGCTTGGTGCCAGCCCTAGATTGCCTAAGTTTCACACAGTGTGGTTGCATTCACTGTGCTAATCTTAAGTTACATACATTTTTTTGTCACTCCATGTGTTTCTAATTGGTTTCCCAAGCACCCGCAGTATTACAGCTGCTCTATTTGGCAGCTGCCAGTGCCCACAAACCCCTGTGTCTTCCTCTTCAACACTGTTTTAGGTATTCTCTTTTGGCACTAAAGTGAAAACAGTTATAATCAGATGTTAAGTATTAAAAAACAAACAAAAAAAAACAAAAACAAAACAAACAAAAAACAAACAAACAAAAAACCAAAACAAAAAACCAAAACAAAAAACCAAAACAAAACAAAACAAAGCATATGGAAATCCTGTGGATTTGATGCTGCAAGAGGAAAGAAGTCTCTTCCTGTGTTATGCTCACTGCACCACTCTTGATGATAGCATCTGGACACTATCTGTTATACAAGAAATTACAAGCAAAATAACCACAACCAGAAGATGAACAACCAAGACACAATTGGTGGTGGAGTGGGCAGAGGCAAAGGCAGAGTTGACCCCAGTATCACTGGCTGAAAGATCTTCACACTTGCATCCAGGGCCGCCTGGCTTGGCTTAGGAGGTCCTCCCAAACGCTTTTGTGCATTCCCTGCCTGGATAATGGCACACTGGAGGCTGTTGATTTATGGTGCAAAATATAAGTATTCTAAACCACTCAGGTTCTTATATCATAGGCCAAAGAGTATGCTTTTAAAGCACTATCTTTTATGACTAGCAGGTGGATAAGCCCAGCAAGGTGCTTCACAAGCTGCCTACAAACAAGCACCAGTGAAATGCAATGTGGGAACCAATTAGGGAAAGGGCTGTGTTATTTGTACTGACACGCAGAGCAGATGTGTCTTCAATTTGGTGTCCCTGATCCCACCTGGGGAAGGTGTGCAACTGAAAAGCGCAGTGCTCATTTTATTCATGACACAAGAATGAAGAGCGCTGCCAAGCCCAGCACTGCCTGAATCTCTGGTTTGAGGAGGTCTAGGTGTTTTAAAACCAATGCCCAACTCCCTGAAATATCCTGAGTGTCCTAAGATCTTAGGTGGACTGGACTGTGAGCATCAGTCCAGATCTATGCTGGGAGCCAAACTGCTCATCCTGTGCAGGACAGTTAAACAACGCTGTTCCTATATCTGTCACTACTGCCTTGATTTTATAGGCTAAATACTCTAATAGGCCTGTAACACGACTTTTTGATAGAAAGTGAATTACTATTTGCATGTGAGAAGGGACAGAGGAAAATAATGAGTGATTCTCAATCTCATGTTCAATTTTCATGGAAGATCCTGGGTAACAGGCTAAAAACAGTCAACAGGACAACAAAATTTTTGCTTAATAAGACAAAGGTGCATAATCCTTGTGAAGTTTCTATTGAGTCAAACTTTATATGGGGGTAGAAAAGAACTCCTACAAAATATGCTGTTGCATTAATTATAAGTTTTCCATTTGACAGCTTAATTAAGAAAAGAAGACTTAGTGTAGGGCTTGCAGAATTCATGATGAATCACACATATTCTTACAGACTTCATTTTAGTGTTTCAATTATACACATTCCTAACTGATGAACAGCAACATAGCATTTTCTGGTAATAAATGTGATATCTGTTGGAATTGATAACATTAGTTCAGTAATTACTGAGCCATTATTGTCAGGCATCAGGGGAAAAAAGTGGAATGATGTCCTAGTTATTAAAGTTTAGTATCAGCACTAAAGAAAAAAAATTGTGAGGGGTTTTTACCTACAGGCACAGTACTTAGAAGAAGTCAGTGACAGAAGGTTCTTATGGATCCAATTAGGAGACAAGGCAGAGAGGAACAATAGCTTAATGACTGGAGAACCAGGCTAAGGGTTGGGAGATCTGTGTTTAATTCTCGTGTCTATCACAGACTTCCTGTGTGGCTTCAGTCAAGTTATTTCAACTCTTTATGTCTCAGCTCCCTATCTGTAATAACGCAATATACAATAATACAATACACCCTTCTCCCACGCTTTTGTCTATCCTTTTCAATTGCAGTAGCTGAACTGCTGGGACTATCTCCTTCTTGGAGTCCCAATAGCACTCCAATTTTATGAGGAAGCATCAAATATGCTACCATAATATGAATAATTGCAAACCTGATTGTCTTTTAAGTCATGGGGGGGAAAAAACCACAAGTCCCTTCTATATAGACAATAAGAGCTTGATTTTGAGACTTTGAGACAAAAGGAGGCAAATACCAGCTCAGATATAATTTCTACACCAATGTTCTTGGTACACCATTTTACATCCAGAGATGCAAAGAAAGAAGATGCAAAAAGGAGAAATTCTTTTTTCTCTTTGCCAAATATGGTAAGAAGGAAGAGAATACTGCCCCTAACAGAGCTGACAGCAGAGAGCTATGGGTGATAATTTAGATGCAAATTCAGCCAAATCCTTTGGTTTTGTTTCTGAAAAACAGTTAATTTCTCAGCTACAGGAAATAAATTTTGCAAGAGGTGAGCACACATGGAGATGCCAGGAGTCTCTGCCTTATGGCCTTTTTTTTCCCCTTTTTCAGTAACAGCATCTTGAAATCAAGTACAGATGTTTATTTCTTTGGTAACCTATCCAAAGTCTCTTACACGACCATAAAATAAATACACATAAAATAAGTTTCTGCTATAATTACCTTTGAATCTATTCATAATTATCTCTAGCAAGATTACTGATCAGGAGCATCACCTGTGAGAAAAGCTGGAATTGGTTCCTTGTTCAACTTTCTAAGGAGCAGCATCTACTATATTTTATCTGCTCTTTGTCAGAGTCTAATAATTCAGAAAACACCTGACTGCAATTTCCCAAAACATTTTTTAGAAACATGTGTTACCTCCTTGACTTGATGTGAGGTTCTGTTTTCACCAAGGGCAGAAGGACATTGAATGTATGGAGCAACTCTAGGTAGGCTTTTTGTACATACCATCAAGAATAACAAAAAATATGTGGTTTGGCATTTCAGTGCACAAAAAAAGTACTAAGATGAAAAAGAAGATGAAGAAGACCTTTAACCCACAAATTTTCACCATTTTTTAAAATCTACAAAGCAGGCATGGGAAAAAGCCATCAAGAAGCAAAGGATTATTGCCTTACCACTTCACAATAGGATTTTGGCTGAGAAAACAGCTAAGCATCAACACAAGAGCTGAGGGAACCACCTGATGTGGTAGACCATGGTGCTCAGTGTAGTGCTGTGAAGAATATCCACTGTTAGAGCTGTTCTCTAATTTATCATCTCACGTTTGATTGTTACTAGAAATGACTGCAACTGTTCCAATTGAATGTTTTTGGGTTTTTTATTCCCACTGGAAAATGCTGAATTGTCAAAATGGAGCTGATCCATGGGAACAGAATGATTATAATGAAGTTCTGGTTGAAGCCAAGGAAACTGGCAGCTGTGCCATTTTTTAAAAATCTCTCAGGCAGGTTTCTAAAATTATCCCATGTGACCTACTGCCTGTTCACCTGATATACAATTAAAGAGACCAAGCTCCATTAAGTTCAGGGCTGTAGACTAGACAGACCTGGAAACGAAGATACTCAAGGTGTCACTGGAGTTTGCCAAGACTTGGAAAGGTTCAGGAAGAAATATTTTGAAACTGCTGAACAAAATAATATTTTGATTTTTGTTAAACAGAGCTGTGGACATATTCAAGAAGACATTTTGAAAGCCTGTTTTTCACTTGATTTTTTTTATTTTGAATTTTTCTGCTGAGTGATTGATTATATTTCTTTGTCTTGTAGTTACCACTGCAAAACCATTTCAACTAATCAAAAAGAAGTACAACAGCTCTGGCAGGTTTTGCCTCAGTTGAGGTGGTTCCATGGAAGAATTGACATGCCTTTGTCTTTTCCTGGGAAGACCAGCATTGTTAACTGAGGTTGCACACATTTAGAACTTCAAGATAGCTACAATTCAACAAGATAAATCTTATTCATAAGCATTAAAAAACCCTCTGAACTTAGAAGAGATGAGGCATGCTATCTGCTCTAATACAATCTATTGCTTTTCTCTCTTTGGTTGCCCAGTTTGACGCTTTGTACTCAGAGTATTATAAAGCAGAATTTGTGAAGATGAGAATTTGTGTCCTGAATTTAGTTTTATTCATAGTATCTGAAGCTATTACTCCATTTTCTTGGCTATTTAGTGTATGAAAATGGCAGTTTCCATCTGTTTTTCCAAAGGTCATATAGGCATATGTCAATTTAACATCACCTTGCTACTTTCCTCTTGTGTTTGTTGCCCTACCCTTGTCCTGAAGCTCTATTGTAGCCAGTTACCCTGCAATTTTCACTTTTCGGTCTTCATCTTGGAGAGGTGTTAGTGAATTGCTACTTGCTGCCAAACCCAGTTTCTTGTGTGTAGCCTCACCTCTTCCAAGGTTAAATCTTCGCAGTTTTGGTTATTGCAACACCAGCTTTCTGCCAGCACTTGCTCATTTTGATGCCGGACAGTGGCTGACAGAGGTTTGAGAGTCTTCATTGTTGTCACATCCACTTTCAGTGCACACAAACTGTAAAGTACCTGTGTGGTCTCTCCAAGCGTTGTGTTGTAGTCTACTGGAGAAAAAAATTGCTAGATTTCTGCTTTCATTCTGTCAGTTCTGTTTTACAGGAAATATTTGTAATAAGATAATTTGTTTAGAGACTTAGAGGGCTTGCAGGCCTTTGGATGTCTGAAAAGTTTGCATACCCAAACCTTTTCTATTTTACATAATTCATGTTCCAGCTTTTTTAGCCTCACTGGGCAGACCTGTTTCTTTGGGCACAGGAAAAGTTCTCCTTAGCTGTTCCTTAAATGTGAGACAAGATCAGCTGTTAAGGCAAAAACCACTGCACTAATCAGTTTACGGAGACGTAAATTTTTTGTCGGAGCACAATGCCAGGAAGGCAATTTTGTTTAACAACAGTCCTAACAGTAAGGGTCCCTGGGGCAGAAATAAATAATCAAGCAAAAACAGGTCTGAAACATTGAGAAAGCAAGGAGACAGCTCTTTCCAAAGCATCTGCACTGTAATGAGACCTTGCACAAAGCACTGGGAAAGGACACTAGCTTCTCTTTCTATGTTCCTGAAACCAGCACCTATGCAACTAATCTCTACTCACACAGGCAAACTCAATCTTTAACATGAGAAATGAAGGACAAGGTCTTCATTTCAACGTGCCCAGCACTAAGCTGGTTTTCCTCAAATTCAGCAGTTTTATTGACAATCATAACGAGATTAAAAGAAAGGGATCAGAATTAAAACCAAAGTAAAAAGTTTTGGAAATCACATCTTCAGAGTACAGAAGTTATGAAGCATGCATTTTAGATATAGCAGAATCAAATCATTCCAGTTTTAATGCCTTGGTATGGAAATTAATCTTGTGCCTAAGCCTGTACAAGGGTATGTTGTCCACAAATCCAAAGCATGAGGAATGCTGAGAGCATCTTGTTTTCCCTCTCTGGCTACTAAATTGATGAGACAAAATTTGTTGAATAAAAGCTGCTCTTTTTCACTACAAATTTGCCTCGCTTCTGCTCTCAGATCGTCAGTGATCCCATCACATTATCATGGTCAGTCAGGACACCAAAAGGACATGATCTAAAGACAACTCTCAGCAGAACTGAAACACTCCCTTTATTTTTTATTTTTTGCTTTCATGTGTGTGAGACAGAGAGAGAGAGAGAGAGAGAGAGAGAGAGAGACTATTGAACTTTAAACTTCCCGATAAGCTGTATTGTGGGAAAGTGCCATTTTTAGGTTTACATGAAGAACCTACCTCTGAGAATGGCCTTTTAGCCTGTGAAAAAACTAGAAACATGCCAGGAAGTCTCCAAAATATTGTAGCACTGTGAGAATTTGTATAAAAATAAACACTGGATTATTTCAGTCCTACTGCCTTGAGAAAATGAGGCCAAATTACTCAGAGCTATTAGCGTAATCTTGACAGAGAAAGCAAAATTAGCAACTGATGCCAGGGCTTTTTTCTTTTGTTTGGTTTTTTTCCCCTTCTTTTTAGTATAAAGTAATACTTGGAAGAGGTAGCGAAGGCAGGTTAAGCTTGGGATTTGAATTGGGCTCCAAACTGAGACCAAGCCCTGGAAGACAGCAAGCCAAGCCAGGAGCACTTTTAAAACGTGTAGACTGAAATCCACAGGAACATGAGAGCTTGGAAAGCATCCACTGACAGACACAATCCAAAAGCAGACAAATCCTGGTCTCCAGAGTTCAGGGAATTTTTTAGTGCTTTTTGTCAAGCATTTTTCTCAGGAGAAATTAAGACATGAAAGACAAAATGAGTCAAGCAGGGTCCCATGTCATTGCAAAAGCTGTTTCTAAGCCTGGTCAGGAAAGCCTTTCATTTCGTGGAAAAATATTCTGATTATTCTATCTTTGCATCAGGGAGGGCTGAGAATCCCACATTGTTATACACCTCCATTTTATTCAGCATTGCTCCTAGAGCTGGTAAAGGATGGTAAGAAAAAACCTGAGATGCTGTGATTGTAGTTAATTACTGGTAAGTGATTGCTATAAATCAAGAGAAAGATGTAGAAAGCATGGAGCAAGATGTCTGAAAAAAGGTTATCTAAAGTCATAGTGCTAAAAACATATATATAAAAAGGAAGTAGGGTGAAGGCATCTTCTCCACAGCTATGAACTGTTCCACACTACTGAGCAAGGTTGAGCAACTCTTTGATGGAGAATGACCTGTGTCCTGAGAGGGTTTGTATCCACTCAGAGGAGAGCACAAACTGGCATTGTCTCCAATTCAGAGCAATGTTCAAAAGCAGGGGCCTCATTAATGGTCTGACATGTGAGATCTGAGCTTCAGTCCTAAGCCCCTCTCTCTCTCCCTTTCCATACCTTTCTTGGCAGCAAGAAAATAAGGAAAAGGATATAATGCATTAAGAAAAAAAAAATCGAGAAGGTAGTATGTCTGCTGGCTAATTTTACCTTGGGTGAAACATAGAGAGAAACCCCCAGCAAGCATTGAAAAAGGGCCGCAGAAACAGTCTCTGAAGTCACATCGTTTCTGCAAAAATTCTCCGAGGCAGTGCGAGAATGGCAGCACATAGGATCTGGTCCTTTTGCTGTCAGATTGGCCAATGAAGGAAGATAAAGGCAAAGATCTCCAATAAGAACTAAATGAAGGCAATGAGGTTGCTTCACAACAGGGAGAAAATCAACACCTTCAGAAGCAAGAAAAAAAATCGTATGTCTCTAGCTTCACTGCCCAATCTAGTTAATTAAACCCTTCAAGAATCACTATACAACTCTATGATATCTACAGTGAAAATTCAACATCTACTGTCATTAACAACATCATTAATAACAAATGTCTGTTTAATTACTTTTGCTAATATTAAAAAGGCCATTTTTCTTGTAACACAAGAAATTCATTAGCTGGAAAGTCTGTTTAATGCCAAATGCACTCTTCTTAAAGGTACAGGGTTTATTATTTGAAGGTACTTCTGACATTCAGGCATTTTTGTTGCTTGAAGAAGTGGTACCGAGCTGGACTGATGTTCATGCTGTGATAATAAGCAAGTGTGGTTACATTTGAGAAGATCAGATAAAGCTATATGACATTTGATAACAGTGACTTTTCTCCAGAACAGTTTAAAATGTACAAGGATAGAGTAGGGTTCTCAGAAGTAACTAAATCATTTAGGGTCCTTCATCTAGATGAAAAAAAAAAAAAATTCTTCTAAAAGTTGGGTATATCCCCTAAATTTTGAAAATGCTGCCCCATAATGTAGTCTGTATTACATCAGCTTGCTCTTGTCATGTGCTGAAAGGGGCTCAGGCCACCACCATAAATCCTAACTCCTTGCATTATGCAGTGTGCACCTTCTATACCCAAATCCTCATGACATCCAAACACTCGTGTTTGCCTTGCTATTGAAGAGAGGAAAACGTAGCTAATGCCATAGCAGCTATTGATATCAGTCTGGCTGATTCCCATTTTTTAATGGTAGTAAACATGTATTCTATCTTTAAAACTGAATGTAGTTGTACAAGCAGGCATAAATAACTTCCTTCTGCAATTACAGAAGCAAGCTTCTAAAGCTTGAAACGCTGTACTGCTCCTTGACTACAGTCCGGGGTAGGCAGAGGATCTGGTCTGTGGAGGAGACTGACATGGAAAGGTGAACACATTTCCCACCTCCAAGTTCTAAGAATGGTACTGAAAGTCTATACAGAAAAATTATTGCAGTTCACAGCAATATCAAAGAGGAATGTGTTTAGCTGGTTAATTCACTCTGAGATCAGGAGTAGCCCCCACTTCACGTGCTGCTCAAGGTGGCTCACTTCCACACCATTCATAGCAAGAAGGAGGGAGACATACCTGGAGAGTATTAGGAAACAGAGGTGTCAGAAAAGACACACTAATGATCCGTAACTCAAAGACAGTCCTGAAAGAAGGCTTACTGCTTGGTCTGTTTCACTAACCATAGGCTACTCACCAATGTCTCTGCAATACCTTACGTGTTTTACAACAGTTGAACTAACTATCCAGTGAAATATGTCTTTAGTTCTGGGTTGAGGGACACTAGAAAGTATAAAGAGATACTATAAAGTCACCATTTGTTGACTGCAACATTTCTCTTTGAGGCAAAGGCAGTGATTTATGTTCTTTCCTTCATGTCCTTAAAAATGCCAACAGTCATGGATGCCATAGCCTTTGACATGGTGATGACAACAAACCACAAAGAGTTCTTCAGCTACTTGATGCAATACCAGGACAGTAAACTGAGAATGAGTATTAAAATGACATAGATTATTAAATTGTCATAGACATCCCAGATCATAAAAAAACCTCGAAGCCACTAGACCCATTTCTTGGACACATTTGTTCTGGTTTTCTGCTTCTTCTGGCAGAGATATTTACTGTCCTAGTTAGGACAACTGAGACCAGTTCATCAGGGTATGGGTGTAACCCAAACCTGTGTATTCTATAGCCTTCCATGCCATTTCCCAGAAACTGTTATCAGTGAACCATTTACACCATCTGCCCATAGAGCCTGACTCCTCAGGCTACAAACTAGGTGTTAAGAGGCCTGTGAGATAGGAGGATGCTCCTGTCCTCACACCCTTTGTGGAACTCCCCGCCCTGAGGGAAGTGCTGAGCATTCCTGCCTGAACTGCAGGATATATAATCTTGGAGTCTTGGAACATTTTGAACCACTCTGTGGGATCCAGAGAAGGACTGCGGCTCATCGCTCTCAAACAGACTTGGACCACCACCCTATACTGGACTCCAATCACCACTTTGACCAGACTGCAACAGCTCTCCCACCAGCAGGTTCTTCCCCTCTCCCTTTACTTTGGACTCAAGCGGGGCCCAAGGAACACCACGTTGTTCATGCCCCAGGGTACTGGGTTATACATTTGGGTTTTGTGGGTTATGACCAATCGTTTGTTTGTATGATTGTACTTACTGTATTATTTTAGTAAATTGTTATTCTGACTTATAATCTCTCCTTTGAGTTGAGTTCATTTCCCCTGCTGGTTAACTCTTAAACCAGCACATTTTTGGCGCCCAACGTGGGGCAGAGAGAGAGAAGTCAGAATCACAATTTCACTTTAAGCATTTGTCTATTTGGATATAGAAACTCCCTGATCACCATGTTGTTTGATGCATTCACATGGATGTTGTATTTGAGTCTGTTCATATTTCCACAGATGGGGAACTATTTGCCTGTTTTGATGCTCTCTTTAAGACCAGGGAGAGGGATCCAAATCGCTTTATTAGTATATTATGTTTATGTCATTCTAACATCAGAAGCAATGAGTTTCATTGTAAATGTGTATCCAGTCCTGTTTGCCTGTCCTGGTTTGGGTTGCTACCTCTGTGGCTTCATTAAAAATCGTACCCAGCCCTTTGGGGGAACAGGGGGGGATGGTTGTTTCCAGCCTCTCACCTCCTTCTTCCCCTTCAGACCTGCTACAACAGTTTTTGAAAATATTGAGTTCCCTTTTGATGTTAAGGACAGTATAATGTTATTGTTAGTGTTGCTCTGTCTGCTCTGTACTGTGTACACCATGTTTAGGGTCAGAACAGGGCCTTCTAGGGATGTTGTCTGGACACCTGCCCTGGGAGCAGATAATGCTGAGTGGCACGGGAAGTGGGAGGACATCAGCCAGTATTTGGAGAAGTTTTCTCCTCCAATGACCTGGAAATTCACCCCTGAACAACTGCAGGATCCTGTTAGCATGATAAGACTGGTGAAGGGAAAATGCTCTGGCAGCTCCAGAGATGGCCAGCTCACAGCAACCTGCTGGGCCCTGGCCACTGCCTACCGGACATTACTTGACATGGTACAGCACTGTCAGGGGGAGGAGAGAAAGACCAAATCCGCAGGCACCACGTCCACCCAAACCGCAGCTGAGTCAGAGGGAGAAAGAAATAAACCAACCGGCACCGTGTCCACACAAACCATCGAGGAGCCAGAAGAACAACCAAAACCAATAGCAGTCGCCCCTGTCCAGAAAAGGAAATCAAAGACTAAATCAGTCCGTATAGCAAATGATGACGGAGAGGCAGGACCTTCACATCCACTGGAGGAGACAGAGCCAGAAATAATCACTCGGTCCCTATCCCTGGGTGAGCTACGCGAGCTCCGGAGAGAGTTCACACGACAGGCGAATGAGTCCATTCTGACCTGGCTGCTCCGAATCTGGGATGCCGCAGCTAACGACACAATCCTAGATGGGAGTGAAGCCAGACAGCTGGGATCCCTGTCTCGAGATGTAGTCATTGATCAGGGGATTGGAAGGAGGCAGGAAACTCTCAGCCTCTGGCGGCGACTGTTGTGCAGTGTGAGGGAGAGATACCTTTGCAAGGAGGACCTCCACGTACAGCAAGGACAGTGGAACACGATGGAACAAGGTATCCGGTGCTTAAGGGAGTTAGCTGTACTGGAGATAATCTTTTCAGACGATGAAAGATTCCCTAAAAGTCCAGATGGCGTACAGTGCACCTCCCAGATGTGGCTAAAGTTTGCACGACTCGGGCCAGAAATGTATTCCCGCTACTTAGCAACGCTGCAATGGAGGGAGGGAGAGGACAAGGTGGGAGCATTGGTTAGTAAACTAAGGATGTATGAAGACACTGTCACCGCCCCATTATGAGCCCACGTCTCATCTGTGGAAACCAAACTGGCTGAACACGTCAGAAGCCTGGAAGAGAAAATTGAAGAGGGACACCAGAAGCTAAGAGAGGAAATTAAGGAAGGGATCTTCCATATCTCACCAGGACAGACAAGAGTCTCTGCTATTAGGAGCCAGCGTCCCCCAGCTAAGGAGAGAAGGTACACTCCACGTGGCGATCTATGGTTTTACCTCCGTGAGCACGGAGAAGATATGAGGAAGTGGGATGGGAAACCCACCCCTTCCTTAGCAGCCCGGGTACGTGAACTGAAAAGAGGAACAAGTACCACAAGGAACTCTTCAAGGGTAAACGCTGCTCCAGTCTCTCGTGGGCAAGACTCCAGACGGTACAGGAATGATGATACGTCTGATCCTCTTGAAGGGACCTCCAGGTCATACCCACAAGAAGAGCACAATGAGTACCATGACCAGGACTAGGGGTGCCCTGCCTCTAGCCAGGTAGAGGAGAGGGACAATCGAGTCTATTGGACAGTGTGGATTCGGGGGGCTGGCACATCAGAGCCACAAAGGTATAAGGCCTTAGTGGACACCGGCGCACAATGTACTTTAATGCCATCAAGATACGTAGGGGCAGAATCCATCTCCATTTCTGGGGTGACAGGGGGATCCCAACAGCTGACTGTACTGGAAGCTGAAGTGAGCCTGACTGGGAAGGAATGGCACAGACACCCCATCGTGACTGGCCCAGAGGCCCCGTGCATCCTTGGCATAGATTACCTGAGGAGTGGGTATTTCAAAGACCCAAAAGGACTTCGTTGGGCTTTTGGCATAGCTGCTGTGGAGACGGAGGAAATTAGACAGTTGAATACCTTGCCTGGTCTCTCAGAGGACCCCTCTGCTGTGGGACTGCTGAAGGTTGAAGAACAATTGGTACCGATAGCCACAGCAACAGTGCACCGTCGGCAATACCGCACCGACCGAGACTCTGTGACCCCTATACATAAGATGATCCGTGAACTGGAGACCCAGGGGGTGGTCAGCAAGACTCGCTCACCCTTTAATAGCCCTATATGGCCAGTGCGTAAGTCCAGTGGGGAGTGGAGGCTGACGGTGGATTACCGTGGACTCAATGAAGTCACACCACCCCTGAGTGCTGCTGTGCCGGACATGCTGGAGCTCCAGTACGAGCTGGAGGCCAAGGAAGCCAAGTGGTATGCCACCATTGACATTGCCAATGCCTTTTTCTCCATTCCTTTGGCAGCTGAGTGCAGGCCACAATTTGCTTTCACTTGGAGAGGTGTGCAGTACACCTGGAATCGACTGCCTCAGGGGTGGAAACGCAGTCCCAGCATTTGCCATGGACTGATCCAGACTGCACTGGAAAAGGGTGAGGCTCCAGAGCACCTACAGTACATTGACGACATCATTGTATGGGGGAACACGGCGGGCGAAGTCTTCGAGAAAGGAGAGAAGATAATCCAGATTCTCCTAAGAGCCAGTTTTGCCATTAAACGGAGTAAGGTCAAGGGACCTGCTCAGGAAATTCAGTTCCTAGGAGTGAAGTGGCAAGATGGACGCCGCCTAATTCCCATGGAGGCGATTAACAAAATAGCAGCCATGTCCCCACCAACCAGCAAGAAGGAAACACAGGCTTTCTTAGGCGCTGTGGGCTTTTGGAGGATGCATATCCCCGAGTATAGTCAGATTGTAAGCCCTCTCTACCTTGTGACACGGAAGAAAAATGATTTCCAGTGGGGCCCCGAACAACAACAGGCCTTTGAACAAATTAAACAGGAGATTGCCCATGCGGTAGCCCTTGGGCCAGTAAGGACAGGACAGGACGTGAAGAACGTGCTCTACACCGCAGCCGGGGAGAATGGCCCTTCTTGGAGCCTCTGGCAGAAAGTGCCTGGAGAGACCCGAGGACGACCGCTGGGATTCTGGAGTCGGGGATACAAAGGATCTGAAGCCAGCTATACACCAACTGAGAAAGAGATCCTGGCTGCCTATGAAGGAGTTCGAGCTGCCTCAGAAGTAATTGGCACCGAAGCGCAGCTCCTCCTGGCACCCCGACTACCAGTGCTGGGCTGGATGTTCAAGGGAAGAGTTCCTTCCACACATCACGCCACCGATGCCACGTGGAGTAAGTGGATCGCTCTGATCACGCAGCGAACCCGGATAGGGAATCCTAATCGCCCTGGGATTCTGGAAATTATCACCAATTGGCCTGAAGGTGAGAGTTTCGGACTATCCTCTGAAGAAGAGGAGGAGAAGGTGACACGGGCTGAGGAGGCCCCACCATATGACAAGCTACCAGCAGATGAAAGGTGATATGTGCTCTTCACGGATGGCTCCTGCCGCATTGTAGGGACAAACCGAAAATGGAAGGCAGCTGTATGGAGTCCCACACGGCGAGTTGCAGAAGCGACCGAAGGACAAGGTGGGTCAAGTCAGTTTGCAGAGCTTAAAGCCGTTCAGTTGGCTTTGGATATAGCTGAACGAGAGAAGTGGCCAAGACTCTATCTCTACACCGACTCATGGATGGTGGCCAATGCTCTGTGGGGATGGCTGGAGCGATGGAAAAAGGCCAACTGGCAGCGCCAAGGGAAACCCATCTGGGCGGCGGAGATGTGGCAGGACATCGCTGGCCGGGTAGAGAAGCTGAGTGTGAAGGTCCGTCACGTAGACGCTCATGTAGGCAAGAAACGGGCTAATGAGGAGCATCGTAACAACGCGCAGGCGGACCGAGCTGCCAGGATTAAAGTCTCTCAGGTAGATCTGGATTGGCAGCACAAAGGAGAATTATTTCTGGCTCGATGGGCCCATGACGCCTCTGGTCACCAGGGGAGAGATGCAACATACAGATGGGCTCGTGACCGAGGGGTGGACTTAACCAAGGACATTGTCTCACAGGTCATCCATGACTGCGAGACGTGTGCTGCCATCAAGCAGGCCAAGCGGGTGAAGCCTCTATGGTATGGTGGACGGTGGTCAAAGTACAGGTATGGGGAAGCCTGGCAAGTTGACTACATCACGCTCCCCAAAACCCGCCAAGGCAAGCACTACGTACTGACCATGGTAGAAGGGAGTACTGGATGGTTGGAGACATACCCCGTGCCTCATGCCACTGCCCGGAATACCATCCTGGGCCTTGAAAAACAAGTCCTGTGGCGACACGGCACCCCGGAGAGAATTGAGTCTGATAATGGGACCCATTTCAAGAATGGCCTCGTAGACACCTGGGCCAAAGAGCACGGCATTGAGTGGGTGTATCATATCCCCTACCATGCACCAGCTGCTGGAAAAGTTGAGCGGTGCAACGGACTGCTGAAAACCACCCTGAAGGCACTGTGTGGGGAGACTCTCAAACACTGGGAGCTGCATTTAGCAAAGGCCACCTGGTTGGTCAACACCCGAGGCTCCATCAATCGAGCTGGCCCTGCCCAATCAGAACTTTTGCATACTGTAGATGGAGATAAAGTCCCCGTGGTACATATGAGAGGAATGTTAGGGAAGACTGTTTGGATTAGTCCCACCTCAAGCAAAGGCAAACCCATCCGAGGGATTGTTTTTGCTCAAGGACCTGGTTCCACCTGGTGGGTAATGCAAAAAGATGGGGAGACACGTTGTGTACCACAAGGGGACCTAATTTTGAGTGAGAATGGTCTGTAATGTTTCATTGTATATATATATATATATATATATATATGTATATAGTTTTAAAGGGATATAGTTTTTTAAAGGGGGTTAATTTGGGCATGACATGGATGGCATAGAATAAGGGGTGGATAATGTCCTAGTTAGGACAACTGAGACCAGTTCATCAGGGTATGGGTGTAACCCAAAACTGTGTATTCTATAGCCTTCCATGCCATTTCCCAGAAACTGTTATCAATGAACCATTTACACCATCTGCCCATAGAGCCTGACTCCTCAGGCTATAAACTAGGTGTTAAGAGGCCTGTGAGATAGGAGGATGCTCCTGTCCTCACACCCTTTGTGGAACTCCCCGCCCTGAGGGAAGTGCTGAGCATTCCTGCCTGAACTGCAGGATATATAATCTTGGAGTCTTGGAACATTTTGAACCCCCTCGTGGGATCCAGAGGAAGGCTGCAGCTCATCGCTCTCAACCAGACTTAGACCATCACTGGACTGCAATCACCACTTTTGACCAGACTGCAACAGCTCTCCCCCCAGCATCTCACTGCAATCACCACTTTCGACCAGACTGCAACAGCTCTCCCACCAGCAGGTTCTTCCCCTCTCCCTTTACTTTGGACTCAAGCGGGGCCCAAGGAACACCACGCTGTTCATGCCCCAGGGTACTGGGTTATACATTTGGGTTTTGTGGGTTAACACCAATTGTTTGTTTGTATGATTGTACTTACTGTATTATTGTAATAAATTGTTATTCTGACTTATAATCTCTCCTTTGAGTTGAGTTCATTTCCCCTGCTGGTTAACTCTTAAACCAGCACAGAACTTGAGGATGAAGAGTGATATAGGTCTGCAGGGTTGTGTGTGGTCCTTCATCTTTGTCCTAGTGTCTTCCACTGTGCTCATAATCACAATATATTGAGACCAGAGCGTGATAACACAGATAAATGTTTGCTAACTGAACTACAGGCTTAAAAATTAAAATATATCAAAGCAACCTTTGCCCTTTGGCCCACAGCTACTTCAGAAGTCAGCAGCTCTGTGGTCTGGAGATTTCAAAAAATCTTGACAAACCCTGCCAAGATACCCAGAACTGGAAATAATTTGGTGTTATTGTGGTTTCTGTAAGTTTTCCTGTGGTGAGCCTCGACTCTTTTTTTTTTTTGTGAGTTTTTAATTTTGAATTAAAAATGTACATATTTGAATGTGACATTACATTAGAAATGTGGCCAGTATAAAGCTTTGGGCATGTTTAAAGTGGTATTTTAAACAGCTGATGTCAACTGTACTTTATGCATCTCTTTAACTCTCTAAATGTTACATTTTCTAGAGTCTGGAGCCCCTACCTACTTCTTTGAGTTTCAGCACCGTCCCAGTTCACACTGGGACAGCAAACCAGAGTATGTGAAGGCTGACCACGGGGATGAAGTTGGCTTTGTCTTTGGAGGACCCTTTCTGGCAGGAGAAATTCAGCTGTGCAGTAAGAAATAGTCATAAATGTTCACATGGAAATTAGTCTTGTAACTGGCATTATTACATATTTTAATCAGACTAAAGTGCCTCTCTTAACAGTGAGACCAAAGCATGACCCTTTCTCCTGCAGAACTTGTTTTACACTATTTGTCTTCCCCAATCTGTCAGGTACAGTTTGCTCATTCTGAAGCACAGTAAGTTGTACATATTGTTAACAATTTAGCCAATAGGACATTTGCTAAAAAACTCAATGCCATTAGACCAGCATTGTGCATGAATTTGCCAAATAGCTTTGGCTGAAAAATAAACTGAAGGAAAGATCAATTAAGCTTGAAAGGGGATTGGCAGAGTGCTTGGGCAGCAGGAAATCTAGATATCTTCTTTTCCTGAGGAGTTCAAGCTAGTGTCTCCTCCTTCCCTGGAAATCCCAGGGGCTGTCAGGCTCCAGGGAATGGGGGACTTGGTCTCTTTTGCAGACACTGTTCCAGTTGTGTTCAGAGCAAAGCTTGGGACTGCAGTGTTTCATTTTCTGCAGGAGGATCTAATGCTTAGATTAAAGACTATTTTGCCCCATGACTCAATTAATACATAAGCATTTTATTCAAAATGAAACCAGTCCATTGCAGGAGGATTAAGGGTGTAGTCCTAACATTCTCATGAGGTTTGGGAAGTTCCTTCAGGCAGAATCCCACATTGATCCATTCCAAATGAATTTGCCAATCACTGAACAGTTAAGATACACGATGCCACATCCTAAGGAATATTGTGAATCTAGCAATATGCTTTAATTATATATGCCTAAAACAATAATACTCAGGATGGTGTATTTTCTTTCCCATGAAACCAATTAGGACAGATCTTATTTTGACAAAGAAACACAGAAATTCTACTTATTTTAAGTGAATTCACAATTTTTTCTGCTGTTATTTTTGCCATTTGAACAGTAGTTCATAGTCTGTTTCAAAGCTTACATAATTGAAAGTGCTTCCTTTTACTCCATTGAACTTTGGAGCAATCCAGCTATGTTGTAAAACCCTTTGTTAATCTGTTACTAGAGCCTTTTGATTTGCTTATATTTTATATTTATTTTTTTACCTACATACTTGCTACACTAGGAAACACTGTACAGTTCATTTCCTATTTGCCTGAATTTACCGAGGGCAATAAGATAACAAATATTTTTCTTAATGTGTGGAGATGCACTTATAATTAATAACACACTGCAATTATTTTCCCCTGGTGATACATTGAGCTTGTGTGTCACTGGATATAAATGAATATTCTTGAAGTGCTGAGAAATGACATCACTTCATATCAGAATGGAGAAATCTTTGCCTCATCATGCTCCGAATAATAGGGAGGATTTCAGTCCCACAAAGCTGGAATGAGATCCAGGAAGCTAAACCATGTGGCCCATTTCTTGAGTTGTCCTGGCAGAACACATGGGGGTTTTTGGTTCTGCTTCTGGTTTCTGGGAAAGCTACAGGCACATCCCCTTGTTTCCTTGTTCCCAAATTCCCTGATTGTAGAATAAGGATAATTATGTCACTCAGGAAGTGCTGAAATCTCGTGATGCTGCATTACTAACATTTTGCAGGTGTCGTGTCTCTGTTGCAATTGAGAAGTTGTTGCAGCATTTTCACAGACAGAAATTCTGCTCCTGTAGTAGTAATGTCTTGATTTTGCCACACATAATAACTTTGTATTTTGCCTTTCAGGTGAAGTTACAGAGGAAGAAAAGAACCTCAGTAGAACTCTGATGAAGTACTGGGCTAACTTTGCTCGAAATGGGTAAGAATCATGAGAGTCATGAGACATTAGTGCTCTGGGCTGACTTCTGGGATTGAGCTTCCCTGTGCCTGAAAAGGGCATTCACTCTTTCTTTCTTGCTGTTTACAGAAATCCTAATGGAGAGGGTTTGGTTGAATGGCCATCTTACAACCTAAATGAAGAATACTTGCAGATAAATCTAAAACAAAAGAAAGCCAGGAAGTTGAAAGAAGAGAAGGTGAATTTCTGGAAAAAGCTGATGCTGGAAAAGGCAAATAACCAAAGAATGGAAAACAAGAAGGTTAATTCAGAGTTATAATTTACAGTCTAAACATGCACACAATATGCAAGCTATTAGGATAGGAAAAGAAATTACTTAAAGTTATTTTGAGGATAAAATTCTGTTTCCCTTCTTTTTGTCTTTTCTTCACAGTTGTCATACTTGAAATTATTCCTTGTAATAACTCCAATTGATCCCTCACTTGTTAAATACAACTACCACATTTCCCCAGTGCTCAGGTTTTTCTGTCACTTCCTCATGACTGAAGACAGAATGTAGCAGCAACATTGTTTTAATAAAATGAAATCAATGACGACCCAATTTGCCAGTAAAACTGTCTTCTGATGTTAAATGTGTCAGTGGTGGTACAGAAATTTTGGTGTGCTGTAGATACAGAAATGTCCTCTGTGGAAAGAAAATGAAACTACAGAATGTTCTGCTTTTTAAGTTGGTTTTATAACAGGACAGTATGGTTCTGACTGTTGTGGTATGTGTCTGTCATAGTAGTGCTGGGATTAAGACTTCTCTCAAATGTTAGAAAAGGGAGAAATGTTTTAGTAAAGAGAAAATCCTCCTAAGCATCTGCCCCTCCTCCTTTGTTTTATCTAACATGCCTGACAAGGGGAATATATTTCAAAATAGTGTTGATAGATTTTCATTGCACAAAGCCCTGAGGTCCTGCACCACTCCCTCTGAAAGGAGACAAACCAGGCAGCATTGAGTGCATGCTCATCTTGTAAGTGTGTGCAGAGAAGTGCAGTGGAACTGACTTTGTAGCACAAGGCCCCATGCTAAAAATACATCACAGTGGGAAATGTCAACAGATTTTGCTGATATCTACATAGAGATGAGTGCTCTGTCTCGTCCCAGAGACATCCTGCTGTGAGTTTACCACATGCTAAAGAGAGACTGTTAAAGCTGTCCAAGCTTCTTAGACTCCAACTCTGTCTTATACTCTGTAGCTTCATTGAATACTTACTAGGGGCTGTGATAGTTGTCTATTTATTTTTTTTTAGCTATTGGAATCAAGAAAGGCAGCAGTGCATTGAATTACAAAGAGCCAAAGGTCATCATGTGGCAGGATTTTTTTAATTGATCCCTGACTTAGGAATTATTCACTGATTGAGGGTAAGCTGCAAAATGTTCTCTCTTAAATGCCAAGCAGGACAAGAATTACCCTCTCCAGGTAGGTAGCACTGCTGCAGATTCTACAAGTCTAGTCTGTGTCACTAGAGTAAGAGTTTCTACATTTGCAAAGCAATTAGGTCATGCTTGCAAATCCATCAAAGTACCTACAGACAAGGCTGTCAGGACCTAAAATCCTATTTTTTATTATCTTATTAGAAGTGAGATGGACACAGTTTGCAGAAACTGGTTTGCACACATAATATTTTCAGAATGGCTGCTTCTACAGGCCTGTGGGTGGGATATGGACTGAGAATTTTTGCAGAATGGGTACTTGGGAGAGAAGTAGTGAGTAGAACAAAGATTGAAGGAAGTAGTAGTGAAGGGGAAAAATAAAAGGAAAGTAAATAGGAAATACAGAGTTTAGTAAAATCAGTAAAGATCAAGAGACATAAAATAAATTGTTTATGGAAATAAATAAAGTTTGTTACAGCAAAAAGAGAAAGCAGCAAGCAGAGTAAACAGTATTTGGCTTTGCAGCAAAGGACTCCTCCTGTGGTTTGTGGGTCACAAGTGAGGTGAGACTGTGCGTGTCCATCTGAATGAAAGCTGAGTCACAAGGAGGGATTCCTCTAGTTCCACCTCTCATGGAAACAGTTTTCCCTTGCCAGGAACCAAAGCAGTCCAGGATAAGTGGAGATAGAGAATCTGCAACAGCATCTGGGCAGGCAAACAGGAGTGCAGAGTTTCCCACTTTGCAGTGCTGCTGCCTTTGGCATCTCAGGAACCTTGATCACACAAACAAAGGTAAAAGAGAACATGTTAAGCTCCATCACTTGTCCCCCAGGCCCCTGTTTCCACGAGTTGCATTAGACAATGCATACATATTTATTGCTGTATGGACTGTACACTCCCAGCACTGCAGACCAATCCCACCCCTTCAGTGTCACAACTTCGCTTTGAGGAACAAGGAAAAAAGTCTCCCAGGGAACACCTTTGCAGCCACAGCAATTCTGTCATGAAGTGATTGTCCACACTGTTTTGCAGACACTCAGATTCCCATGTTATCCCAGTTGCCAGAGTACAGTGAGCCCTGGCCTTGCCCTCAGGCACAGCTGAGCCACACACCAGCACAGCAGGCAGTGTTTGGGGCACTGCTGCACTCAGAGCTGGGGCAGAGGGCAGGGGCTGCCCCACACTCAGAGCACATCCTTGAGAGGCTCAGCATGCACTGAGTGTGTCCACTGGAGCTGCTGCCAGCAGTTTGCCCTCTGAGCAGTCCAGGTTAAAGTTGACTGGGATTTACCTACAAGGGCTGTAAATCACACCTGTGCATACGTATGTAGGAAGATTTGGAGTAAAGTACACAAGCACAGCCACAGTATACAGGATTAGCAGGTGCATAATACATGTGCTGAACTAATTTAATGACTGTGGGTCTTTGCAACCCATCCAGAGAGGTGCAAGCAGTAAATTAATCTATAGAAATGGAGCACCTCTCCTATGGAGACAATCAGAGAGTTAGGATTGTTCAGCCTGGAGAAGAGAAGGCTCTGGGGAGACCATAGAGCCCCTTCCAGTGCCTGAAGGGAGCCTACAAGAAAGATGGAGAGGGACTTTGCCAAGGACATGTAGTGACAGGACAAGGGAGAATGGCTTCAAGCCAAGGAAAGGTAGGTTTAGATTAGGTACACAGAACAAATCCTTCCCTGTGAGGGGGGGAGGCCCTGGCACAGGTTGCCCAGAGAAGCCCCATCCCTGGAAGTGTCCAAGGCCAGGTTGGACGGGGCTTGGAGCAACCTGGACTAGTGGAAGGTGTCCCTGCCCATGGCAGGGGGTGAAATGAGATGATCTTTAAGGTTTCTTCAAACCCCGAGCACTCTGTGACTGTGTGATATGATTCTATCAAATGCTGTCTCTGACAATTAAGAATTCTCATGATTTAAAATTGCAAAACTGCTTTTTGGGGCAAGAGCTACAGAGCCTTGAAAAAAAAAAGGGCACAACCTAAAGCTTTCATCAAACTAACACAACCTCTTAGTTAATGTGAGCAGAAAATTTCCTTTGTTCCTATTCAACTGTTCTAGTCCCTCCTTTGCACATCATGCTTTGATTATGGAGCTGGCACAGAAAATAAATCCTCCTGACCTATTAGGAGTATTAAAATATTAAATATATAGTTACCACCCAAATACCACCCTTTAATATTGTTCCAGCACTACAAAAGCTGGTAAGTCACCTCTTGATTGTTACAACTGTATTGCAACACTATACCAGACACGCCTGAACACACAGGACAGAATGACAGGTGTCTCCTGCACCTGCAGAAAAAGCTAGGGTTTTTCTAGAATTGGTTTTGTCAAAAAATACCCTTTTTGTGAGAATAAAAATCCCTCAACTTCAGGAAAAGCACACTGTTCAGGGATAATGGTTTGGATTTGGCTATGTTGTGTTTCTTACACTGAGGCCTTAATACCAGAATGAGATGAGCTCAGTTGGTCAGAGCCTGGAGCTAAGAATGCCAGCATTGTGGATTCAATCCCTGTGTGGGCCATTCACTGAAGAGTTGGACTTGAAGATCCTTGTGGGTCCTGTCCAACTCAGCATATTCTGTGAAAATCACGTGAACATGTAATAAAGCAGAAGTGAGGTTCCCTTGCTGGTCCCTGCTGTGCAGTGTGAGGAAATCCTCCCTTGGCTGTCACAGAGAGTGGTGGCACAGCGAAGGACACATCTCCTGGGGCAGGGAAGGCTCTTTCCAAAGCATTTTGAAGCAGAGATTTTGTGACTAAGATTCCAAAGGAGCAGCAGTGGGACCCTTGTGGGGCAGGAGCTCCCTGTCCCAGCGCCGCCGGCGCTGAGCGGTGCCCGGGAGCGGCTCAGGGCTGTGCCCCGGCAGCCCCAGCCCCGCTGGCTCCCGGCCCGAGCGCTGCCCCGGCCGAGCAGGGCTGTGCCTTGCGCAACTCGTCCTGCTCGGGGTATAAAAGGCGCTCCGGGGAGCTGTGCCCGCCCGCACCATGGCAGCGGGGAGGGACGCGGCGCTGCTCGCCTGGATCGTCACCCTCGGGGTGACGGCGCTGGGGGCAACAGGTAAATCCAGAGGGGCTGGGGGAAGAGAGTGCGGGGACTCGCTTGTGCGAAGGGACTCTGCATTTCTGAATTGCGTCTGCAACCCCGGGGAACAATTTACCAGTCCCAACTCAGCTTTCACATCCGTTCTTCTTGGGCTGCTGCTCTCATCCCAAGGCTGTTTATTTTCAGCTGTGGGGAGAAGTTCTGTGCAGGGAATGGCAGATGATTTCTCACACCACACGCTGTATTTTCCTCTGCCTTTTTTCTTGCACTGAGCATTGAAACAAAGGTGTCCTTTCTCTGCAGCACCGTTGGTGACGAACATGCCCGAGGGAACTGGGGATGTTTAGATCAAGTAGCAGCTCTGCAGTGGGTTCAGGAAAATACCATGAGCACACCCGGAGCTGCCTCCCCTGGGGAACCCCGGGCACCCGACCCTGCTGCACAGAAATGGAGTTGGAATAGCAAAGAGTTCTTCATTTCTTTCTGTGGTCTCTTTTCAGTCGTTCATCTTATTTGCCTTCTTTGCAAATAGCAAAATCAAGATCTTGTGTGCTGAGGCAGAGCAGGCCACGGTACCACATCTGTAACTTGGGACTGAGAACTTTCACACCGATCTTAGAGGGAATCTTCTTTAAATGCTAACAGTATCTGTACATGCCAGACTATTTTTAGAAGCTTTTTCTTTGGGCTGTATGTACTATCTAGGGTCTGGAATAGATTTAGTCTGTTCATTGCCTTTTCTGAGTGCGAGCAATCTACTGGGCTTTTATCTAACCACCCAGACCAAAAGAGGTTAAGACTGGTGTGCAGTCACTGATGTGAGTGGTCAGACAATACATGTGATATACCTGGGGGAACTATACCCACAGACTAATCAACATGAAGGCTGAAAGAATGTCAGCTAGACTGATTTAATAAAGGTGTGAGAAAAGTGTATTAGAATAAATTAGAAAATCTAAAATTTTGATTAGTAAATACTAGTAATCAAATTAGTAATATAAAATAGTAAGTTAGTGTACTGTTAGAACTGATTAGAGTTTGTTGAAGCCCTATGTATGAAAATTCTTAAGTAAACAACAGGGGTATATTTAAGTAGCAAATCCAGCAATTAGAAATCTGGTAAGTACTTACAAATGGACCAATTGTGATTTTGTGCTCACATCCTCCAGGACAAAAAGCAGAGCAACCAGAAGTGGAGACCAAATATGGGAGAGCCCGAGGGTTCCAGTTCAAAGTAGACACAGCTGAGAGGAGTGTAAATGTCTTTTTGGGACTTCCTTTTGCTAAACCTCCCCTTGGATCCCTGAGGTTTTCTGAGCCCCAGCCACCTGAGCCATGGAAAGGTGTCAGAGACGCCACTTCCTACCCACCAATGTAAGGCAGTGACAAAACCACTGAATATTTAAGTCATTTTATATTTATACATTATTTCTACATTATATAATAATTTATATACTATTATTTTATATATTTTAATGTAATTTGTAGAATTTATTATTATACATTATATTATAGTAATATTATTCTGATTTTCTATTTAATCACTTTCTACTACTATAATATTAATTTATATTATATAATTTAAATAAATATTCTCTATTTATTATATTATCGTATGTTCTATTATTTATGTTATTTGTATTTATATTATTTTAATCATTTGTATAATTTGTATAATTGTATATTATATTTATATTTATATTAGAAGCAATTTCATGACACTGCTGCACATCCAGGGCAATCAAAATCCATGAAGATAAATTCCTTGGTGCCATCTTGTTACATCTGCAGCTGTTGCAGTGAATACATTTCTAAAGACATCTTGATTAGCTGCTCTCTTTACTGTTATTTAATGGGCATCAGGGATGAACTGATATGGATCAGCACTTTACTGAAAATCCTCTCTCCTGGGAGCATTTGGCCATAATTCCCAGTGTTTATAAAGCTTTGGAATACATATTAAGGAAAAAGTGCTGAGTCACATGGTTAATAGGGCACATAAGAAATGCAGGGCAATTCTAGTCTACCTTGTAAATGTTTTATCCATTTGTCCTCCTGCCCTTGTTTAGTGCTCCAAGTCTAATACCTCCCATTACAATATCAAAAGCTGTTGGAGATGTAAAATAATTAATTTACATTTCCATTGAAGGCATTTATAGCCCTATATGTTTGCAGATATATTTCTGTAACATTTTGAAACAAGCAGGATTTATCTGCATGTCCCTGTGTATTGCAGTAGGCAGTGGCTCCTTTTTACACATCTCATTAATGAGAGGTCAAAGGAGGAAAACACATTAAAAGTATTTGTTGCTTGTTATTTTTCAGGTGTGTGCAGGATCCAGTCCTAGGACAATATTTTTCAGACCTGATTACTAATAGAAAGGAGAAGGTTCCTCTTCAGGTGTCTGAAGATTGCTTGTACCTAAATGTGTACACCCCCGTTTCTGCAGGAGAACAGCAGAAGTTGCCTGTAAGCAAAACCACTATAAAACCTCTAGGAAATTTATTTTATGCTTGATTTCCTCTAAATAATCTGTCCAAAGTCACAGGGCACTGATAAAGTTTAAGTATTTAACAAAATCAATGCCATTTTGTAGACTTGCAGATCCAAAAGATTTCTACCATTTTTGAAATGTAATCTGAAAGAATCGGGAGTGAAACAACCAAAGATATTCTATTTTGGGTTATGTTTAGTTTATATCACTGGGAGCTCAGGTCTGTGCTGGGTTGATTCTGGTTTTGTCTTTCCAGGTCTTTGTATGGATACATGGAGGTGGATTAGTTTTGGGAACAGCTTCAACATATGATGGTTCAGCATTAGCAGCCTTTGAAAATGTGGTGGTTGTAACAATTCAGTACAGATTAGGTGTTCTTGGATATCTCAGGTAAGATGTTTTATCCCATTTTTTGCCAGGTGATTTCCAAAATGATGTGTGCAAAGCCTTTGTGAAGTGCAAGAGACTCGTTTAGGCAAAGAAACTCTGCATTTCTGAATTGCATCTGCAACCCCTGGGAACAATTTACCAGTCCCAACTCAGCTTTCACATCCGTTCTTCTTGGACTGCTGCTCTCATCCCAAGGCTGTTTATTTTCAGCTGTGGAGAGAAGTTCTGTGCAGGGAATGGCAGATGATTTCTCACACCACAGGCTGTATTTTCCTGTGTGTTTTCCTTGCACTGAGCATTGAAACAAAGGTGTCCTTTCTCTGCAGCACTGGTGATGAACATGCCCGAGGGAACTGGGGGTATTTAGATCAGGTAGCAGCTCTCCAGTGGATTCAGGAAAACATCATCCATTTTGGAGGAGATCCAGGATCTGTCACTATCACTGGAGAATCTGCAGGAGGAATCAGTGTTTCTGCTCTTGTAAGTTCACAGTAACATTGCATTTTAATTACTTATGGGATTAAAACCACCATCCATGTTCATTTTCAGTATCTGCCTGAGAAGTCTGGGAGCAAAGGGATGCTGTTACAGTAAGTGGCACATCACCTCTGTCTGTGGTACAACAGTACAAGTACTTGTAATTAGTCCCCAAATGTCATCTCTCATCCACTAAATTAAATTTGGTGTTTGCTTTTTTTCAATGCAAACAAACCTGCCAAAGTCTAACCTTGTGAGAAAAGTCCTGTAAGAGGACTCACAGACCAGTCACTTGTGCAAAGTAATCGAGGTGAATAGTCACGAGAGCTGAACTGGACACACTTTTTGTGTCCCAGTGATTGTGTTAAAATTTTACATCAACACTGAGCACATTGGCTAAGATGCTCTTCTTCTCCAGCCTCACAATTTGGTGCAGATCACAGAGTGAAACCAGGGTTCATTGGGATAAAAATTCCTGTTTCCTAAGCTTTGGCCCCCTGGCCAAGAGCTCTTTATTCCCTTTTGCAGCACAGCCAGACTGCCTTAGGCATATTCCATTAGTTACTGGTTTGCAGTGGAGTTCCATGAAGTCTGGGAAGCAAAATGCTGTGGGAGGGGAAAACACAAGCAGGAAATCCTTATCTCTGCTGGTGCTGCCAAAGGCCTTTGCACAGCTGAACTATGGTCAGAGGCTGCAGAATAACAGTCTTACGACATTTGCTTTCAGAATGTTTTAAATGGCAATTCCTGATATCAGAATTCTTAGTCAGTGGTTAAAACACAATGCTTGTCATGCTTGTCCTTGCTTTTTCACAGGTCTTATCTCCCCTGGCAAAGGGCTTGTTCCACAGGGCCATTTCAGAGAGTGGTACTGCACTCCTGGGTTCATTCACTGACCAGCCTAAGGAGGAAGCACAAGTGGGTATTTTGTGGTAATTTTAATTCTTTTTTCAGATAGCTTTGCATGTCTTAAACGGTTTATTCTAAAATATAGAAACAGGCTTTTGTTCTTGTGAAACAAACCCCACAGTCAGTAAAGACAGTGTTTCTGTGTGCAAATAGTCCATATTTAATGATGCTTTGCTTTTCAAGTACCCAAATATCCACATGTGTCTCAGTGAAAGCAAAAGACCAAGGAAGTGAAGAGAGAAAGCAGGGAAGAAGTGTGAAATGTCAAGGAATGTTATAACATGTAGTGTCTTCAAGGAAAGTTGAGCTATAATTTTTGGCTGGCAAATGGTATCAGATTCTGAATACTCCTCTCTTCCCCTTCTATTTGATGCCTGTTTGCAAACAAACAAGATTTTATTCAGTTTGTTTAATTTGAGAAGTACTGACCTCAACCCTTTTTGTTCTTCTTCAACTATAAGAAACAACTTCCAGGAATGCAGAACCTGGGTTATAAAAGAGACAACACTTTAATGAGCTCTCTCTAATGACAGCTGTTACTCCAGCCAAAAAGACATCACCAAAATGGCATCAAGTGCTCTTTGTTACCATACAGATGGTTGTATTCTCTAAGCCCTTTATGCCATTCTGTTTTCTCAGCCCAGCATCTTATTTATCAGAAGGATTATCTTGGCATATTAGAATCATAGAATAGAATCATAGAATCGATTGGGTTGGAAAAGACCTCCGAGATCATCGAGTCCAACCCTTGGTCCAAATCCAGTCCATTTACTAGATCATGGCACTCAGTGCCACGTCCAATCTGCGTTTAAAAATCTCCAGGGATGGTGAATCCACCACCTCTCTGGGCAGCCCATTCCAATGCCTGCTTACTCTCTCTGTAAAGAATTTTCTCCTGATATCCAACTTAAATTTCCCCTGGCGGAGCTTAAGCCCGTGCCCCCTTGTCCTATTGCTGAGTGCCTGAGAGAAGAGACCAACCCCCACCTGGCTGGAACTTCCCTTCAGGTAGTTATAGATGGTGATGAGGTCACCTCTGAGCCTCCTCTTCTCCAGGCTAAACAACCCCAGCTCCCTCAGCCTCTCCCCATAGGACTTATGCTCCAGTCCCTTCACCAGCCTTGTTGCTCTTCTCTGGACCCGCTCCAGCACCTCAATCTCCTTTCTGAACTGAGGGGCCCAGAACTGAACACAATACTCAAGGTGTGGCCTCACCAACGCAGAGTACAGGGGAAGGATCACTTCCCTGCTCCTGCTGGCCACGCTATTTTTGATACAGGACAAGATCCCATTGGCCTTCTTGGCCACCTGGGCACACTGTTGGCTCATGTTGAGCTTCCTGTCAATTAGTACCCCCAGGTCCCTTTCTGCCTGGCTGCTTTCCAGCCACTCTGTGCCCAGCCTGTAGCGCTGCAGGGGGTTGTTGTGGCCAAAGTGCAGGACCCGGCACTTGGCTTTATTGAACTTCATCCCATTGGAATATTTCTGTATCAAAACCAAATTGGAGGCATAGGTTTTGTCCTTCTGCCCAGCCCACAGTGTGAAGGTTAAGAGGCTTCCTATTCCCTCCCTGCACAGCTGGGACATGCAAGGCTCCAGCCATCCTTGGGCAGGACTTTCTGCTCCCACACTGGGCTCTTGGGTTTGGTGGCTCATACAGTCAGATATAGGAAATGGGTCCAAAAGTGTTTGTTTTTATTGCTTACAGAAAATTGCTGATGCCTCTGGCTGTGAAAAATCCAGTTCAGCTGCAATAGTTGAGTGCTTGAGAGAAAAAACAGAAGAAGAGATAATACAGCTAACACTAAAAATGGTAGGGGAAATTATACCTCTTGCATTTAAATGACATCTCAAATGTTATCATCACAGAGAATACTATTTGTGTGTTGTGATAGCAGGAGAACTCAAAGTGAGTGTAACCTCTGACTTTCTGGACCTTTCAGGACATGACAACACTGCGGCTGTGCAGCACCTCCCCTGAGAACTGCAAACAGGTACTGCCCTTTCTGCAGGCAGCCACTTGTGGTTGCTGTCATGTTCTCCCAGGGGAAGGGAAAGAGTGTATGAAATGTCACAGTTTCACCTGGAGAACCTGAAAATTAATTAATATAATATATTACGTCCAACTTAAAAGGTCTTATCACAATGCTGGGCTATATGGGCTTTTGAAATTCCAACACACAAGTTGGTTTTCCCCCACTGCTCCACACATCCCTAACAATACTGAACGAAGAAAAGATGTAAATTGGACATAATCACTTATGTTTCACAAACATTAGGTATTTAATGCTAATCTTCACAGAAGCTTCTGCCTAGTGCAGAAAATCTGTCAGAGAATTAAAGATGGTTTGAATACCATTACTTGTTGTATTTTCATTTGGCTTTGCTTTGGAACCACAGTAAAAAATCTGGACTTTTTTCAGAAGAAAAATTAAAGTATTAATGAAACTTTCCTTTTCTTTTTTCCCCCATTTTTTCAGGATTTCTTTTTCATCAGTACATGTGTAGATGGTGTATTTTTTCCAAAGAGTCCCAGGCAATTACTATCTGAAAAATCAATCAATGCAGTCCCATATATGATAGGAGTAAATAGCGGTGAATTTTCATGGGGACTTCCTATGGTAAGAGACTTACAATGTTGTTACCTATGTATCATTTTGTAAATATAAGATTTTCTAAGAAATATGATTCTTTGTATCATGCAGATGATGAAATTTCCCCCTTTCATGGATGGTCTGGATAAAAATGTTGCACGTGAAATTTTACAAAGATCCTTAGTAATATTACATAAGGTAAGAGACCATTTTCAGAATAACCCAGTGCTGCTGCTTCACTTGCTCTGGTTCTGTGTTTGCACTCCTGGAGGGATACATTTCACAGGCAAACTTTGCTCTGTTGAACAGCTTCCTACCCTGAGGCAGTAAAGGGCAGCAGTGTGGTGTGTTCCTGTTACCTCTAGTGACTGAACACACTCTCGAGATCTTGGGGACAACTCGAGATCTTTAGGATGCTTGAGGTTTGGCTTCCCTGTACTTTACAAATCTCCCAGCTTTCTGGTTCCTTTGTGCTCTCCTGAAACTACTAAATATAGAAAAATGCAGGTTAAAAGGTGAGAATTAAGGACTCCATAGTACTTGCAAGGGATCATTCAGTGTCACAGACATCCACCATGAACCGAGAAAGGGAGTGAATTATGGTCATCTACAACAAGAAATGGATTTTATGAAATCCAGAGGATTTCTTTGCTCTTGTGAGGGTTTATTTCCACAGAATGGAGAACAATCAACATTGTTGACTGCTGTTAATCTAAAGATGTTTGATCTTTAGATCTTGCCTATCTCTTTCCCCTGAAAACACCTATATCTGGTAGCTGTGCAACTCCAATCCTGAGCTCTGAGCCACACTCTGACAGCTGAGGATTTTCTCTGAGAGGTAGTATTTGGGGGTTAGCCAGAGACTTGCATGTGCCACACTCAATTAGTGCTGTCACTCTTCCTAATGATCCTGATCACTGTAAGCATTGTAAGCCCCTTTTATTGTTCCCTCAGGGTGTTACCTCTGCAGCTGTTGATGGGCTGTACAACGAGTACATAGGGGATGCAGACAGCCCTGCTCAGGTGCGAGATGGCCTTCTGGATGCACTGGGAGATGTCTTCTTTGTGTTTTCATCCCTTGAAGTGGCTAACTTCCACAGAGGTAATGCAGCATCAGTAGAAGAAATGTAGAATTCTCACCCGGGCTGTGGGCTGGACAGTATGTGTCACACTTCATTACCCAGAGAACTGATATTTACTGAACATTTAACCAAAACAGCTGGTAGTGGAAGTTTATCCTCTTTGGTGCCTCTCAGACTAACACTCTTCCCTGTCTCCCAGATGCTGGCAACCCAGTCTACTTCTATGAATTCCAGCATCGACCAAGTGAAGCAGAAGGTGTTTTACCAGACTTTGTAAAAGCAGATCATACATCCGAGATCGCCTTTGTCTTTGGAAAGCCCTTCTTAGCTGGTGATGTATCCATGCTTGCTAAAGTATTCCTTTTAAAGCATCCTTATTGCTCATTTTACTTATTGGAGGACTTTAGAATAGACTTTCTCCCTTACAAATATTGTAACAAACACAAAAATTTTCTGTCTTTAGTAGTAGATACTTTTAATGAAATCACTCATCTGCAGCTCTGTCCTAGAGCTCTGCTCAGGTAAAACTGTCACAGCTCAGAGCAACAGGTAGAACTGACTACAGCCTATTGGAATTGGTAGAGCTGCTACTAATTATCTAATGCTGCCCTTTCATCTCTCACTTTGCAGGAGGTGCTACAGAAGAAGAAAATAAACTTAGCAGAACTGTTATGAAATACTGGACTAACTTTGCTAGAAATGGGTGAGAATCATAATGCTATTTACAGCTCAAGTTTGGTCTGTGCTGCCTGAGACATGCCTGAAGCAGTACTTGTGTGGTTGTTCCTAGAAATTTGGCAGAATTTCAGATAAATATTGAAGCAAATTATTTCTCTTCTTGATGTCTTTTCAATGAACCTGCAGACACAAAAAGAAAAAAAATAATCCAAGAGCTAGAACTCCATCTGCAATGGAGTGTTAGATCCAAAAGTAATGGCAACTATTAAACTTTTGCTGTTCTGCTGAGGAGCATTTTTCATAAACATCCAACTATTCAGGGACCAGAAGCACATAATCTGAGCTCGTGTTTGTTTTCTGAAATGCTCAACCCAAGCAGCCAGAGGGCAATGACAGGCAAATGGAAAGCTGACTTTCCCTTCTGTTATTTCCAGAAATCCCAACGGAGAAGGCTTGGTCCATTGGCCTCAGTATGGTCTGGATGAGAAATACCTGGAGATAGACCTGAACCAAAAGGCAGCACAGAAATTCAAGGAAGGCAAAATGAAGTTTTGGACACAGCTCATGAAACAAATGATGAGTGAAAGGAGAGAACACACAGAACTGTAAGAGCTGCAGAGGGCACAGTTTGCTTTCAAGACCCAAAATAAAGTCAAACAACATTAGTTTGTCAGGATGCAGAGTTATAATCACCTTCTCACTCACTATCATGTAATCTGTTGTCCTTGTCACAGTGAAAGGAGAGAAAGAAGGGATATTTGGAATGTTTGTTGGACCAAAAATCACTATTTAATGGACCAAGCAGAAAAAAAAAACCACGATCTTTCAGGCTCAAACAGACCACAGTATCTACTCAGTGGATATCAAAACTGAATAATGAGGAGGGAATTGGCAAATAAATTGAAATCTGTAAGAAATTATTTATACAGAATATATTGTAAGTGTCTGGCTACCTTTTATGCTTACTCCCCTCTTCTTTCAGAAGAGCATGGTCAGTTGTCCTTCTTACAGCCTCTTTCCACTTTCTTTAATTGGAAATAGCTTGTAGGGAGCAGAGCATCCATCAAACTACATCTGTGAGATTGGCTCAACATCTCTCAACTGAGGACAGAAAATCTCTACTTGTTTTATTGGTTTCTGAATTGTTATAAATAAATGTTGCTTTTCATTTTTTTGGAACTTCCTTTTCTTTCATTTAACTGATCCAGGCTCATTCCAAGAGGTTAAATCACACCCAGGAAGCCAGAAAGGTGCCCAGTTTCTTTCTTCAACCTGAAGGGTCTCAGGTATGAGTTTTTCAGGTTTCTTTGCAGAACCTGAGTCTCAAGGCTCCAGGGTTGACACAAACTATTCTGTGGTGTGGTTCTTCAGCCTGGCAATTCCCAGTTCACTGGCAGGAGGGAGGAAGCACTGCTGGCAGGACAGAGCCCACTGAGGCAGAGGGAGAGCAAAGGCTGCTGCTGTTGTGCACTGCATGGTGTTGGCTCAGCATTGTCCACGGGCCCGCAGAGAGGAGACCTGCTGATGTGCAAAATGCACCCCCAGTCTTCCACCTTCCAAGGGCACCAGCAGCTGTGACCACATTTGTGGCACATCTGGAACGTGTCAGGGCACACAAGTGGTGAAGTGGCTTTTTGCAAAGTCACATGACAAGCAAGAGACACTTGCCAGGCACAAAGGAACAGGCAATGCAAGCATCCAGGAATCCACAAGAACTCTGCTCATAACAAGAAAAACCAGCAATAGAATAGCTCTAAATAAAATAGCTCTAAATAAAATAGCCCCTTTAACCGGTGCCAGGCTCCCCCTCCCATCTCCCACAGCCCCCCACAGCCTGTGGCTGCTCCTCCCAGGAGGGGCTGTCACAGTGACACAACTGCCTGCAGGTGTTGAATTCTAGAAGATGTTTTCTTCCTCCTCCTCCCCTCTGGGTTCACTTGCACTTGCTTTGACACCCAGGTGGACCTTGAGCAGTGGACATGCCTGGACATGCCCTTCTGGGCATTTTTTTTTTTTCCCCCTAAATTGCAAAAAACCCCAGCTGTTACCATTACTTGCAAAAAGCCATCATTAAGTAAAGCTAATTGGAGCAACCATAGTGCTGGACATTTTATTCCTCCCCTTGATTTGGTCTGAAGTAGCCTTTGTGTCCATTATTGGTTTGTTAGTTGAACCAGTGTTTCTGTCCTCGTAGGTTCACAAAAATCATTTTCTTAAACAAGATAAGAGAAATTCTGTGTGTTTGGGAATGCAAAGTCATAAGTATAACACCTGTGGGAAAGGGAGCCCTGGTATTTTATTAGGCACATATGATAACAAAGGGAGCCTCCGCATGGGCGCGGGGGCTGCCCCAGCCGGGGAAAGGAGAGGGGGAGCTTGGCTGGTGTGGCTTTGTGCCCTCGTGGGAGAGGAGGGGGGAAGCCTCGGAGCACACGGAGGTTTGCCGGCCTGGTTTGGGGGAGGGGAAGGGTGTCGGGCGGGCCCTGGGGGTTCTCAGACTGGCGGGAGGGCGGGCGGGGCAGCCCTGCATGAAGTGTCTCAGGTAAGGGTGTGTGGGGAGGTATGAGGTAACACGGTGGGGGGAGGATAAGGTCAGGGTGGATAGTGGTCTCTTCTGGAGGGTTGGGGATCTCGGCTGGGCTGGGGCCTTGAGAGGTAGCCGAGCCCTGAGTGGGTACGAGGGCTGGAACGGTTGGTTCGTTTGTTTGGTTTTCACTACTGCCCAGGCTCGGTATTTTCTGGATATATTTGTTACATCCTGCAAGGGTGGTCAGGACATAGGGTTGTCCCAGGGTATTTCCTTGGGATTGAATATAGATAGGTGGCAATAAAGTAGGAAGTGAAAGACTTGCCCTAATGGTTTTAATGGGAATGAAGCCTGTGTGCCCCTGTGTGGTTGCAAGCTATGCTGGCGATGGTACACGCCTTCGGTAGGGTCGCCCATGCCAGACAGGTCAAAACCATAGGACCAGATACAATACATTCTTGGGCAGGATGAGCTCGTTAGCCTTCTGGCAGTCATCCTAGGAGAAGGACAACTCTGATCCCAAACCTGGGCAGATGGAGCTCGCTTAGCCCTGTAAGGCCATCCACCTAAGAGAAGGTCACTCTAATCAAACCTACGTCCTGAGGACCTCACTGCCACTGTCCAAGCTCGCTCGGCCCTGGCAGATGAACCTCAGGATTAAAGGGTGGGTTCAGTTCTGCGCAGACTGCATCTCACCTAAAAATCCATTGCGCAGGCTTGAAGGCTTTACCCACATGCAAAAAGTCCTGTAGCGACGGGCGAGGGTCGAAACGGCAGGTGAAAGATGCACTGGGAGCCGCAGACCCAGCCCTGCATGCAGGCGGTTCAGGACATTGGTCATTTGAGACTGACTGGAGATGACAGTCTCTTGGGGCAGCACCCTGAACGACCAAGCAGCCTTTCCAAGGACAGCACTGCTTGCTCCACTCAGAGAGGGGCCTAGAAAAGGTGGCCTAAACAAAGCTCATCTCCCCCTTCACCCCATTCGTTAACCGCAGGCCAACGGGCATCTTCTACTAATGTGGTCACACAAAGATCAAAAGACAAAGGCACACACCTGCCTCCAAAGGTGTACCTAAATTAACTCTAGCGTGCTGGAACATCAGAACCATGCTCGATTCTGCGGATAGCGGACGTCCTGAGCGTCGCTCTGCCCTAATTGCTCAAGAGCTGGCTTGTCTCAACATCGACATTGCTGCTCTCAGTGAAGTTCGTCTCCACGAGGAAGGCAGCCTCAGAGAACATGGTGCCGGTTACACACCCTTTTGGTCAGGTAAGCCCAGAATCAAAAGGCATCTCTCAGGAGTTGGCTTCATAATTAAAAACTCCAAAAATCTGCCGACAGGTCACTCTGATTGCATTATCTCTCTACACCTTCCACTACACAACAAGCAGTACGTTGTCCTCTTTAGTATATATGCCCCAACTCTCCAAGCTGACCCTGCTGAAAAAGATAAATTTTACACTGATCTGCACCACCTCACCCAAAAGGTTCCTGCAGATGATAAGATTATTATCCTTGGTGATTTCAACGCCAGAGTAGGGAAGAACTTTGAAGCCTGGAAAGGAATATTAGGCAAGCATGGTGTTGGAAACTGCAACGATAATGGTCGCCTTCTGCTAGAATTCTGTGTGGAGCAACAGCTCACCATCACTAATACTATCTTTCAGCAGAAAAATAGTCTGAAGACAACCTGGATGCATCCTAGATCTAAGCATTGGCACCTCATCGATTATGCCTTGGTGCGACGGAGAGATGTCCGCGATGTCCACCTTACCCACGTGATGCCCAGTGCAGAATGCCAAACAGACCATCGACTGGTGCGCTGTAAACTTAACTTTAAACTTAAGTTCAAACCTAGAAGGGGCAGCATCCCAAGGAGGAGACTCCAAGTTAACAATCTCCAATCAGCCACAGTGAGAGACAGATTCCAGGCAAATCTTCAAACTAGGCTCGAAAACCATTCCATAGATTCTATACATGCCTCTCCTGAAACACTTTGGCACCATATTAAAAACAGCATCCTGCAGTCCTCTGAAGAATCTTTAGGGTTCTCCCTCAAGAAGAACAAGGACTGGTTTGACGAAAACAATCAAGAAATCCAGGACTTGTTGAGGAAGAAGAGAACTGCCCACCAAGCACACCTTGCACTGCCATCCTGTCACGTAAGAAAAACAGCCTTTCGCCTTGCATGCAGCAAGCTCCAGCAGAAACTCTGTGACATCCAGAACAAATGGTGGGTTGATCTAGCTGAAAAAACTCAATTATGTGCAGATACAGATGATCACAGAGGATTCTATGAGGCCCTGAAAACAGCATACGGGCCTACAAACCAGGTACAAAGCCCTCTACTCAGCACAGATGGTCAAACACTTCTGACAGATAAAACCTCCATTCTGAATCGATGGTCTGAACACTTTCAGACTCTTTTCAGCACCAACCGTGTAGTCCAAGACTCAGCAATTCAGTCCATCACACAACAACCAGTAAAGTATGAATTGGATACTGCCCCCACTTTAGGAGAAACCCTCAAGGCCATACAGCAGGTGAAAATTGGCAAGGCAGCCGGGGTTGATGGAATTCCACCTGAAGTCTGGAAACATGGGGGCCAAGCACTCCATGCTAAATTTAACAAGTTTGTGGTGCTCTGTTGGGAACTGGGCGAACTACCATCAGACCTTCGAGATGCAGTCATCATCACCTCGTATAAGAAGAAAGGAGTTAAATCAGACTGCTCTAACTACTGAGGTATTACTCTGCTCTCCATTGCTGGCAAAATCCTGGCAAGAATACTTTTGAACAGACTAATACCCGCTATAGCAGAAGGTATCCTTCCTGAAAGTCAGTGTGGATTCAGAGCCAACAGGAGCACCACAGACATGGTATTTGTCCTCAGACAACTGCAAGAGAAGTGTAGGGAACAGAACAAAGGTCTCTATGTAACCTTTGTCGACCTCACCAAGGCTTTTGACACTGTGAGCAGAAAAGGTCTGTGGCAGATTTTGGAACGTTTAGGATGTCCCCCCAAGTTCCTTAAAATGATCCTCTCACTCCACGAGAATCAACACGGCCAAGTCAGATATGGCAACACACTTTCTGAGCCCTTTTTAATTAAGAATGGTGTGAAACAAGGCTGTGTTCTCGCTCCTACTCTATTCACAATCTTTTTCAGCATGATGCTCCAAAGGGCCACGGCAGACCTCGATGATCAGGACAGTATCTACATCCGATACCGTACTGATGGAAGTCTGTTCAACCTAAGGCAACTGAAGGCCCACCAAGACCTTAAACCATCTTGTCCGGGAGCTGCTTTATGCTGATGACGCTGCCCTTGTTGCTCACACAGAAGCAGCTCTGCAGCGTTTAACATCCTGCTTTGCTGAGGCTGCTGAGCTCTTTGGGCTGGAAGTAAATATTTCCTAAAAGTTGTTTAAATTCCTCATCACTAATTGCCAGGTTGCTGAAAGGTTCTCTGTCAACCCCGACACCTGCCAGTGAACTGGGAATTGCCAGGCTGAAGAACCACACCACAGAATAGTTTGTGTCAACCCTGGAGCCTTGAGACTCAGGTTCTGCAAAGAAACCTGAAAAACTCATACCTGAGACCCTTCAGGTTGAAGAAAGAAACTGGGCACCTTTCTGGCTTCCTGGGTGTGATTTAACCTCTTGGAATGAGCCTGGATCAGTTAAATGAAAGAAAAGGAAGTTCCAAAAAAATGAAAAGCAACATTTATTTATAACAATTCAGAAACCAATAAAACAAGTAGAGATTTTCTGTCCTCAGTTGAGAGATGTTGAGCCAATCTCACAGATGTAGTTTGATGGATGCTCTGCTCCCTACAAGCTATTTCCAATTAAAGAAAGTGGAAAGAGGCTGTAAGAAGGACAACTGACCATGCTCTTCTGAAAGAAGAGGGGAGTAAGCATAAAAGGTAGCCAGACACTTACAATATATTCTGTATAAATAATTTCTTAAAGATTTCAATTTATTTGCCAATTCCCTCCTCATTATTCAGTTTTGATATCCACTGATAGATACTGTGGTCTGTTTGAGCCTGAAAGATCGTGGGAGGTTTTTTCTGCTTGGTCCATTAAATAGTGATTTTTGGTCCAACAAACATTCCAAATATCCCTTCTTTCTCTCCTTTCACTGTGACAAGGACAACAGATTACATGATAGTGAGTGAGAAGGTGATTATAACTCTGCATCCTGACAAACTAATGTTGTTTGACTTTACTTTGGGTCTTGAAAGCAAACTGTGCCCTCTGCAGCTCTTACAGTTCTGTGTGTTCTCTCCTTTCACTCATCATTTGTTTCATGAGCTGTGTCCAAAACTTCATTTTGCCTTCCTTGAATTTCTGTGCTGCCTTTTGGTTCAGGTCTATCTCCAGGTATTTCTCATCCAGACCATACTGAGGCCAATGGACCAAGCCTTCTCCGTTGGGATTTCTGGAAATAACAGAAGGGAAAGTCAGCTTTCCATTTGCCTGTCATTGCCCTCTGGCTGCTCGGGTTGAGCATTTCAGAAAACAAACACGAGCTCAGATTATGTGCTTCTGGTCCCTGAATAGTTGCATGTTTTTTATGAAAATGCTCCTCAGCAGAACAGCAAAAGTTTAATAGTTGCCATTACTTTTGGATCTAACACTCCATTGCAGATGGAGTTGTAGCTCTTGGATTATTTTTTTCTTTTTGTGTCTGCAGGTTCATTGAAAAGACATCAAGAAGAGAAATAATTTGCTTCAATATTTATCTGAAATTCTGCCAAATTTCTAGGAACAACCACATAAGTACTGCTTCAGGCATGTCTCAGGCAGCACAGACCAAACTTGAGCTGTAAATAGCATTATGATTCTCACCCATTTCTAGCAAAGTTAGTCCAGTATTTCATAACAGTTCTGCTAAGTTTATTTTCTTCTTCTGTAGCACCTCCTGCAAAGTGAGAGATGAAAGGGCAGCATTAGAGCCTGGATAATTAGTAGCAGCTCTACCAATTCCAATAGGCTGTGGTCAGTTCTACCTGTTGCTCTGAGCTGTGACAGTTTTACCTGAGCAGAGCTCTAGGACAGAGCTGCAGATGAGTGATTTCATTAAAAGTATCTACTACTAAAGACAGAAAATTTTTGTGTTCGTTACAATATTTGTAAGGGAGAAAGTCTATTCTAAAGTCCTCCAATAAGTAAAATGAGTAATAAGGATGCTTTAAAAGGAATACTTTAGCAAGCATGGATACATCACCAGCTAAGAAGGGCTTTCCAAAGACAAAGGCGATCTCGGATGTATGATCTGCTTTTACAAAGTCTGGTAAAACACCTTCTGCTTCACTTGGTCGATGCTGGAATTCATAGAAGTAGACTGGGTTGCCAGCATCTGGGAGACAGGGAAGAGTGTTAGTCTGAGAGGCACCAAAGAGGATAAACTTTCACTACCAGCTGTTTTGGTTAAATGTTCAGTAAATATCAGTTCTCTGGGTAATGAAGTGTGACACATACTGTCCAGCCCACAGCCCGGGTGAGAATTCTACATTTCTTCTACTGATGCTGCATTACCTCTGTGGAAGTTAGCCACTTCAAGGGATGAAAACACAAAGAAGACATCTCCCAGTGCATCCAGAAGGCCATCTCGCACCTGAGCAGGGCTGTCTGCATCCCCTATGTACTCATTGTACAGCCCATCAACAGCTGCAGAGGTAACACCCTGAGAGAACAATAAAAGGGGCTTACAATGCTTACAGTGATCAGGATCATTAGGAAGAGTGACAGCACTAACTGAGTGTGGCACATGCAAGTCTCTGGCTAACCCCCAAATACTACCTCTCAGAGAAAATCCTCAGCTGTCAGAGTGTGGCTCAGAGCTCAGGATTGGAGTTGCACAGCTACCAGATATAGGTGTTTTCAGGGGAAAGAGATAGGCAAGATCTAAAGATCAAACATCTTTAGATAACAGCAGTCAACAATGTTGATTGTTCTCCATTCTGTGGAAATAAACCCTCACAAGAGCAAAGAAATCCTCTGGATTTCATAAAATCCATTTCTTGTTGTAGATGACCATAATTCACTCCCTTTCTCGGTTCATGGTGGATGTCTGTGACACTGAATGATCCCTTGCAAGTACTATGGAGTCCTTAATTCTCACCTTTTAACCTGCATTTTTCTATATTTAGTAGTTTCAGGAGAGCACAAAGGAACCAGAAAGCTGGGAGATTTGTAAAGTACAGGGAAGCCAAACCTCAAGCATCCTAAAGATCTCGAGTTGTCCTTCCTTGTCTCCCAGCAGGGCTTTATTAGGTCTCGTGTCATACCTGCTGGGACTGTGCATGTCTTGGATAACCCAGGGGTATCTAAAATGTCACAAGGGACCTGTGTTTAGATACCTGAATCACTCCTGGATTTCCACAGAACTCCTTTTTAAGAAGAGGGGCACTGAGGCTGGAAATTTAGAGTGTTTTCCATCACTGAAGGTAACAGGAACTCACCACACTGCTGCCCTTTACTGCCCCAGGGTAGGAAGCTGTTCAACAGAGCAAAGTTTGCCTGTGAAATGTATCCCTCCAGGAGTGCAAACACAGAACCAGAGCAAGTGAAGCAGCAGCACTGGGTTATTCTGAAAATGGTCTCTTACCTTATGTAATATTACTAAGGAGATTTGTAAAATTTCACGTGCAACATTTTTATCCAGACCATCCATGAAAGGGGGAAATTTCATCATCTGCATGATACAAAGAATCATATTTCTTAGAAAATCTTATATTTACAAAATGATACATAGGTAACATTGTAAGTCTCTTACCATAGGAAGTCCCCATGTAAATTCTCCGTTATTTACTCCTATCATATATGGGACTGCATTGATTGATTTTTCAGATAGTAATTGCCTGGGACTCTTTGGAAAAAATACACCATCTACACATGTACTGATGAAAAAGAAATCCTGAAAAAAATGGGGGAAAAGAGAAAAGAAAAGCTTCATTAATACTTTAGAATAGAATCATAGAATCATAGAATCATAGAATCATAGAATCATAGAATCATAGAATCATAGAATCATAGAATCGATTGGGTTGGAAAAGACCTCCGAGATCATCGAGTCCAACCCTTGGTCCAAATCCAGTCCATTTACTAGATCATGCCACTCAGTGCCACATCCAATCTGCGTTTAAAAATCTCCAGGGATGGTGAATCCACCACCTCTCTGGGCTGCCCATTCCAATGCCTGATTACTCTCTCTGTAAAGAATTTTCTCCTGATATCCAACTTAAATTTCCCCTGGTGGAGCTTAAGCCCGTGCCCCCTTGTCCTATTGCTGAGTGCCTGAGAGAAGAGACCAACCCCCACCTGGCTAGAACTTCCCTTCAGGTAGTTATAGACGGCGATGAGGTCACCTCTGAGCCTCCTCTTCTCCAGGCTAAACAACCCCAGCTCCCTCAGCCTCTCCCATAGGACTTATGCTCCAGTCCCTTCACCAGCCTTGTTGCTCTTCTCTGGACCCGCTCCAGCACCTCAATATCCTTTCTGAACTGAGGGGCCCAGAACTGAACACAATACTCAAGGTGTGGCCTCACCAACGCAGAGTACGGGGAAGGATCACTTCCCTGCTCCTGCTGGCCACGCTATTTTTGATACAGGACAAGATCCCATTGGCCTTCTTGGCCACCTGGGCACACTGTTGGCTCATGTTGAGCTTCCTGTCAATTAGTACCCCCCGGTCCCTTTCTGCCTGGCTGCTTTCCAGCCCCTCTGTGCCCAGCCTGTAGCGCTGCAGGGGGTTGTTGTGGCCAAAGTGCAGGACCCGGCACTTGGCTTTATTGAACTTCATCCCATTGGAATCAGCCCATCTCTCAAGTCTATCCAGATCCCTCTGCAGAGCCCTCCTGTCTTCCAGCAGGTCGACACTCCCTCCCAATTTGGTGTCATCAGCAAATTTATTTTTTTTCTAAAAAAAAGTCTAGATTTTTTACTGTGGTTCCAAAGTGAAGCCAAATGAAAATACAACAAGTAATGGTATTCAAACCATCTTTAATTCTCTGACAGATTTTCTGCACTAGGCAGAAGCTTCTGTGAAGATTAGCATTAAATACCTAATGTTTGTGAAACATAAGTGATTATGTCCAATTTACATCTTTTCTTAGTTCAGTATTGTTAGGGATGTGTGGAGCAGTGGGGGAATTTCAAAATTGTATTGGAATTTCAAAAGCCCATATAGCCCAGCATTGTGATAAGACCTTTTAAGTTGGACGTAATATATTATATTAATTAATTTTCAGGTTCTCCAGGTGAAACTGTGACATTTCATACACTCTTTCCCTTCCCCTGGGAGAACATGACAGCAACCACAAGTGGCTGCCTGCAGAAAGGGCAGTACCTGTTTGCAGTTCTCAGGGGAGGTGCTGCACAGCCACAGTGTTGTCATGTCCTGAAAGGTCCAGAAAGTCAGAGGTTACACTCACTTTGAGTTCTCCTGCTATCACAACACACAAATAGTATTCTCTGTGATGATAACATTTGAAATGTCATTTAAATGCAAGAGGTATAATTTCCCCTACCATTTTTAGTGTTAGCTGTATTATCTCTTCTTCTGTTTTTTCTCTCAAGCACTCAACTATTGCAGCTGAACTGGATTTTTCACAGCCAGAGGCATCAGCAATTTTCTGTAAGCAATAAAAACAAACACTTTTGGACCCATTTCCTATATCTGACTGTATGAGCCACCAAACCCAAGAGCCCAGTGTGGGAGCAGAAAGTCCTGCCCAAGGATGGCTGGAGCCTTGCATGTCCCAGCTGTGCAGGGAGGGAATAGGAAGCCTCTTAACCTTCACACTGTGGGCTGGGCAGAAGGACAAAACCTATGCCTCCAATTTGGTTTTGATACAGAAATATGCCAAGATAATCCTTCTGATAAATAAGATGCTGGGCTGAGAAAACAGAATGGCATAAAGGGCTTAGAGAATACAACCATCTGTATGGTAACAAAGAGCACTTGATGCCATTTTGGTGATGTCTTTTTGGCTGGAGTAACAGCTGTCATTAGAGAGAGCTCATTAAAGTGTTGTCTCTTTTATAATCCAGGTTCTGCATTCCTGGAAGTTGTTTCTTATAGTTGAAGAAGAACAAAAAGGGTTGAGGTCAGTACTTCTCAAATTAAACAAACTGAATAAAATCTTGTTTGTTTGCAAACAGGCATCAAATAGAAGGGGAAGAGAGGAGTATTCAGAATCTGATACCATTTGCCAGCCAAAAATTATAGCTCAACTTTCCTTGAAGACACTGCATGTTATAACATTCCTTGACATTTCACACTTCTTCCCTGCTTTCTCTCTTCCCTTCCTTGGTCTTTTACTTTCACTGAGACACATGTGGATATTTGGGTACTTGAAAAGCAAAGCATCATTAAATATGGACTATTTGCACACAGAAACACTGTCTTTACTGACTGTGGGGTTTGTTTCACAAGAACAAAAGCCTGTTTCTATATTTTAGAATAAACCGTTTAAGATATGCAAAGCTATCTGAAAAAAGAATTAAAATTACCACAAAATACCCACTTGTGCTTCCTCCTTAGGCTGGTCAGTGAACAAACCCAGGAGTGCAGTACCACTCTCTGAAATGGCCCTGTGGAACAAGCCCTTTGCCAGGGGAGATAAGACCTGTGAAAAAGCAAGGACAAGCATGACAAGCATTGTGTTTTAACCACTGACTAAGAATTCTGATATCAGGAATTGCCATTTAACACATTCTGAAAGCAAATGTCGTAAGACTGTTATTCTGCAGCCTCTGACCATAGTTCAGCTGTGCAAAGGCCTTTGGCAGCACCAGCAGAGATAAGGATTTCCTGCTTGTGTTTTCCCCTCCCACAGCATTTTGCTTCCCAGACTTCATGGAACTCCACTGCAAACCAGTAACTAATGGAATATGCCTAAGGCAGTCTGGCTTAGGAAACAGGAATTTTTATCCCAATGAACCCTGGTTTCACTCTGTGATCTGCACCAAATTGTGAGGCTGGAGAAGAAGAGCATCTTAGCCAATGTGCTCAGTGTTGATGTAAAATTTTAACACAATCACTGGGACACAAAAAGTGTGTCCAGTTCAGCTCTCGTGACTATTCACCTCGATTACTTTGCACAAGTGACTGGTCTGTGAGTCCTCTTACAGGACTTTTCTCACAAGGTTAGACTTTGGCAGGTTTGTTTGCATTGAAAAAAAGCAAACACACCAAATTTAATTTAGTGGATGAGAGATGACATTTGGGGACTAATTACAAGTACTTGTACTGTTGTTGTACCACAGACAGAGGTGATGTGCCACTTTGCTCCCAGACTTCTCAGGCAGATACTGAAAATGAACATGGATGGTGGTTTTAATCCCATAAGTAATTAAAATGCAATGTTACTGTGAACTTACAAGAGCAGAAACACTGATTCCTCCTGCAGATTCTCCAGTGATAGTGACAGATCCTGGATCTCCTCCAAAATGGATGATGTTTTCCTGAATCCACTGGAGAGCTGCTACCTGATCTAAATACCCCCAGTTCCCTCGGGCATGTTCATCACCAGTGCTGCAGAGAAAGGACACCTTTGTTTCAATGCTCAGTGCAAGAAAAACACACAGGAAAATACAGCGTGTGGTGTGAGAAATCATCTGCCATTCCCTGCACAGAACTTCTCCCCACAGCTGAAAATAAACAGCCTTGGGATGAGAGCAGCAGTCCAAGAAGAACGGATGTGAAAGCTGAGTTGGGACTGGTAAATTGTTCCCAGAGGTTGCAGATGCAATTCAGAAATGCAGAGTTTCTTTGCATAAACGAGTCTCTTGCACTTCACAAAGGCTTTGCACACATCATTTTGGAAATCACCTGGCAAAAAATGGGATAAAACATCTTACCTAAGATATCCAAGAACACCTAATCTGTACTGAATTGTTACAACCACCACATTTTCAAAGGCTGCTAATGCTGAACCATCATATGTTGAAGCTGCTCCAGAAACTAATCCACCTCCATGTATCCATACAAAGACCTGGAAAGACAAAACCAGAATCAACCCAGCACAGACCTGAACTCCCAGTGATAAAAACTAAATATAACCCAAAATAGAATATCTTTGGTTGTTTCACTCCCGATTCTTTCAGATTACATTTCAAAAATGGTAGAAATCTTTTGGATCTGCAAGTCTACAAAATGGTATTGATTTTGTTAAATACTTAAACTTTATCAGTGCCCTGTGACTTTGGACAGATTATTTAGAGGAAATCAAGCATAAAATAAATTTCCTAGAGGTTTTATAGTGGTTTTGCTTACAGGCAACTTCTGCTGTTCTCCTGCAGAAACGGGGGTGTACACATTTAGGTACAAGCAATCTTCAGACACCTGAAGAGGAACCTTCTCCTTTCTATTAGTAATCATGTCTGAAAAATATTGTCCTTGGACTGGATCCTGCACACACCTGAAAAAATAACAAGCAACAAATACTTTTAATGTGTTTTCCTCCTTTGACCTCTCATTAATGAGATGTGTAAAAAGGAGCCACTGCCTACTGCAATACACAGGGACATGCAGATAAATCCTGCTTGTTTCAAAATGTTACAGAAATATATCTGCAAACATATAGGGCTATAAATGCCTTCAATGGAAATGTAAATTAATTATTTTACATCTCCAACAGCTTTTGATATTGTAATGGGAGGTATTAGACTTGGAGCACTAAACAAGGGCAGGAGGACAAATGGATAAAACATTTACAAGGTAGACTAGAATTGCCCTGCATTTCTTATGTGCCCTATTAACCATGTGACTCAGCACTTTTTCCTTAATATGTATTCCAAAGCTTTATAAACACTGGGAATTATGGCCAAATGCTCCCAGGAGAGAGGATTTTCAGTAAAGTGCTGATCCATATCAGTTCATCCCTGATGCCCATTAAATAGCAGTAAAGAGAGCAGCTAATCAAGATGTCTTTAGAAATGTATTCACTGCAACAGCTGCAGATGTAACGAGATGGCACCAAGGAATTTATCTTCGTGGATTTTGATTGCCCTGGATGTGCAGCAGTGTCATGAAATTGCTTCTAATATAAATATAAATATAAATATAAATATAAATATAAATATAAATATAAATATAAATATAAATACAATTATATGTATTATACAAATTATACAAATGATTAAAATAATATAAATACAAATAATATAAATAATAGAACATACGATAATATAATAAATAGAGAATATTTATTTATATTATATAATATAAATTAATATTATAGCAGTAGAAAGTGATTAAATAGAAAATCGGAATAATATTACTATAATATAATGTATAATAATAAATTCTACGAATTACATTAAAATATATAAAATAATAGTATATAAATTATTATATAATGTAGAAATAATGTATAAATATAAAATGACTTAAATATTCAGTGGTTTTGTCACTGCCTTACATTGGTGGGTAGGAAGTGGCATCTCTGACACCTTTCCATGGCTCAGGTGGCTGGGGCTCAGAAAACCTCAGGGATCCAAGGGGAGGTTTAGCAAAAGGAAGTCCCAAAAAGACATTTACACTCCTCTCAGCTGTGTCTACTTTGAACTGGAACCCTCGGGCTCTCCCATATTTGGTCTCCACTTCTGGTTGCTCTGCTTTTTGTCCTGGAGGATGTGAGCACAAAATCACAATTGGTCCATTTGTAAGTACTTACCAGATTTCTAATTGCTGGATTTGCTACTTAAATATACCCCTGTTGTTTACTTAAGAATTTTCATACATAGGGCTTCAACAAACTCTAATCAGTTCTAACAGTACACTAACTTACTATTTTATATTACTAATTTAATTACTAGTATTTACTAATCAAAATTTTAGATTTTCTAATTTATTCTAATACACTTTTCTCACACCTTTATTAAATCAGTCTAGCTGACATTCTTTCAGCCTTCATGTTGATTAGTCTGTGGGTATAGTTCCCCCAGGTATATCACATGTATTGTCTGACCACTCACATCAGTGACTGCACACCAGTCTTAACCTCTTTTGGTCTGGGTGGTTAGATAAAAGCCCAGTAGATTGCTCGCACTCAGAAAAGGCAATGAACAGACTAAATCTATTCCAGACCCTAGATAGTACATACAGCCCAAAGAAAAAGCTTCTAAAAATAGTCTGGCATGTACAGATACTGTTAGCATTTAAAGAAGATTCCCTCTAAGATCGGTGTGAAAGTTCCCAGTCCCAAGTTACAGATGTGGTACCGTGGCCTGCTCTGCCTCAGCACACAAGATCTTGATTTTGCTATTTGCAAAGAAGGCAAATAAGATGAACGACTGAAAAGAGACCACAGAAAGAAATGAAGAACTCTTTGCTATTCCAACTCCATTTCTGTGCAGCAGGGTCGGGTGCCCGGGGTTCCCCAGGGGAGGCAGCTCCGGGTGTGCTCATGGTATTTTCCTGAACCCACTGCAGAGCTGCTACTTGATCTAAACATCCCCAGTTCCCTCGGGCATGTTCGTCACCAACGGTGCTGCAGAGAAAGGACACCTTTGTTTCAATGCTCAGTGCAAGAAAAACACACAGGAAAATACAGCGTGTGGTGTGAGAAATCATCTGCCATTCCCTGCACAGAACTTCTCCCCACAGCTGAAAATAAACAGCCTTGGGATGAGAGCAGCAGTCCAAGAAGAACGGATGTGAAAGCTGAGTTGGGACTGGTAAATTGTTCCCCGGGGTTGCAGACGCAATTCAGAAATGCAGAGTCCCTTCGCACAAGCGAGTCCCCGCACTCTCTTCCCCCAGCCCCTCTGGATTTACCTGTTGCCCCCAGCGCCGTCACCCCGAGGGTGACGATCCAGGCGAGCAGCGCCGCGTCCCTCCCCGCTGCCATGGTGCGGGCGGGCACAGCTCCCCGGAGCGCCTTTTATACCCCGAGCAGGACGAGTTGCGCAAGGCACAGCCCTGCTCGGCCGGGGCAGCGCTCGGGCCGGGAGCCAGCGGGGCTGGGGCTGCCGGGGCACAGCCCTGAGCCGCTCCCGGGCACCGCTCAGCGCCGGCGGCGCTGGGACAGGGAGCTCCTGCCCCACAAGGGTCCCACTGCTGCTCCTTTGGAATCTTAGTCACAAAATCTCTGCTTCAAAATGCTTTGGAAAGAGCCTTCCCTGCCCCAGGAGATGTGTCCTTCGCTGTGCCACCACTCTCTGTGACAGCCAAGGGAGGATTTCCTCACACTGCACAGCAGGGACCAGCAAGGCAACCTCACTTCTGCTTTATTACATGTTCACGTGATTTTCACAGAATATGCTGAGTTGGACAGGACCCACAAGGATCTTCAAGTCCAACTCTTCAGTGAATGGCCCATACAGGGATTGAATCCACAATGCTGGCATTCTTAGCTCCAGGCTCTGACCAACTGAGCTCATCTCATTCTGGTATTAAGACCTCAGTGTAAGAAACACAACATAGCCAAATCCAAACCAATATCCCTGAGCAGTGTGCTTATCCTGAAGTAAAAGTTGAGGGATTTTTATTCTCACAAAAAGGGTATTTTTTGACAAAACCAATTCTAGAAAAACCCTAGCTTTTTCTGCAGGTGCAGGAGACACCTGTCATTCTGTCCTGTGTGTTCAGGCGTGTCTGGTATAGTGTTGCAATACAGTTGTAACAATCAAGAGGTGACTTACCAGCTTTTGTAGTGCTGGAACAATATTAAAGGGTGGTATTTGGGTGGTAACTATATATTTAATATTTTAATACTCCTAATAGGTCAGGAGGATTTATTTTCTGTGTCAGCTCCATAATCAAAGCATAATGTGGAGAGACTAGAACAGTTGAATAGGAACAAAGGAAATTTTCTGCTCACATTAACTAAGAGGTTGTGTTAGTTTGATGAAAGCTTTAGGTTCTGCCCTTTTTTTTTCAAGGCTCTGTAGCTCTTGCCCCAAAAAGCAGTTTTGCAATTTTAAATCATGAGAATTCTTAATTGTCAGAGACAGCATTTGATAGAATCATATCACACAGTCACAGAGTGCTCGGGGTTTGAAGAAACCTTAAAGATCATCTCATTTCACCCCCTGCCATGGGCAGGGACACCTTCCACTAGTCCAGGTTGCTCCAAGCCCCGTCCAACCTGGCCTTGGACACTTCCAGGGATGGGGCTTCTCTGGGCAACCTGTGCCAGGGCCTCCCCCCCTCACAGGGAAGGATTTGTTCTGTGTACCTAATGTAAACCTACCTTTTCTTGGCTTGAAGCCATTCTCCCTTGTCCTGTCACTACATGTCCTTGGCAAAGTCCCTCTCCATCTTTCTTGTAGGCTCCCTTCAGGCACTGGAAGGGGCTCTATGGTCTCCCCAGAGCCTTCTCTTCTCCAGGCTGAACAATCCTAACTCTCTGATTGTCTCCATAGGAGAGGTGCTCCATTTCTATAGATTAATTTACTGCTTGCACCTCTCTGGATGGGTTGCAAAGACCCACAGTCATTAAATTAGTTCAGCACATGTATTATGCACCTGCTAATCCTGTATACTGTGGCTGTGCTTGTACTTTACTCCAAATCTTCCTACATACGTATGCACAGGTGTGATTTACAGCCCTTGTAGGTAAATCCCAGTCAACTTTAACCTGGACTGCTCAGAGGGCAATTTAGATACTGCAATTTAGCCCAAACCAACAGGGAATGCCAGAGAAGAATGCAGGTGCATGTATGCATGGCTGGGCTTTGCGAGTGAAGATCTGGAAAGGCTCTGTCCACATTTGTTACAAGCACGCTGGTGGCTGATAAGGCCAATACGAGACAGACATATCCGACTGCAAAAGGCACAGCAGAAAGACTCCCCAGGTGGTAAATTCTGCAGGGCACGATTCTTTCTGCGTTGCCTTTTCTCCTCGAGAGTGATCCTGCGTGTGTTCTCAAAGGCATCAGCAGCGTTAGAGATGGGGTGTCTCCAGGCCTCCCGATTGGAGGCCAGAGTAGACCAGTTATGTTGATCAATATGGCCAAGGCTGAGATGTTGTTTCAGGCAGTCCTTGTATCTCCTCTTTGGGGCTCCTCTCTTGTGGCAGCTGGTGGCAAGTTCCCCATAAAGCAAGATCTTAGGGAGGGGGTGGTTGGTCCTTCATCCTGGAGACGTGCCCTGCCCAGTGCAGCTGTGTTCTCAGCAACATGGCCTCAGTGCTTGTGACTGCTGCTTGTTCTAGAACAGATGGATTGGTCACATAGTCTGACCAGTGGATGTTTAAGATTGTTCGGAGGCAGCGTTGATGGAAGCGTTCCAGGAGTCGCAGGTGGTGGCGGTAGATGACCCATGATTCGGAACCATATGAAAGAGTAGACAGCACTATGGCTCTGTAAACACTGATCTTGGTACTTTTCTTCAAGTGTTTGTTACACCAAACTCTTTTGTGGAGTTTTCCAACAGCACTATATGCCTTTGCTAACCTGTTGTCTGTCTCCCCGTCAATCTCACCATCCGAGGAGATGAGGTTACCTAGGTAATTACACTGCTGGACTGATTTGAGCTCTGAGTGGCCAATGGTGATATGGGGATGATGGAAGACTTCCTGAGGTGCTGGTTGATAGAGAACTTCTGCATTACGGAACAAACGTAATGCAGCCCAGACCAAAGGTCACCAATCAAAATGTGTATAGTGTCACCAAGAGCATGTCACAGCATGCACAGTGTCTTCAGTGTCACCAATAAGAGTATGTGCAGTGTCTTCTGTATGACCAATTAAAGTGTATACAGTTTTTTATGCTTGAGACTTTTGACCAACTGTGTTGTGGCACGATAGTGTACAAAGAGTATAAAAGAAACACTTGAGAGCAATAAACAGCTTCCTGATCACCTTACACCTGGACTACATCTGATATCTGTGTCGCTTTGGCCATTCCGACATTATCAGCGACAGGCAGGAGGGAGGAAGCACTGCTGGAAGGACAGAGCCCACTGAGGCAGAGGGAGAGCAAAGGCTGCTGCTGTTGTGCACTGCATGGTGTTGGCTCAGCATTGTCCACGGGCCCTCAGAGAGGAGACCTGCTGATGTGCAAAATGCACCCCCAGTCTTCCACCTTCCAAGGGCACCAGCAGCTGTGACCACATTTGTGGCACATCTGGAACGTGTCAGGGCACACAAGTGGTGAAGTGGCTTTTTGCAAAGTCACATGACAAGCAAGAGACACTTGCCAGGCACAAAGGAACAGGCAATGCAAGCATCCAGGAGTCCACAAGAACTCTGCTCATAACAAGAAAAACCAGCAATAGAATAGCTCTAAATAAAATAGCTCTAAATAAAATAGCCCCTTTAACCGGTGCCAGGCTCCCCCTCCCATCTCCCACAGCACCCCACAGCCTGTGGCTGCTCCTCCCAGGAGGGGCTGTCACAGTGACACAACTGCCTGCAGGTGTTGAATTCTAGAAGATGTTTTCTTCCTCCTCCTCCCCTCTGGGTTCACTTGCACTTGCTTTGACACCCAGGTGGACCTTGAGCAGTGGACATGCCTGGACATGCCCTTCTGGGCATTTTTTTTTTTCCCCCTAAATTGCAAAAAACCCCAGCTGTTACCATTACTTGCAAAAAGCCATCATTAAGTAAAGCTAATTGGAGCAACCATAGTGCTGGACATTTTATTCCTCCCCTTGATTTGGTCTGAAGTAGCCTTTGTGTCCATTATTGGTTTGTTAGTTGAACCAGCGTTTCTGTCCTCGTAGGTTCACAAAAATCATTTTCTTAAACAAGATAAGAGAAATTCTGTGTGTTTGGGAATGCAAAGTCATAAGTATAACACCTGTGGGAAAGGGAGCCCTGGTATTTTATTAGGCACATATGATAACAAAGGACTTTCTGACTGTGAGAAGAAGCATTTTGTCCATGTGTCCTCTTTAAAACCCAAATATAAAGAATGGCACAGTGTCAAACAGCTGAGAAAGGAGTAATACCACAGCTACCATGTGTAGGCTACCATTAAGCAGCAGTTCCTACATTATATTCCAAACCTCATTTTATTTTATAGCTTTAATATTAATGGTACTTGGTACAGACACCCAATTCAGCTTAAGGTAACAGTGCATATACATTAAATACAAATGGATGCACTGTGCACCTCTGTCTGCAGTTTATTTAGTTGATAATATTCAGCAAGAACTGCTGCTGTTGTTCTGTTTTTCACACAGAACCCTTAATCTTTTTTTTTTAAATGTATTAACTAGACATAATTTCTATAATTGCCTTTCCAAGTCAGTCACCAAGTTTGTTATGTGCCAGTCCTGCTTCTCAGGTCATCTTATTCCAAAATGTGGAATATGTAAAAATTTTCTTAAAAAAAGGATGTTCTTTGATGTTTAATCTTTGTATACTTTCAAGCCTATTCAACAAGGAAGGAGATTTAATCTGTGAAACAGAGAGCAGCCAACAAGGTCTAAGTGATGTCCAGGTATTAGTTAGAAAGACAAATTAATTGTCGGTAGAATTGCCTTGTTAAGGTTTAGGGCTGGACGTGTTTCAGTGATCTCAGACTTGGGGGAGGTTAACAAGGCTTGGGAAGAAGGATGTACCACTGATTTGGGCACACAAAGAATGCAGAATTTACAGGCCACAAGGACATTTGGCGCATAAAGATAAAAAAGAAACTAATAAAGACAACTCAGCAACTGTGCTGAAATCAGGTCCATCTGGGTAAAGGGTAATTCCAGCAGGGGCAGGTCACGACCATCGACTCACGGTCTCTGACCCAAAAGAAGGGGAACACTAAGCATGGGACTAATTAGAGTGAGAAGCGAGGGAATTATTAGCGAATTGAACACTAATTAATAAGAGAACTAGGTAACTTGTAGCCAACGAACCTTAGTGCCTTTTTTTGCTAAAGTGTATAAACAGTGAACAGCTTTGACAGTCGCTGTGCGGCCTTTGCCGCCCCAGCGCCCCTTCCTGCGGAGAGCTGGCAATAACCGCGGGGTCTGCGCTGTGCGCGGGCCGGGAGAGGAGCCCGAGCGGGGACAGTCCCTGCTCTGGGTCCGTCTGTGCGCGGTGTCTGTCCGGGGCTGGGACGGTCCGTCTGTGCGCGGTGTCTGTCCGGGGCTGGGAAGCTCCGTCTGTGCGCGGTGTCTGTCCGAGGCTGGGACGGTCCGTCTGTGCGCGGTGTCTGTCCGGGGCTGGGACGGTCCGTCTGTGCGCGGTGTCTGTCCGGGGCTGGGACGGTCCGTCTGTGCGCGGTGTCTGTCCGGGGCTGGGACGGTCCGCCTGCGCGCGCTGTCCCTCAGGGCCGGAGCCGCCGCCACACCCGCCGTGCCGCGAGATCCGGCTCCGCCCGCGGGCACGCGCAGGGCGGGCACGCGCGGGGCGGGTCGGGGCCGCCATGTCGGGCGGGCCGCCCGTGCTGCTCGGGCTGCGGGACGCGCCCATGGCCGGGCCGGCCGGGGCCGCGCCGCTCCCCGCATGGGCCACCAACAAGCTGGGCGGCTCCGCGGTACGGCCGGGGCCGGGCCGGGCCGGGCGAGTCCGGCCGGGATGGGGGGCGGATGGCGGGGCCTGGTCCGGCCGGGTCTCCGCGGTGGGCGGCTGGCGGGACCGGGCGGGTGTCAGCGCCGGGCGGGGGTTGCAGGGCCGGGATCGGCTGGTCGGGACTGGGCTGTGCCGGTTGGTGCCGGCCCGGCCGTGTCCCAGTGCCGTGCCGGTGCTGGGGGCTGTGCCGGTCGGTGCGGGTCGGTGCCGGCCGTGCCTCAGTGCCGCCCCGTTTGCAGGACTGGCCGCCGCGGGTGCGGGCGGCCCCGCGGTGCGGGCGGTGCGGGCGGGCGCTGTCGCTGCTGGTGCAGGTGTACTGCCCGCTGGAGCGCGGGCCCGCGCACCGCGCCCTGCACGTGTTCGCCTGCGCCGCGCCCGGCTGCGGCCCCGCCGCGCACAGGTGAGCCCGGGGGATGGAACCCGCGGCATGGGGGGTGTTCCTGCGGCTCTTCCCCGCTCACCGTGTCTGTCTTTGCCCCACGCCGAAGCTGGAAGGTGCTGCGCTCCCAGTACTCGCAGGCGCAGGAGAAGGAAGCCCGAGCCCAGCCCGTGCCACAGGTACCGCTCACAGCCTGCCCGCCGCTGCGCCACGGCTGGGGGGAGGCTTGGAAATAGAGCCACGGCTGAGCTGGAAGAGCTTCACACCTTATGTCCCGTTGGTTAAGTAACCACAACCTTTCTCCAGAAGCTGTGCTATACATTAGCTTCCAGTCACATGCGTGGTCGTGTGAAGAAGTCGTGTCACAGAATTTTTGACACCATACTACATTGTTTACTAGAAGATTAGATCACAGATGTAAGTTGTGTTAGGATGATTTTAAAGTGGAAATCATACTTCAGCTGTATGGTCAAAATTGATATTTAATACTTTAGTTAGTGGTGCTAACTAAACATCATTTTTCAGCTTCAAATGATTGGGCTGTACTGTGTAGGTTCAGACCTTTAAGATGTTTTCTTTATTTTCTAATTTAAATTTATTTTTAAAAAGTTTTTCATGAGTTTTAATTAATCCAACTGAAGTATTGTTAATGTACTTGTGAGAAAAAAATGCATATTGGCTTAAGCAGATTGGAAGAAGCAGGTGGCAGTCAAATTAGTGAAAACAGGCAGGAACTGTTTATTCAGCTGGGGCATTTGCAACATGAAATTTTGGTCTGTAAATGAGCTTTACTCTGACAAAATGATGGTGGTGTCATTATTGTTGTTATTACTTCCTTCCACATTCTGCCCTTGGACTTACCTGTGTGGCAGTAACTGTGCTGCAGCTGGAGGTCCCCAGCCAGCTGGCAGGTTCATGGCAGCAGGATGGACAAGGGCCACTCAAACAGCTGATGAATTCTTGTTCTGATTCTCCAGCGTGAGATGTTTCTTGCCATAACTGTTCTGATGTGAAAAGTAAACGTGTGTGTGTGATGGGAAGTAACACTGTGAGGAGAATATGTGAAATAACAGTGAGCTCTAGGTTAAGGTTTCAGTTTTCTCAGCTGTTAGGAAACTGTATTTTAAGTGCTTTAGGGTGGATGACTTGACAATGTTCTTTTCCCTTTTTTTGGGGGTTCTCAGAAACAAGGATCAAACTTTGCTGCAAAGGATTGGTGTGAAGAGGCGGATGACTGGGGAGTCAGTGATGCAGCAGAGCCTCCTGCGTGTGCCTCCCTGCTGGCCTTAGGTGAAGCAGTGAGCAGCTCCTTGTCCAGAGAGCTGGACTGTGCATCCCAGCTCCAACAGCTTCGCTTGGCTGAGGCTGCAGAGGGCTCAGGTTCCCAGGGCACACATCCTGCAGCCAGTGAGGAAATGGTAATGGAAACACCTGGTCCTGCTCCTGTCTTCCAACCCTTTTATATTAATGTGGTGGATGAGGAAGACTGCAGTGGCTTCCTGGATACAGACCATGCAGATGAGCTACTGAAGGAGTATCAGCAGAGAGAGGGGCTTGATTTGGAACAGATGATGTCAGAAAGGTGAGAACAGGTTTGGATTTCATGGTGAAACTGGAGGATTTGTGTAGTTTTCTGTGTGCTGACTGATGATCTAAATGGGACTGCCACTAAACCTGGATGATTTTGTTTGGAACTGGCTCCTTCAGGAACACTGGTTTGTTGGAAGAACAGAACAGTGCACCCAGTTCTGTCAAATTTTTCAAATTTTTTTCAAAGATGCATCTATTTCTGAGCAGTTGGAATGTTCTTGGGCTCTAGATAGAGCAGAGGACAATCTCTGGATCCAAACCAGGGTGGCTGAAACAATATCTGTGCTAAGTGGCATGGGTTTATATTGTGACATTTGACACTTTTTCTTTACAAGGCTAAAGCTTTTCTTATGTTGCAGTTGCATTTTGAAGAGTTCAGGGATTTAGGGATTTCTGGCTAGAGACTGTCATGATGGTAAGACTCCTGAAGGTTTAGTAAAGGTTGTCTGAAAAACAATTTTTGAATGTAGTTACTGAAAAAATTTTCTTAATAAAATGTTTAACTTAGGTGATCACAGTGAGCACTTATATCCAGGTCATTTGACTTTTCCTGAATTGTGGACAATGTTGAGTTTGTTTATAGCTAAAGCTACTGTCCTTGCAGAATCTGCATAGAACACTTGTCAGCAGTGGTGTTCCTGATGAGTTTTGTTGACTTTTATAGAATCATAGAACCTTAATTATGTTTGATTCAAAACTGAAAAAGACAACATCATAATTTAAAAAGTAGAAAAACTTTTGAGAAGTTACTAAAGGGTTTTTTTAAGGAATAAAGCTGGTGGATTTGAATCCCATGGGATAGTGTGAAGCACTGTTAGTAATTGTAAGCCACCAGAAACTGAAGAACCAGAAGCAGAATGTTCACTTGCAACCCCAATAGGAATTGTCTCCTAACATATATAGTTTTGTTTAGTGTACTTAGTGTAATTTAATGGGAGTGTATAGTAACCATTGCTTATTTAAAACATGCATGTCATACTGAAAACCTTATTGGACATCTTGTTTCTTTCCTTGTTTTCTTCCAGCTTTGCAGGTGAAGGTGGTAATGAAAAATATGAGAAGAGTGAAGTCAAAAGCTGGGACCACACGTTTCATAAATTTATGAAAAGAATATCTCTGTGTCCTGAACAGATTCTAAGGTAATCTAGTTGTAATGGGGAGATACAGATTATAGACTTGCATTGTTAGTACATCAAACCAAACTATTTCGTCAGAAAGATATGTATGCTTTTATTTCTTCATCAAAAAATTATTATGGTTGTTGCCATGGCTGTGTGGTCAGGCTTCAGTCCCTGGTTGGGCTGGTTTTGTACAAAGTCTTGAGTAGATGAGAAGCAAAGTAGGATCAGAGGCCTCAGCTCTGGCTATGGGAGACTTTTTTGACACAAGACCTGATGAGAAGACACCCAGACTGTCTTTGAAGACTCACTGAAATGCAGACACAGATTTTCAAGAGACAGTTTTGAGGTGGAAGTCTGGGAAGTAAGGTGGAACAGTGCTGTGCTGTTGGGAGAGGTCTCCCAGGCTACCTCCTCCTGTCAAATTTTGTAACCTGTTTGTAATTTCTAATGTCTCAGTCCTTGAGATGTTACTGAATTAAGAAATTACTTGTTTAAAAGCTTCAGTTCTGTAACAACTTCTTGTGCTGATCCCCTGCAGTCTTCAGGTCTTGTAAATGTGTTGCTTTCCCCAGAGCAGAAGCAGTGTAACCTCAGAGTAGCTACTCTCCCAAAAGGGGAGTTAATTCTGTGTGGGAGCATAACAAGGGGATTAAATCATAAGTCATTCATAGTAGCAGATAATACACAAGGTTTTCCTGGGTCACACCAAGTGTTCCAGGGAGTCCAGTGCTGCCTGGCTGGTCAGGCTGGCTCAGTGTAGTGACAAGACTTTTACTTTATCAAGTTTCCAGAATCAAGTGGAACCAACTGGTGCCTTTTTGATGGAAGCTGAAGTCTGAGGGACTGGTTACACATATAAGAAACATTAGGTACTTTAATTAATTAACTACCAAAGGTTATACAGGAGATGTAGTAACACAGAGTGCAAGTAGCATTTCTTACAGCTTTTCACTGGATCTATCACTTTGCAGTATTGTGCTCTTGGAATTTTTTATTCTAAAACATCACCTTTGGTGATTCCTGGGATGTAAAATATTAATTATAAATAATAAAATATTTAAAATAGTTAAAATCTAAATATTACATTATTAAAAATATATTTTAAAGTTTAAATATTTATATAACACTCATTATAATCTTTCCACAGCCCTCCCTTTGCCCTCCCTGGGTTATGTCAGTGCTGTTGGACTCCCACTGCTCCTGGGCTGTGGATCTTGTTGAGCTTCAGCAAAGCACACAGTCTCCTGCTTGGTGTTCAGTGCAAACCATCCTTGGTCTGGGTTTCCTGTTAGTTGTGAGGCTGTGAGAGCTCTTAGAAATAAAACACGAGTTTTGAGCCATAACTGCAGTGGGTTTGAGACCTATTCTGTGTTGAATCTTTTCCTTGAATCTTACCTTTTACTGCTACTATTTAGGATTCCACTTTTCAGGAAAGGGTAGTTTCCTTAATTAAATGAGTCAGGTACAGCATATTTTGGAGGTATCAAAGCATTTATCTCCTTAAAACCAGGTCTTTCCTAAAGATTTTCCACGTGTTGGCCTTCCAAGTATTTCCCCCTTCCCATCTTTATTCTTTGTTTAATGACTCTTTTGAAGCTCAGGCAACGATTCTGACTCATAACCATGGTTTTTACTTCAAGCAAGTTCAGAGATTGCAGTGAAACCAGAACACAGTTGCCAAGATGTCAGTTTTCCTGTCAAATTTAGGTGGTAAAAAATAATTATTTGTTCCTTCCTTTCTTCTCTTAGGTACTCTTGGGGTGGGCAGCCTTTGTTCATCACGTGTCCTCCAGCCAACATGAGCCAGGGCGTTCCAGCCTGCAGTAGCTGTGGGAGCAGCAGAGTGTTTGAGTTGCAGCTGATGCCAGCCCTGGTCAGCCTGCTCCAGAGTGACTCAGGTGCTGAGCTCTGCCTTAGTCCAGTCAATACCAAAACTGTCACCTTTTTGGTATTTGGATTGTTTCTTTTTCCCCACAGGCACTGATGTGCTTCACTACAGTGATCATGTTCTGTAGAATTCACTGTTTCCATTAGAGCTGAGAAAAAGGGAGTCCTCTGATTGCACCTTCACTTGCTCACCAGTGAACTTTAATAACTGCAACAGGGATCATTCCACGACCCTGGGAGTAATTTGTCTTTATTGCCTCTTAAAGGAGGCCTTGGAAAATAATAAATATTGTCAGATAAGATTGCAGACAATTAAGGAGCTCTTTAAAAATTCCAAGTCAGCTTGCTTTAAAACGTTTAAAATCAGAAAATGCTGTGTACATAGGAGACTGAATATGAGAAATAGTTTCTGAATTAATAGTTTCTGCAAAGATTGAAGTATAGTGGTAAACAATAGTCCCCAATTATGTCACTTTTCTTGCCTTCACCTGCCTTTGTTGCTTTGTTTTTAGGTCTGTCAGTGGAATTTGGAACTGTTATAGTTTACACATGCGAGAGAAGCTGTTGGCCAACAAATCACCAAACACCTCTTGAAGAATTTATTTTTGTACAAGAAGACCCAGATCAGAAATTATTTAAATAAATTGTATTTCTCTACATAGATGAAAAGTCTGTTGGATGTTTTTTCTTGTTGTGGGTTTTTGTTTTTTTCTTAACTACAAGGGAAAGTGTATAACAATGCAACAATCCAGTTGTGCTGCTTTAATTTTAAACTGCCTGCATTCTTCTCTGGCATTCCCTGTTGATTTGGGCTAAATTGCAGTATCTAAATTGACTGAATGGAGGAGTAATTTAAGTCAATGTCCTTCGAGCATTCTGTACAGGTTTAATGCTGCAGCATAAATTAGTGCTGTAAAAGTGTGTGCTTAAAATGAGGGGAGGGGGAGACACACAGACAGACAACAGGACAGCCTGAACTGGTGGAATGTGTTTGCAAAGCTACTTTTTAATAGAAGAATTGTAGCTTATGACATCAACTTCTAGAGGAGAGTTAGTTAACTTAGGCTGAGTAATAATAATAAATATACAAAAAATATTAAATATAAATATGTTATGTAGATTAAAAATATCATAGAATATGCTGAGTTGGAAAGGACCCATCAGGATCATCGAGTCCAACTCCTTGCCCTGCACAGAATAAACACCCCAAGAATCCCAGCATGAGAGGATTGTACAAATGCTTCTTGAACTCTCTATATAGTAATATAATACATAAATATATTTATGATCTAAATCTATTTAATATATAAATATATAATATGTATAGCTATATTATATAAATATATTAAATATATAAACATTACCTATATAGTGATATTGAATATATAAATATATTAAATATGTATGTTTAAAATATTAATCTATTCAAAACAAACACAAGTAAAGCTCTCGTGTTGCCCGGGAGCGCTGCCGTGGGTGCTCCCGCTGTGTCCGGGCCGTGCCGGTCCCCGGGTGCCCAGCGCTGAGTTCGGGGACGGGGGTTCGCTGACCGCGGGGCGGTTCCCGGCGGGAGCGGGACTCGAACCTGGGGCGCCCGCCCCACTCTGCCGCGCGGTCCTCCGGGCCGGCAGGGGGCGCGGCGGGGCGCGGACGGCGCTCCGCCCCGCGCGGGCCGTGAGGAGGCGCGCGGAGCCGCCGCCGTGTCCGTCATGGCGGCGCCGCTGTCGGGGCCGCTGCGCCTCGAGCTGGCCCAGGCCGTGTCCCAGGCGCGGGTGCTCGTGGTGGGCGCGGGCGGCATCGGCTGCGAGCTGCTCAAGAACCTGGTGCTCACCGGCTTCAGCAACATCTACGTGGTGCGCGGCGGGCGGGGGCCGGGGCGGGCGGGCCGAGCCCGTGGGGGCGCTCGGTGGGGGCGCGGGGCCGGCGCGGCCGCTCCCGCCGCGCTGTGAGCGCGGGGCCGAACCGGACCCGCCCGGCCCGGCCCGACGCGGCCCGGCCGCCGCGGCACCGCCGGGCCGGGGGCGCCACAAAGGGCCGCGGCCTGCGCGCCATCGCCGCCCTCGGCCCCGGCCCCGCCGCGGCCGCTGCGCCGCCTCCCCCGGCACGGCACGGCCGCCCCCGGGAGCCGGCCCGGGCAGCGCCGGTGGAACCCCCCGGCACACCGCGCTGTCCGCCTCTGCTGCCCGGCCGTGTCGGGAAAGGCTGGGCTTTGCCCGGTGCCGGCGTGCCGGGGGTGGTCGGGGGTGAACTGGAGCGAGGAAAACCCGCGGGGAGGGGAGTTGTGTGTTCCGATACCGGGCTGTAGAACCGTCAGCGCTGGGATCCGGTTACGGCGCGTCCCGCGGGCTCCTGCTTTCACTTTTGCTTCCAGATATTAATCTGAAAGTGTGTGGGAAGGGCAGGTGTGTGTGTGTGGGGGGGTGATGGAATCGGGATAGAGAGAAATGTTGTCGGCAGAACTTGGGTTACCCGGTGTCCAAACCTGTATCGATTCCTTACTGTAATGAGGAACAGCGCATGGTTTCAAATCCAGCTGGAGCACAGTCTGTTCCCTTGAGTACCTTTGTCCTGCCGAGTGTGCCCAGGAGTCACACCTGGGAGTTTGGTGTGCCAGGCTGGAGGAGTTTGGGGTTGTGCTCAGACGGGCTGAGCAGAGCAGCTCGTACCTGCAACTGTGTCAGCTCGTAGAACAACAGCTACTGGTTTGCCGTGTTATCTCTACAACTCAGACTTTCCCACTGAGATACGCTTAAAACACATTCTACAAGTTTAAAAAGTAATTCCAGGTTGTCCCTTTTGTTTAGAGCCTTTCCAATTTGAACATTGTAGCAGGGAAATAAACTGTAGAAGAGAGGAAACCTGCATTTTCTGCAGTGTTCCCCCTTTTTTCCCCACCTTACCAAGTCAGTTGTGTCCTCCTGCAGAACATTACAATAGAGTTTAATAGCTCCTGATTTTCCAGTTGTTCATTAGGCATAAATCTCCTGCTTATTGTTTCACTTATTATAATTTAGGTTCTGGTATTGTCTTTCAAGGCTGACTTGGTTGAACTCCATTAACTTAAGTACATGTTGGATCAGAGCTGTCTTCATTTAACAATATCACTGGCAGTGTTTCATGCAGGACAGTAATAGTTTATTAACATAAGGAATGGGTGGGTAGAAGACAAGGTGAGAGCAAAAAAATAATAATTATGCAAAGAGGAAATTTGCTATGGGGGAATAAATTGCTTTTGTCAATATTTGTGATATTGTTGAGGGTTTTCCTTGATTGTTAAATACTAACAAACCTGAACACTTGAAAATACTTTATATTTTTATAAGTAAGTTGTGATTTTAAAAAAAAAAAAATACTAAAAAAAATTAGTAGTTTTGAATACCAGACAACTCACAAATATGTGACTTAATTATACTGTGTTGAAAGGCTGTTGTCCTTAGGAATGGAGAATAAAATGTAGTTACTCAATATCCAGATCTGAATTAAGAACATGATATATGTTCTTAAGAAGTTCTGATGCCTTTTCTTCCAGCTGACTAAAATGGTAGCTGTGTAGAAGTTGTTTAATAGGTGAACTGTTAAATTTTGATCATTTTGAGCTGGACTGGAGCTTCTGTTGAGGTCTAATAGTCAAGTTTTCTCTCTGGAGAAAACCTTCCTTTGTCTCCTTTACCCTGTTTTTGCTGTTTGCAGTGGTATTTTGTGTCCCTTTGTCCTCATCCCCAATTAAAATACTCAAAGTTTTCTGGGTAGTGGAAGTTTTAACAGAGTTTTACCCTTAACTGTTTTCCCTTGAGGTTCTTGCTTTTTTTGGCTTTGGACTAAACAAGCTTTCTGAGTGTGTCTCAGGAGAAAGAAAGGAGGTAGAAATGTGTTTTCATGCAAATACCATTTTCATTAAAAGATACAAGGCTATGGGTAGTTACTCTGATACTGTGGGTGATAAAGGTTAACAGTCTCTGCTTTATAATACATTTCTAAGGCATTGTATCTTTTCTGTTTGCTCTATATTCACAAGTGCTTATATTTACTGTTTCAATAAAACTCTTGAGCTATTGCAGTTCTTAGTATATTAAAGCTTAGTCCTTAAATTAAAGATATTCCCTTCAGAAAACAGGAATTTTAATCTCGGAGTTTGGATCTTGCATGCAAAGCATGTTCCAGAAGTGTTTTTTTCATAATTCATAAAATGAGAAGTGTATGAGAACATCCTCAGTGTCATGTTTACCCTTCACACTGCACTGTCAGGCTGAGAGGAGTGTGCAGTGAAAGTGTTGCTGTGTTGAGTTTGTCACCATTATCTGTGGGAATTGTGAGAAACATCTCTGATACTCAGAAAAACTGTCCCTCCTCCTGGTTACAAATGTTAAGGACAGGAGAGGACTTCTAAAAAGAGTCACTGATCAGAGAAACTGTTTAATTAGAGGAAAAGTAGTAACAAAACAAGGTGGTGGGGGTTACAGACATTTGAATTTTTGCTGTTCCTGTGCACATATTAATAAATAGGAACAAGGCTTTTAGGGGAATTGCAGACATGGCATTCTTTGAGGTTGTACACCACAGGTGTTCTGTGCTGTATGTTTTTAGACACCTTGATTGTGTGATTGGATATTTTTATTTTGTAAGCAAACTTCATTATTTTTTAACATGCACTTGGGCAGTTAGTCCTGTGACAGCCCGTAAACCTCGTGCCCTGCAGTGTGTGTGTAAGATGGTGATGCAGCCCGTGGTTCAGTGATGCAGTTGCTCAAAGCCATGTTCATTTGTAAACTGGTTGGTTTGGAGCAGCCTTTCCTGCACCTTGGGGAAGCCCAGAGCAGTGTTCAGGGTGGGATTCCTGAAGGTAATGAGGTGATAATGTGCCTGTCCAGTTGCTCTAGTGCAGATCTGACACCTGAAAAGGGGTCTGTACAGTTTCTGCATTTTGGTCTCACCTTTCCTTCACACTCTGTTCCTGATTTTGTTCCTTCTGTTTCCGTGGAAGTGAAATGCCTCTCTTGTTTGTTTGTAGATTGATTTGGATACTATTGATGTCAGCAATCTCAACAGGCAGTTTCTGTTTCAAAAGAAACATGTTGGAAGATCAAAATCACAGGTGAGGAAAAAGTCAAAGCTCAAGTCTTCTTGCTCAGTGTTATTTTATGGATAGTGTTAGAAACATGTCCCGATGTAGTTTCTGCTGTGCAGAGGTAAGTGTTGGTTGGTTATCATGGCTATCCACAGCATTAGGGTAGCCAACTTACTCGATACTCAACTGGTATCAAGTCTGTCTTTAGAAGGAAGGAAGAAATAATAAGTGTTTTTTTTGTTTTCTTTTTTTTTGTTTTGTTTCTAGGTTGCCAAGGAAAGCGTGTTACAGTTTTGTCCAGAAGCTAATATTATAGCTTACCATGATAGCATCATGAAGTATGTTTGGTTTTAAGCTCTAATTCCATGTTTTGATTTGCAAGTACTGTGTTATTTAAATGCTACAGTGGTGTGCTTTAAGGTATTTTACAAAGCTTCCTCAGTAAGGAGAAACAGCTGTAAATGTGAGCCTGCCACACACCTGAGTGTGGATTTTGCATGAGTTTTAAGCTCTGGTAGTAAGCTGTAGTCATTTGCTTGTGTCTGTTTTTCATTTTACTAGCAACATTTGCCATATAAGAGTCCACACTGTAAGAATGCCCTGATGTATTGAGCAATAATTAAATTAAAAGAAATGCAAATGTTGAGTCTGCGATTAAAAAAATTAAGTCCTTTTCGTGTGTGTGTAGGTAACTGTTGTTTAGGTATGCCCCAAACTGTTAAAATTTAGTCTTTGTGAGCTGCAATCAGTGAACAGAGTACAAGAATATGTAGATTTTCATTAGCTGTTTCCCATGTTTTAATTTCTATTTGTCCAGTTTCTAAAAAATAGATATTCTGTAACACAGAGGTTTGAACTCTGATGTTACAGTTAGCCAGAAACACTGACTCACTGCATCCTTCCCCTGAAACAGTAAAACTGTTAATGCTGTTTCCTCTTTACTGTCCCTTCTTTTCCACCTTCTTCTTTAAATCAGAGAAATGCAGTGTAAAGATGCTGAAGTGTCAGGATTTCAAATCTCAGTCTTGGCTCCTGGAGGCACAGTCAGAGCTGTGGAGCTATCTCAGTGTAATGAATTATCCACAGTCTGATGAGCTGTGGTAATTACAGTGTGCATGTTTTAGCCACAGCTGATGGTTTTTAAGGTCAGTTACCACAGCTCAGCCAATTTACTCATTAGGTCAGAGTAGTTTAATCACTTTTCCTTGTCTGCCCGTTTCATTGGTCAAATTAGTACTAATTGCAGTAGCTTCCTTCCAGCAGCACAAAATTCAGGCTGTCACCCAGCTTTAAAAGGGGCAGGAGACAAATGGGGCAGTTAAAGCCTAGCTAAATTTGTAATACATGTAATGTATCACATGGACATCAGTCCAGCCTTTGCATGTGCAGAGTTTCTGTTGTGGATAATGCCCCAAGTTTGCTGTGCCATTTCAAGTGCTGTTTTTCTCTCCCTCAGCCCTGACTATAACGTTGAGTTCTTCCGCCAGTTCACCTTGGTTATGAATGCTCTGGATAACAGAGGTGAAGTTTGCACTGTGCTTTATACTGGGAGATGTTGGTGTTCTTAGAAACTCAACTGTAACTGTTCCTCTCTTAGGTTCAATCACAAGTATCCTCTTAACCCACCTGTAGTTGGGCTGAGCCTTGTGTGCTTTGCTGGCAACTTGAAGGGCACTTAGTGCTCCTACAGGTGCTTTGAAAAAAACACGATCTGCTACATTGCTGCTTTCTGGGAACTGATGAGTGTTGTGGGTGCACACGTAGCTTTGTGGGTACATATGTAGCTTTATTCAGTTGAGTTACTGTGTTTAATAATGTAAATATATCTTGTCTTAATGGGAAAACGGACTTTGTGAAAATGGTGTAGTGCTCTGTAATGAAACAAGGCAGATTAAGGATCAATGTTTGCATAGAAAACTAGTTTGAATTTGGAGAAGTGAAACTTTTTTTTTTCCCTAATTATTCACTTTTTTTCTTTAAAAACTCTTGATTTGCAGCTGCCCGTAACCACGTGAACAGGATGTGTCTGGCTGCTGATATTCCTCTTATAGAGAGTGGAACTGCAGGCTACCTTGGACAAGTAACAGTTATCAAAAAGGTTAGCTTGTGTGTTACTCTTGCCACTGCTATTTTGGACAACAGGGAGTTGGCTGTTTAGAGATAAAGTTACAGTTCATCTGTTAATAGCTTACACTATCAGCAGCCTGCTCAGTGTGACAAGTAAATACTTCATTTTTCCCCAGGGAGTGACAGAATGTTATGAATGTCAGCCTAAACCAACTCAGAAGACTTTTCCAGGCTGCACAATCCGAAATACGCCCTCAGAACCCATCCACTGCATTGTGTGGGCTAAGTATTTGTTCAAGTAAGTGATTTTTTTTTTAAGAAGAAGAAAATAGGTACTGTGGTTCATTCTTCTGGTTTCTAAACCTACAGACAAGACATAAAATGGACACACTTTTTTAAAATAAATTGTAATGGATTTTAGATTAATTTTACATTATAAACTTTAAATTTAAAGTTCCTTGACCTGGGTTTTGGGGTGGTTATTTTTTTTCTTTTAATATAAAGAGGGAAGGTCAATTAGGCCTTGTTTTAATATCACAAAAAGTAATGGCAGAGTAGTTTGGCCCAGCAGTGTAGGTTGAGGTTACTTTATTTTTCATCTTTGTGTGGAGTTGAGCACATTTTTCAGTTTAGTGCATGTACTAACAAGTGTAAAGTTTGTTGGAATCTTGGATATCCCACAGGTTCTAAAAATGCCTTCAGTACTGCAGTCTAAATATAAAGCTGGGTGAATTATTGAGTGAACTCTTTTGCTAAATTCATTTTTGTATTGAGCACTTTGTGTTGTCAGTGTTAAGTCCACGTGTGATGAATCCCAAAAGTTTAAAAAGCAATATATGAAGCGGCAGTCTGACAGCAAGAGTCCTCAAATGGATATATATTCATTAGCAAATACTTCAGTCTTTAACCAGTGTGCTGAAATTCTAGTGTTGTGGTGTTGTTCTTAATATTCTATAGCCAGTTGTTTGGAGAAGAAGATGCTGATCAAGAAGTCTCCCCTGACAGAGCTGACCCTGAAGCTGCCTGTGAGTGTGATATAAGCTGGTATCTTACCCCGTTACTGAAATGTTCTATTTCAGAGGTTATGACTTGTTTCTCTACATTTCTTCAGATTAGAGTTCAGCTCCATTTTCTTTTAAGAGGATTCTATTTCCTGTACCCTTGGACAACAAGAGTTTGGGGAGTGTTAGCTGTAGTCTCCCTTACAGACTGTGATCTACACTGTGCATAATTCACTTCTCTCCTTTCACCTCTTATTAGATCTTTGAAACAATGTCAGTGTGTGTTAGGTAAGTCAATCTGTGGTGCCTACCAGAGGTTTTTTTCATGAGGAATGTGTAAAAAATACTCTTCGAAGTGACAATAGTTTAATAGCTTCACCTGTCAGAACTGCAGCCCTTGTGGGCAGCCTGAAACATTATTGAATGGTCCCTTCAGAGCAGGGTGTGCAGTGGGTCACTGTGCTCAGAGAGCAGCTGTGAGGAACACAATCAATGCACTCACTAAAGTTCCAGTTCCACATCCAGGTGTAAGATATGAGAGAGATAATAGGTTTGTGTATGTTTGGAGTCTCCTGCTCCCTCTGCAGCAGATGGTTTTCCCCATGTGCCCAGGAACTTAAAGTGAAAAGTGAGCTTGAAGTGCAAATGAAATATCACTGATCTTCGCAGGGTGATCTTTTTTCCCTTACACATTTGGAAGTGATGGAGCCTTTCCTTCCCTGCATCTGGAGAGCTTTTCTTCTGAACAGAGGACTGAGTGATATTTGTAGTCATTGCTTTTTCCATTCTTAGCTGAGGGATTGCAAGGAATTACAGGGATTGTTTGAGCTCTTCTAGCCTTCAACACCAGCATTAATCTACGTGAAGAATATGCCCATTTTGAGTGATGTTTTTGTAGCTGTTCAGTATTTTTCTGTAAGGACAGTAATCATAGTTACTGTGAGGTGGATAAGCATCATTGTTGGTTGCTTCTTTTGGATCCTTTGATAGATAAATGGACTTTTGGAGGGGAAGCTTAGAGGATCCTCTGACTCTTCAAATTCTTTGAACATCAGATAGGGATCACTGGACAGGTGGTTCCTATAGGAAGTGCAGAACGAAATAGATGAGTCTTAAAAAGAGTGGCATATAAAATAACTTATAACACTGGCTGCTGGAGGACTTGAAAGGTAGCAGACACAATGCCACTTATTTCAGCAGAGATAGCAGGGCAGCTCCAGGAGATGTGATGGCAGCCTCGTGTCTGCAGTGGTGCTGCCGTGGTCACACAAGGGGTGTGAGTGCCCAGCTGGCAGCTCCCACCCTGCAGCCCTCACTTGCTGCCCCTGCCCAGGGGAGGAGAACCACACAAAAAGGAAAACTCACAGCCTGAGACAAGAACAGTTTAACAATGGAAACAAAAAAGATGTAATGCTAATACCAATGATAGTAATAATTGGAATGAAGAGAGTGGGGAGGGAATAAAACTGGAGACAAACCAGTGATGCAGCTGCTCAGCACCCGCTGACTGGTCAGTGCCCAGCCCCTCACAGCCACCTCCCCCAGTTTGTGCTGAGCTCTGGAATATCCCTGTGGCCAGTTCAGCTCAGCTGTCCTGGCCCTGCTCCCTCCCAGCTTCTTGTGCTCCTGCTCCCTGGCAGAGCGTGGGAAACGGGAAAGTCCTTGACTCAGAGTAACCTCCTGGCAACAACTGAAGCAGCCTGTGATCAACATTATTACTTGAATCCAAAACACAGCACTGGACCAGCTACTAGAAAGAAAATTAACTCTGTCCCAGCCAAAGCCAGGCCAGTCAGGGAAGAGTCAATGCAACCTTTGTAAAGGGAAGTCGTGCCTTGCACGGCTCTGGGGGTCATTTGAAGGGACCAGCAGAGGAGGAGCAGAAACCAATAAACCTGGGGAGGAGCAGATCTGTTTGGTTTAACCATTCTGAATGTGCAGGGACCAGACTCAAAAACTCAGGTTGTGAGGAACCTGAGGGATATAGGCACCCAAGGGGAGAAAAAAGGGTGAAGATCCTGAACTGCTTGAATGCTAGAGATAAATGGTGATTAGAGGAGTGTCTCAAGGGAGATGTGTGCAGTTCAGCATCAATGATTAAGCAAAGTTACCCAGAATAATAAAGATGAGGAGTAACTGCAAAAAGTAGTAGAAAGGTTCACAATACAGAATGACTGAGCAACGAGACATGAAGCAGATAAATATGAAATAATGCAAATAAAGCACTGGTGAAAGGGGGAAGCATTCACAAATTTAAAGTGATGGTCTCTGAGTTGAATTTTCTCATTCAGTCAGGATGTTACTAGATAGTTTTATGAAAACATCAACCTGCTGCTTATTAGAGATCATGATGGCAATTGTTGGATGTGACTGGGAAAGAAAGAAATGATTAGCATCTGTATATGGAATTTTTTTGTAAAAGAATAACCAGAGATAGGAAGCTGACTTTTTTTTCTCAAGTCCTAACCAAGCTAAGACTCTTGGGCTAGGAAAAGACTCCTAAAAGGGGGTGGTTAGATATTTATGAAATCCCAACACTATGTGGAGAAAATTAATGGGAAACAATTTTTCCTTTTTTCTGCCAATGAAGGAATTGGGTGTCATCAAGTTAAATCAGTGGGTTGCAGAGGCAAACAGGAGCAGGCACACTCTGTCTAATTCAGCTTTTGTTGGGTGCACTAAAGCCAATTTATGGTTCCTGCATAACTTTGGTTATTGACTTGGGAAATATTTGGATGGGCTTTTCCTTTTTTTTTTTAAATTATTTTTAATTAAAATATTGCTTATCACTTCATTAATAGGGGAGCCAGCAGAAGCAGAAGCCAGAGCACTAGCATCCAATGAAGATGGTGAGATTAAACGTGTTTCAACTAAGGAGTGGGCTAAATCAACTGGATACGATCCAGTTAAACTTTTTACTAAGGTATCTTCTTTATCCCAGATAAATGTCTTTATTTGAAGTGTATGAGGTGCTTTAAAGTCAAGTCAAAACCCAGCTTAGACACTTAATGCTCTCCATCAATTCTGTGATATTTTGCTGTCATGTTGGTCTCTTGCAACATTTGCTCATTTTTTGGCATTCCATGTGCATCAGTACAGGTGGCTTCAGCAGCTTGGCCATACTGTAGAGAAAAACCCATTTGAATTGCTTTTAACATGAAAAAGTGTGTTTGACTTCTGTAAGATGTCACTGGGCATAACGGGAACCAATGTGAGGGCCTAAAAGCCATCAGTCATCTTCTGTGTATAATCAGGCTCTGGCATAAGAAAACAGGAATTGGTTAAGGAGTTTTTGTTCTAAATAGTTACTGAAAGTGGATAAATACAGAAAATGAGTTCATAGATAGTAATAACTTTCCTTTGGAAAGCCATTGGCATGTAGGTAAGAGTGTCTCAGGGAGAGCATACAAAGAGCTGTAGTGATGGCTTCAGTAGGCACATGAACCCCCTGTTTGGACTGCTGTTTCTTGATTTTCACTTTAGTCCTCCCCAGATTAATCAGAGCTGTGTCTGCTCAATGCAGTGAGTGTTAGAAAGTGGGGGATGAGAAGTTTTTAGAATCTAGTTTTATGTAGTTGAGAATATTTTCAAGGAGAAAATCTAAACCTCATAAATCTAATCCTGACTTTCCGGTTTCACAGCAGATGTAAAAATAAAGTGTGTCTTTTTTTTTCCCCCCTTTAATTTAATTTTGTTTTCATGTTTCCTAGCTTTTCAAAGATGACATTAGATATCTGCTGACAATGGATAAGCTGTGGAGGAAAAGAAAGCCTCCAGTGCCACTGGACTGGGCTGAGGTACAAAAGCAAGGTAACTGTCCCTCCTCCTGCTGTGTATTTTTAAGTTTTACCTGCTATTTTTTAATGCACTTCTGTGATATGTACATTTTTTTTTTTACTGTCACAGTTGAGTACTGATAAAGAATATATTAATTGTTTGCAATTCCTGAAGATTTCAAATTTTTCTCTGTACAGAAAACGTTTTTCTAAGACTGTTTTGCAGCCATTACTTCAGATACTCAGTATTGGCTGGAGAAAATACACATTTAACAAAGTTACATGTCAGCTTATTCTAGGCCACCTTACCATAAGCACTGATAGATTTATCTCTGAAAGCCGAGGTTTGTTGAAAGTTTACATTTGCTGTAATTTGTGCATGCCTGGGTGACTGATACAATAGCTGCAGTTGCAATTTTAAATGCAGATTTGTTGTAAAATGTTGGGGCTGCTGTAGGTTAAGGATACTGTTCTTCAATTTAGAAAATATTTAATTTTGCTGAAATTGGAAAATTATTTGAGAGAAGTACTGTGGAATTTATAAATATTGCTGATCTTATTTATTTTTCTTTTTTTTTCCCAAAGAGCAAAACGTGTCTGACCAACAAAATGAATCCTCTGCAGTGTTGAAGGATCAGCAGGTTCTCAATGTCAGGAGCTATGCAGACCTGTTCTCAAAGAGTGTTAAAACCCTGAGTCTTCACCTGGCTGAGAAGGCTGATGGAGAAGCACTTATATGGGATAAAGTTAGTTTGCCATATATAAACTCTATAAAATCTCTACATATGTAGCACAAATGAGTTGGGCTCATTGTTTCATTCCAAAATAATCCTACTTAGAACAAAAGCATTTCCTCACTGAAAGCACTTTCCAGATAAACACATGTATTCTTTAAACACTCTATATTTTGTAACTCACTGAGGGTAAGGATTGACTGTTGTGATGTAAAATAACTTTTGCATTAAAAAAGTTTGTAAATATGGGGGGGCAAAGTAGTAAAATATTATTACAGCAGATAGTAAAAATACTTCTTTCTGAAACACCCAATGTTTCAAACTGTTTGCTTCAGTGTTGGAAATGTTTAAAACATTGTAACATTTAAAGTATTACTGCTCTGTCTAAGCACACCATCTGAAAGGGGAAATACGTTGATTTTGAACTGGAGTAGTGTACAGACTTTTTTTAAAGCTTTCTGGGTTTTAAGGTTTTAGGAACCATGTGTTGCAAACTATTTCCAATGAGTATTCTGATTTTTAAATGCTTTTTGCATTAACTTGTCAGGATGACCCTTCTTCCATGGATTTTGTCACTTCTGCTGCAAACCTCAGGATGCATGTTTTTGGAATGAATATGAAGAGCAGATTTGATATCAAGTGTAAGGATAAAATATAACATTGTTTTATTTAAGTAATAACTTACACTTCTTGTGTTCATTTGCTGTTAAAATCTGCATACTCTTGCTTATTTTGCAGCAATGGCAGGAAACATTATCCCAGCTATAGCTACTACTAATGCAGTAATAGCTGGTCTGATAGTGCTGGAGGGTTTGAAGATCTTATCAGGAAAAATAGACCAGTGTAGAACGGTAAGTGGGAAAAGGAGATTTTCCTTTCTTGTTATTTACTATTTCTTGAAAAGTTACATTTAACATTTTTTTACTCATATGTGGCTTCACTGTCTCTCACTTGTTGCTTCAGTAGATTCTGGAGGTGCTGAGAACTTTCAGTCACAATGTAAAGAGAAGTGCAGGTGTCAAGGCTCATTAAATTGCTGTGGTTTGCTGAGGATTTGGTGCTGGGTAGGAGAGGGAAGCAGAGTGCCCTCAGTTGGATGTGGCTGTTCCGTGTTGCAGATGTTTGGCACAGCTGCTCAGTCAGCTCAGGGGGCAGTGAGGACTGGCTGGGACAGGACTTTCTCCTGCCCAGCAGGAATGTCAGAGAGGAGCAGGGAACACACACTCTGTGAGACTAAGAGAAGAAACCTGGAGCAAAGCAGATTTTAGACATGCTGCTACTTACAGAATAACTTGTTTTCTTCTGTTTTGTCCTCAAGATTTTTCTGAACAAGCAGCCGAATCCCAGGAAGAAGCTGTTGGTTCCTTGTGCTTTGGATCCACCAAACCCTAACTGTTATGTGTGTGCAAGTAAGCCAGAAGTGACTGTGAAGCTGAACGTGCACAAAGTTACTGTGTTAACACTCCAGGATAAGGTAAATCCCGAGTCAGATACAGCTTTCATTGTGATCCTAATACTGTACATTTTTAAAGGTAGGCTTTTGTTCATTGTGTTTTGACTGAGCATCATCTGCTTATATTTACATTTCTCTCAGCTGCAAGAAGAGCTGGATTAACCAAGATGCTTCTTGCCCATGTGTGTTCTGTGTCTTGTGAAGGAATGTTTGCATTTGGTAATTTTTTTATGGTTTTAAAGCCTATTCATATCTGACAACAACAAACTAAATTTATATTGCAGTTGAATAGTTCAGTAGCCACATTGCAGTTGTTTAGTCACAATTGATTTGTAATTCTGTCGTTTTATGAAGTATTCTAAAAAACTTTCCAGCATATCTGAACCTGGAGATATCAGACATCAAAAATATAATCAGTTTGTTCAAGGAAGTGGAAAAAAAGAAAAGTATAGGCTTTCAGTAGATGCCAGGATAATAAAATCAACATAATTCAAGGTTCTTTTTTTATAAGTGTGTTTAAGTCAGATAATTGATTAAATAATCATATTTGTATTTTCAGATACTGAAAGAGAAATTTGCTATGGTAGCACCAGATGTAGAAATAGATGATGGAAAGGGAACTATCCTTATCTCTTCAGAAGAAGGAGAAACAGAAGGTATGAGTACTGAAGGCTTTTAGATAAGAGTAGACAAAACCTTGGAAGAAACCATACAAAATATGTGCATAGCAGGTGTTGCAGTGTTCATCCTGTAGACTGATATTTAAAGAGAACTGGATTTGCAAGTGTTTTGAGTGGCCTGAGAACAGGCAGTGGTATTGTGTGCAGGCCTGCATGTCCAGCTTTCCTGCAGGAAGTACTTCCAGGATTCCTCTCCAAAATAGGTACCTGTTTGCAAGCCCCCTTCATTTTGTGGTTCTTAAAGGGTGGTCTGTTTATGATGCTTGTAGGCACTACTGAAATACAGATATCATCTCCAAAATGTTCCTAAATGTAATTGTGAAGAGCTTGAACACGATGCATGAGGGGTAAATAAGTCAACGTAAGTAGTTTTAACTCCTAACAGGCTTAAAAGTCAGCTTTTACTTTAAATATAGCTCATAAAGCTTAGTTTCATAAGCTTATGTTCATAGTTCATAAGCTTATGTTTCTACATAAAACTTCTGGAGTATTCCTTTCATCATATTGATTCAGGTGTAAAGGATCTTTATATAAATAGCTGTAAACACTGCAGGTTTTATTGTTTTTGTAGCAAATAACCACAGGAAGTTATCAGACTTTGCAATTCGAAATGGCACTCGACTACAGGCAGATGATTTCCTGCAGGACTACACTCTGTTAATCAATGTGCTTCATAGGTAAGATTCTGAAATAATGATTTGGGATGTGTGTATGTAGAACAGTTCCACAGGGGTTTTTCACTCAGAATTTAAAATACATGAACGAAGTTCCAAGACTAAGCTGCTGAAAACAAATGTAGAGGTAAAAGAGGAATTGTTGTTTTTTTTTTTATGAAATTATAGAGTTTAAGGCTTTTTGTTTGGTTTTGTTTTGGGTTGTTTTTTGTTGTGGTTTTGGTTTTTTACAACAGCATCAGAAAGGTTTCTTTGAATAACTTGTCATTACACAACATAAAAACACAGTGCAAAACCAAATATACTTTTGGGGAAACAACTAGCAAGAAACTGCCATTTGAAATAAAACAAAATTTAAAAAGGAAAAAAACCTGAGGTAATAGATCCTCTACTCGACTACCTGTGTTGAGAAGTCACTTTGAAATAACTGGTGAGTGTGTGTAACCCTGGATAAGTAACAGACACGTTATAGACAGTAAATGAACACACTGCATGTTCAGGGAGAATAGGAGTGGGACATTAAGGAAGAAAGGTGAGCTCAGGTAATGATTTTTCTGCCTCCTGAGCATGTTAAAGCCTGGCCCTGGGAGGAACAGTGTTTATGAATGGACAAAGCATGAATTACAAAGGAGGACTGACCAGCTTTGCCTCTTTTTCGATATGTTTATCTCCTTTTGTCATAGTTGCAGGATGCTGTAATACTTGAATGATGTTTTCTTTGTGAAAAAGGCAGGGTTTTGTTTTCTCCTGGGTGTTCCAAAGCATATGTGTTTTTTCTGCAGTGAAGACCTAGAAAAAGATGTGGAATTTGAAGTTGTTGGTGACGCCCCTGAAAGAATTGGCCCTAAACCATCCGAACCACCATCGAGGAACATCAGCAATGGGAGTGATGATGGAGCACAGCCCTCAACATCAACAGGTAAATAACAGGGTTTGGTATTCAATTAAACCAAATAGTCTTCCAACAGTGCAGTCCAATTAAAGTAGCTGTCTTCAGTTTTATGACTTAACTTTGCCAAAACAAAATAAAAGGCATTTAAGTTGCCTCTGTGTATAACTTGAGATATTAAATGGAAAAGTGCACATTTACAGTTGTTACAAAATGCACAGAAGTTTACAGCAAATACAGCTTGAAATTGTATTATTTACCTGGCAAGGGCCTGGTGGGGTGTCAGCTTAAATGCATCATTTGCACAGTGATTTAAATAAAGTTAGACCCTTCCTAACTCATGGTCACACTGCTGCTTGACAAAAAAGAATCAACCAAATTTATCACTTTCTCCCTAAAGAGAAAGGACTCTGCTCTCAGGAAGAAATACCATCACCTTCCTAATGTGGACTTTCTTTGAACACACTCAAAATAGCTTAACTTAAATGCACATGGAATGCTTAAGGAGTGGAGGCTAATGAACTGGAAATGTCACACTGTTTGACAGGGACAGTGTATGAATCCAAGGACTTGCTGTGGCAGATGTGAGTTAGGGATCCATAGTTCTGTTTACACTGTGGGATGCTGTTCCTTTGCCTGGCAGATTAAAGCAGACAAGTATGTAGTCACTTGCCTCCTGTTTCAGGGGAGACTAAATTTAAAGAACACTGCTAAAATTTATTTCAAATTATATTAAAAAATAACAAAAATAGCATAAAATTAGTTTTTACAGTGAATTTGTGCTTAAAAACAAACCAAACAAACTAGATGTCTTATAAGTTCACATTTGGTTCTGTTTTGCCTTTTTATACTATCCATTGTTATCCTCTAGCTCTGTAAATCTGCTCACCCTTCTACTTCTCCCTTTCTTTGTGGGTTCTCTCTCATGGAGTGTGGCCTCTCCTGGGAGTTCTGCTGAGTGTGGATGGAGAGGAGAGGCTGCACTACAGCTTGGGGTTTGGAAAAGTTCTTTTCTCAAAAACTGCTCCAGGCAGCATGGGATTGTTCTGCTTTGTGCATGCAGAACAAGTTACAGAGTCACAGAACATGCTGAGTCAGAAGGGACCCCCAAGGATCATCCAGTCCAACCCCTGGCCCTGCACAGGCCCAGCCCCAGGAGTCACCCCCTGTGCCCCAGAGGATCATCCAAACCCTCCTGGAGCTCTGGCAGCCTTGGGGCTGTGCCCACTGCCCTGGGGAGCCTGGGCAGTGCCCAACCAGCCTCTGGGGGAAGAACCTTTGGCTGAGATCCAACCTGAGCCTGCCCTGACACAGCTCCAGCCCTTCCCTGGCTGCTGTCCCTGGTCCCCCCAGAGCAGAGCTCAGTCCCTGCCCCTCCTCTGCCCCTGCCCAGGAATTGGAACTGCACTGAGCTCTCCCCTCAGTCTCCTCTTCTGCATTTCCCTAATTCTTGGGTTATTGCAATATTTTCCATACCTTTGGTGAAGAAGGAATAACACTGTGAAAGCCATATTTTATAGTCATTTCAGGGAAATCGAAAACCCTCTTGCAGTCGAATAGCAAAGAACAGGGATAAAGAATGTTCCAAGGTGGATTTCTTGTATTAGAGACATGCTTAATGTTGTGTATGAAAATCAGTTGGAGGGCAGGCTGTCTTTGCAGTATCCATCTGTGTTTTGCAGCTCCAGATCAGGACGATGTGGTGATTGTTGACTCTGAAGATGAAGGTCCTTCAGGCAACGCTGATGATGAGGTGGAGAACAGGAGCCGCAAGAGGAAACTGGGCCAGCAGTGTGAGTGTGGCGGGGCAAAGAGGGCTCGTGCTGGGCAGGGCTCAGACCAGGACGACCTGATGATCGTGGATTCTGAGGATGAAGGTACTTCAGGCAACGCTGAGGAGGAGAACAGGAGCCACAAGAGGAAACTCGAAGAGAAGGGCTGCGAGTACGTCACCACCAAGAGCGTGTGCTGAGCTGGCAGAGCAGGAGCAAGAGCATTTGATTGAACACACAAATGCCCCTTGACAACATGATAATGTAATACTGTAACAGCATATGGTGTTGGGATGTGAAAAATGTCCAGAACTAGACTAATGTTAAGGCCTTGGTTCAAAGTGAACACCAAATCACTGGCTTAAATAATTTGTGTCTGCTTCTCTTGATGGTAAAGCTCTCGTATCACTAGACTTGTCCAGAAATGTTTTCCATGTTAATTCCATATATTAAATGTAATAGAAACATAGCTTATAAATACTTACAGATAACTATTTGCTTAAACAATCATGGAAAAAGCATGTTATTTCTGTGTAAATACCTCTTAGGTATCACCCAACAGGGCAAAAACAATGTCCAGTTGTTTAGTAAAATCTGATGCCCAGATTTGAAGCAACTACACTTCTAGTTTTTCAGTGAGTACCTTTGAAGTTTCCCAGCAGTGGCCTGCCTGCACATTTACTTATCCCTTATTCCATGTGTGAGGGCTTCACCTCCAGCATTCACACAGTCACGGATGCTTGAAGAAAAACATTTTTAGCCTAGTCCTAAACATTTTTCACACCCTGAACAAGTAAAGAAAAAAATTCAACAAAGCAAATTAGTGCCATGTTCTAACAGTGTTCTCAAACATCAGCTGGCACTGTGTACATTACTGTAAAACTGTTAATTTACTCCAGTTTTTCAGCTCGTACTGCCTGGTATGTCAATGTAAGAAGCAAATTTTTGTGTATTGTTACAGTTTCAGGTTATTTATATTTGATGTTTTGTAAACTCAGATACTACTACTATACTGTACATCTGATGGACCAAATAAATAACATCTGAAATACTTGCTATATTTGCTTGCACAGTCCAAGATTATGCTGACTTATGGGATTTTACAATGTATAGCCTTCAAAAATTACTGTATTATTTCCATTTTTCTAAACATAACCTAGTAGTACAGAACTTAAGCTTCACTTGTTTGAGGTGAAAGGGGAATTTTTTTAATAAAACTTTTGTGAATGTTTTTTTTTCTTGGACAATCAATTATTGGGCTGTTCAGCTGAAGCAGTTGCACCACCACACACATGCTTTCACCTCCTCCTGCCTTCAGAAAGAAGAAATCACTGATTTTTATACATTACACTTTGTGTGTAGGACAAAAGTGCAATGTTTTGAATCAATATCTTAAAACCTACTGCATTTGTGGGTGTTGGTAGGTCTCTAAACTATCAGTGCTGGTTCTTAGGATGCATTAATTGGCCATTTCTGTCATTGTACCAAAATTATCTTCCAGCTTCCAGGTAGTGAACCAAAACTGCTCCTATTCAGAGGTAAGTATGCAGAGTTGGCCTTGCAGAGCACAGCAACTGAGCAGCAAGATTTATTCTGTTACAATTTGCAAACTGAATGACTTTTAAACAAAATTACAGAAGGCAAATGTAAAAACAAAAAAGGTTTTGGTTCCTGCATCTGGTTCTGACAGTCATGGTGTTGAATTGCCAGTGCAGTGCAGAACTGCTTCTACGAGGCAATTAATGTTTTATTTCTTGTTTTAGGCAGTAATAGTCATATGCAGTGGCTTGTTTGGAGGCCTAATACTTCACTGTGCAATTAAATCCTTTTGAGTTGGCTGCTGCTTGGCTGGCATGAGCAAAGACTGAGAAGTAAAGCTGTAAATAAGAGGCATTACAGGAAGGATTTTCAGTGCTACAATGAAAAACTTCCTGCCATAAACAGCTGAAGCACTAGAATTTAATGTCTAATGACATCTTCCAAAAGTTAGGGCTGGCATGTTTGGGTTTTAAGCTTGATTAAAAATAAAAGTATTGATTAAATTTAGCTTTCTAGCTTTTTAAAACTATTCTAACAGTAGAGGTTATAATTCTGGCAAATACATTAGTTTTACTGAAATTGAGAGTATTCATGACTTGGCAGTGGTGTATGAACTGAATCAAAATAACTCATCACTGACAGATTTTGGGGGGGGTGAAAAACTGGGGGGGTTCTATTCAGTCTCACTAGTTTCTACTCCTTAAGTTATTAATTGTTCTTATGATGCTGGTGAGAGGAAGTTTTAAAGAAGCATTAAGTAATTATAACAATGTATCATCTTTTGGTTTGCAGCATGAAAGGAAAACTCACCTGCACAGGGGTGAATTCCCCTGGGGATGTGTTCAGATGTCGTGGTGCCCCTTGTGTCTGGGCAGGAAGGAGTTACATGGCCATAAAATGCTCCAGATCCTCCTTTAACATGGAAGGGACTGATTTTTACTGAAATGCAAACTGCTGCTGTGCTCAGTGAAAAGCTGCTTTTCAGAACTGCTGGACTATGAGTGTCCTTAATTGGCTATTAGTCACCAGGACTGTGTTAATGTAGAATTTTCCAACCTGAATTGAAGACAAAATTATAAATTGAAGCATTTATTAAGCTTTCAAGTAATTAAAAAAACCCAACCAGTTTTCAACTGACAGTTTGTTCAACTCCTAATAACAGTAACAGTCATATGGAAGGAAGTGTAGTTGGAAGGCACAAGATTTAAATGTTAAAATGGAGCAGAAACTCTTGCCAGTGCCTTGGTCTGGCACTTAAAAGTAGGTTGTATTTTCACTACCAATTTTTGAACCCAGCTTATTAAATCAGTACAAATTGCTATTTGCAGTGATATAAATTGGCTCTTCTGTCCCCCAGAGTTCTCCAGTTGTTTGTTTATACTCATGCAAAATTCCGTAATACAGATAAGGTTTTCTGGCTGCTTTTATAGCAACAATTAATTGTTGACACTTGAATTTTTTATTTCCTTAGTCAATTTGAGTGCCATGTATGGCCAAGACAGAGTGGAAGATGAGTGTAGTTGAGTGAAGCTGGGATTGTATCTACTTCTATCTGCTGTTAGTTCAATATCCCTTTTCTGCAGTGGAGCATGGAAAGGAATATTGACCATTGATGACAGACAACAGTTAATTAGAGAGTCATTAAGCTGCTCTGACCCGGGGTGGAGGAATTCTCAAAGCATCTCAAGAGTCACCCTTATGAGGTGATAACCATTCAGGAGAAGGAACTTCGGGGCCCTGCTGACACAGCCTTGTGCCAGCCCATCTCCTAAAGAGCAACTGCACCGTGTAGACAACCACGTAATGTTTGTAGTACTTCTATGTGACATTTTAGTTGTACTCCAGGAAACCATTTCGTAGTTGAAGGACAGAGAGAGGTGCGTCCTCTCCACTCTGACAGCTGGGAGCAGATTGATGTGCCATTTCAAGTTCTGACCTTTACAACAATGTCCTCTTGCTAACCATTTATTAGAGCCCAGAAGATAAAATCAGGCTGTGTTCAGTCTGAAGATACCATTGACACCTGCTTCAAGCATTACTTCTATTGCCCCAAAATTTTAAATTTGGATTAGAAAACTGAATAAACACTGAATTAAGGGAAATAAATTTGGGGTTGTTCTGTTCCTGTGCCTATAGGTAGAGATATTTTTCCTCTCTACAAGGAGGAAGAGGCAATTCAATGCTTCGATTTGGAGGCCTTGATTCTTTAAGGGAGGAGTAGGATGAAGTAAATACATGTACTCGTAGATACAGCTTGGTGTCTGTGTTAAAAGAAGAAAATTGCTGGTCAGATACATGTGATCTTTGTCATCAGCATGTCCTTCACTCACAGGAGGGAAAGGGAGAAGTCTGCAGTAGGATTTCCAAAAGCAAAGACACTTAGGGAATGGCTCTGCCAGTCCTTTCAGCTACACCCAAAGCTCCTTGCAAACGTTCCTTCCATCACTGCAACACCACGAGTGAGTGGCTGTAGATGAGAAGAGACAGACCCACAGAGCTCAGGCTGGTTTGGTGTGGTGCTCACACAGCTCTGGGGGTCTGTCTGCACATCCACAGGGGTTTAGATGTGCCTCTTGCACATCTAACCAGGGAGAACTGGAGGTAGCAGGACTGCACTGGGGGGAAAAGGATGGCAAAGACACCTGACTAGAGCTTGGGAAGCTGCTGGGAGCTGTGGAGATCACAAAGGGAATGGACAGAGAGAGGGCAGGTGGGCCTGGGAGAGAGTTAAAGTGGAAGGAACTTGGAGATGCTGTGAATAGTGGCTAAGGACTGGGATAAGTGCAGGGGAGAGCTCTGGGACACAGGGCTGATGGGACTGTGGCATTACTGGGGATTTGGAGAGCAGGTTATGAGCTGGAGAATGCAGAGGATACAGAATCCAGAGACCAGCCTTCATTAGTTACACTGCTTGGGGAACAGCTCTATCCTCTGGCAAATTTGTTCATTATTTTCAGTGATAACTCTGTCATACCATGTTACATGGAAAATACAATGAAAGATAAATGTATTTGGTGTTCTCAACAAAGCAATATCCTCTTTCTTCTTGATCCTTCCCATCCCAGCTAAGTGTGCTGTGCTGCTGGGTCAGGAGGGCAGTGCTCGGAGCTGCCTCATCTCTTGAGTGGGGTATAAAGAGGCACAGCCAGTGAGGGGCTCGTGTCTGGCAGCCTGACCCTATGCAGAGTTTCTATTCTTTATTTATTCTTTATTCTTTATTCTAATGCTGTCTGATTTCTTTGCTGGATGATGGTTTGCAGTATTGTAATCGGGACTTTCTTTTTATCACATCAAGAGAAATTTCAGCTGTGTAGAGTCCCAGGTTTGCTTCATATTTCCAAGTCTCTGAAATAAGAAGCTGTATAACCTAAGACCTCCTTAAAAGTACTAAGTGGGTGCACTGCTAACAGAGCTGACCACCTAAATTATGGATTTATGCAAATGAATTGGCTGGTAACTGATTGCATTTGAATATCCAGCCACTATGTCCTGTGATTGTAAGGAAGTATGGCTGGGGTCATGTGCAGTCTCCAAAGGATGAGCCAATAAACTGCACTGGACAGAAGTGTTATTATCTGAAATATGTAAGAGAAGTGGAAGATGAAACTATAAAAGAAATCAGATACCTAAATGGTGTATTAATCACAAGTGCCTGGACATATGTTGTCTGTCTGACCCGGCACGGTCACAAAGCGCCTGTTGTGACTGGAATTTTACAGGGTCTGTCCCGAGCTGTGTTTGTGCAGCACAGTGAATAGCTGCATTTGCAATGAATAAGAAGAATGTAAAAAATGTTAAATAGTGTTTTATTGCAGATTTAGAATGAGAAATGACCTGTAAGCCTGCAGAGTAGCGCTAGTCAGAAATACTTTAAATAGTTGTGCCTAGAGAAGGCAGCCATTCAAATACAATGTGTGCTGTCCACCAGAAGATGGTGCCCTAAAACACACTCTATAATTTCAATTTTTAGAAGCTGTGATCAACTGCAAATAAGAATTTTAAAAAACAGGTTAGAACAGAGTGATTTACAAACAAATCACCCAAGTCCAAATACAATGTTAATATCCCAACTTCATATTCCAAAATGTTTGCTTATATTTAAGGTTATCACAACACAAATTAACATACAGGATCCAAACAAGCAAAACAAAACAATAGAAACCCAATACAGCTACCGTTTCAGAGACAATCAAAACTTCAGTCTCCCATCCCAAAACAAAAACATTTCTTCATAATTTTTGCATGAATTTCACAAGGTTTTTTGGTGTTTTGTGTTCATTTGGTTTGGGGTTTTTTCATCAGGCTTAAAAGAAACTAGAGAAAAAGAATAATCATTAACATTCCTCACCAAGAAACCAATCAATTTTAAAACTGGAAAACCTTGTGGACATCAAGGTATAATTTCATTGATTTCTTACTGCTGGAGACAAAGAAGGAAATTGCAGAAAATCAGGCAGCATCCAGTTCAATAGGCAGCTTCCAATTGTTAAATTGATGAAGTGAGACAAAGAGCTCCCTCCTGCATTGTCAGTAAACCCAGGTCTGATAGAACACACATGGCAACACAAGGCAGTGGGATTTCTGCTGTTGTCTTCAAGAGGGCTGAGGTTTCCCCAGTGAGTTCTTACATTTACAGATTCCCTTCTTTGTTGGTAATAAACTGTTTGCAAGCAAGGAAGCAAAACCCCCAGCAGGTTTCCCTGCCTCTTGGCTTGGGCAGTGTTCCCTTGCAGGCCCTGGGAATTACCAGGAGCAGGAGTGTGCTGCCTGTGAGGCCCAGCCAGCTGATATTCACAGATCAATAACTCCACCTGGCTGCTTTGCTCCCTGTAAGTCTCAGACAATGGAGTTTATTTAACAGAAGCAGCTGGCTTTCCTTAAAATCTGATTTACCATATAACACAAAATCAGGCACAAGGATTACCACACCAAACAGTGAAATGAAGTTCAGCTTTTAAAATACTCTGACAGCCCTTGTGCTCTTAGTTGCAAAGTATGAGTCTTCTTGCAGTATATACATTTTACTACTGGGTGTTACAATTAAGCAAGTATATTGAATATTAGGTGGGGGAACAGCCAGGTCATAGAATAGAATCATAGAATCATAGAATCAGCTGGGTTGGAAGGGACCTTTGAGATCATCAAGTCCAACCCTTGAACCACTACCACTGCACTAAGTGCCACATCCAGTCTCTTTAAAAATCTCCAGGGATGGAGGTCAGGACTGTCAAGCTGTAATTATCCAGTGCTTTGGGTTTTCATCTACATAACAGTGAGGAGAATGATGGGGGTACTTAGTACATCATCATCATGGCTAGGCTCCCGAAGTCAAAGAGCAGCTTTGACTCCACAGTCGTTTGCCCAGCCTGGTGCTGATGGGCTCTGTAGGCAGTGCAGCAGTGCCCGAGTGTGCTGAGCACCACTGAACGTGCTGATGTCACCCCTGTGCTCCACTCCTGCGGCTGCAGGGGGGGTAAATGTGGATGTGGATGGCAGAATTTGTGTGGATGGCAGAAGAACAACTCCCTGGTGAAGAGGGGGTCAGTGGCACTGCCCCTGCAGCAGGGCTGAGAGGGAACACAGTGCTGGGATGCTCTGGCCCAGGACTGAGCACGCTTGGCTGGGCCTTGTTTGAGGGTTTACTTATCAAGTATAAGCTTTCAAACAATAAAGCAAGTGATTTTTATCATTTGATCCACAATGCTCACTAGCCCTTAGATTCCCCAGATTCTCTCAGTCCCCAGTATGTTTTCCCCATGAGTTCATACTCAACAACACGTTTTAATGACTTAGGTACAAATAGACTTCCTGCAGAAACCTGCTGGCAGCAGAAGCAGCACAGAACTGTGCTGCCTCAAAAGGCAGAACAAGGGCAGATTTGTGGCCCAGAAGGACAAAGCTACAGAAGGACACACAGCCCCTGCTGTAGCTTACACTTCTGACTTCCCACAGCACTAGCTCTGTGGTTCCTGCTGTAAAGATACCTGCTCAAAATGCTTCCTTGCATGAGCACGCTGGCAGGGCCTCCTAATATGTCCTACTCACTCTGTTAGATTAACAGTAAAGTTATGTAATGTTGCAAAGTTAAAAAAAAACAACCAACCGAAAAAAATCTCAAGCTTAAAATAGAGGAAATTAATTTCCTTTACATGTGCTCTGACGGATCGACTTCCCATCTTGTCCATGAGCCTCACCCAGTTTCTCAGGAAGACAACCTTACAAAAATTGGCAATAAGTGATGCAAAGTCAGCACCAGGAGAGAACAGCCTAGCACAGGCCTCAGGAATGACTGAAGGAGCTCTGCCCTGGTACACTTGAAGGCTCAGCTCATGGGATGCCCACTGCTGCAAACAAACCTTGTCCCAGGTGGGGCAGATGAAGCAGATGGTGGTTTCCATGTGCTCTGTGGGAGGAACCTCTCTTTGTTCTCGGCAGGTAGGTGTCTGTGCTATGTGGCTGACAGCACAGTTGTGTCCTTGCTGACAGCGTTACCAGCGAGCCCAAGGCTGCAGTGGGACAGGCACTGGAATGCTGGTTGATCCCAAGGCTGCAGTGGGACAGGCACTGGAATGCTGGTTGATCCCAAGGCTGCAGTGGGACAGGCACTGGAATGCTGGTTGATCCCAAGGCTGCAGTGGGACAGGCACTGGAATGCTGGTTGATCCCAAGGCTGCAGTGGGACAGGCACTGGAATGCTGGTTGATCCCGCTCGGTGCTGGGGCACATTTGCTACCGAGGGCCCTGTGCTGTGTGAGCTGGGCATGGTCTGCACCAGGACACAACTGCAACAGGCCTCTCCTCCATCACACACCTGTGGGCTACAGGTGAAGTGTAACTTGTTCCACAAGTAGTAAAGCTGCAGGAGCATGTGGTAACAGCTTGTTTAGGAGATGGGCAAAAAGTGTAACGAAAGATGTGAACACAGAAAAGAGCACTTGACTCCCAAGAGCAGTGGTGTTTGCCTACGGGTGTGCACACTGACAGTGGATTGCCTCTGCCATGTCTAACAGATTTGCTTTTCAGATCTTGCTCTGCACATTTACATGGTTTGTTGGATTTTTTTTTTTTGCACACACAAGCAAACAGATTGCCAATCAATTGCCCTCCACAGCTGGGGACATTTCTGAGTACACAGTTGCTTTTAATGTTTAATTAGGTATGATAACAGAATAAAATGTTCTTGGCACAGCAGTGCCTATAGCTCAAACTTGCGACATATTTCTCTCTTCCCAGGGTGCCCAGCACCCAGTAGTGAAAGGACACTCCTCAGGTACCCCTTGCTAGGGCCTTGTCAGCATTTCTGCCATCAACACAAATGATTGTCAGAGAGTTGCAGCTTAGTTGCCAAAAAAATTAACTGTAGGCTGCAGTTTAGTATCGGGGGTCTCGGCTCAGTAGCTGTTTTGGGGTGGTTTTCTGACAGCCTTTTCCGTGAGCACACAGATGTAAATGGGAAAGCAGTGCTGGGGCGTTTGTTACCGATCAACAGATGAAGCTCTCGCAGTTACACAGACAGTAGCTGCTTTTTTAAACTCCCGTCAGCTCACAGATTGCTTTAGGCCACAATATGTTTATCATATGTCTTAGCACTGCGTGGGGTTTTTTTGGGTTTTTTTTAAGGCTTAATAAATAACTGGCAACAACCCTCAGCTGCCGTGCTACAAGCACAGGTCCTTTCAGCAGTCACCTGGCCGGCGCTGGGGGCTCCGCACAGGTGCGGGGCTGCTCCCGCACCCCCGGCCCCGCAGCACTGGCGAGATGTCGGTTCTTGCCCGGGGCGCACCCCGGTCGGGGGTGGGTGGGCAGAGCCGCCTCTTCCCCGGGACGAGGCCGCGGGTCCCGGAAAGTTCCACGCGGGGCGAGGACCCCCGAGCGCTCCCGACGGGGCGCCCCGAGCGCGGGTTCCGCGGGAGCGGGGTGCGGTGACAGCCCCGCCGGGGCCGGGGCAGCGGCACCGCCCGGGCCGGGCCGGGCTCGGCCAGCCCAGCCGAGGAGGGAGCTGCCGACCCCGCCGCCGAGCAGCGCCGCGGCCGCCTCTCCCTGCCTGACTCGGGGAAAATCATTGTTTGGCTCCGGCATTAACTACATTCCAGCGGGACGCAGCGCCCAGTCTCCTTCCTCGCATTCCTGCCCCACACAAAGGAGTCCCTGGCTCGCCGCGCCCCGCGCTCCGCTCGCCGCGCCGCGAAGCCCCTCCGGGCCGGCCGCCGCCTTCCCCCCCGCCCGGGGGTGCGGGCGGGCCGCGGCCCCGCCGCGGGGCGGACAACGGGGGCGGCGGGGGCCGGGACCCGCCGAGCGCAAATTCCTCCGCGCAGCGCGCCATTGACTGGACCGGGCAACTTATTTAAGGCTGGAAAGTGACACAGGGGCTACTCGACCGCGCCGGCCGCGCTCCGCGGGCACCCGGCCGCTCCGAGCCCCCAGCGCGGGATGCCGCCCGGGTGACCGCGCCCCGCAGCCCCCGCAGGAGGAGCCGCGTCCCGCCGCTGCCCCGCCAGGACCGCGGGAAGGGGCTTTCTTTTGGGCTGGTTTTTGTGTTGCTGGATTTAGGGATTTTTTTTTATTCCTCCCCCCCCCCTCCCCCCCCCCCCCCCCCCCCCCCCCCTTTTCTTTCTCTGCTCCGGGCTGCGGTTTCGCGGAGAGTTCGCCGCCCTCCCCCGCCCCGGGCCGCCGGGCTCCGGCCGAGCATGGAGAAGTACGAGGAGGACATGGCACTGAAGGCCACCAAGTTCATGGAGGACCTGTCCCTGTACGAGCCGTGCCCGGAGGGTCCGTACGGCCGGGGCGGCCGCCGGGACCTGGCGCTGCACCCCGACCTGGAGGAGACCAAGCGGGTCATCGCCGCCCACATGACGGCGGAGCAGCGGGGCCGGAAGATGAACGGCTCGGCCGCGCCGCCGCCCGCCGAAGGCTTCCCCGCCGCCCCCTGCGGCAAAGCCGCCCCGCTCCGCGCCAACGGCCGCGCGGCCGAGCCGTGCTGCGAGGAGGGGCTGTGCACCCGCTCCGAGGTGGCGCTGCCCTGCTACAGCGGCTTCGCCGACAAGGGCAAGCGCTACTCGGCCGAGGGCTATCGCTACGCCGCGGGCAGCGCCTTCGACGGCGGCTACGTGGCCAAGGGCGGCGGGCGGGCGCCCGGCGGCCCGGACGGCAAGTTCGGCGCGGCCAGTCCCCGGGCCAGCCTGGCCGCCGCCCCGCCCGGCCCCGCCGCCGAGCACGGCAAGTTCTCCAGCCCGCGCTCCAGCCTGGGCGGCGCGGCCGCGCTGTCCTACGAGAAGTTCTCCAGCCCCCGCTCCAGCCTGGTGGTGCCCGGGCAGGACAAGTTCGGCAGCCCCCGCGCCAGCCTGGTGCAGTACGACGGGGCCGCCCTGAGCCCCCGCTCCAGCTACGCCAGCACGGCCAGCGACACCAGCAAGCACTCCAGCCCCCGCGCCAGCCTCACCGGCTACGACGGCGGCGGCAGCAAGCCCAGCAGCAACCGCACCAGCGGCATCAGCATGGGCTACGACCAGCGCCACGCCAGCCCCCGCTCCAGCACTGCCAGCCAGTACTCCTGCACGGCCAGCCCCCGCTCCAGCTACTCGGACTCCAGGTACGGCCCGTCGGGCAGCGCCGAGCCCGAGGGGGCGGGCGGCCCCGGGCTCGCCCTGGCCAGCCCCCGCTCCAGCCTGTGCGGCCCCGAGGGTGGTCGTGCCCCCGCCGTGGTCAGCCCCCGCTCCAGCATCTCCAGCCAGAGCTCGCGGAGCTCCCGCGGCTCCATGAGCGCCTACCCCGAGCTGCAGCTGCCCTCGCCCCGCTCTTCCCTGCTGGGGCCCGGCCTGCAGGAGGACGGCGCGGTGCCCGAGCTGGACGTGCACCACCGCATCCATGCCCAGTCCCCGCCGCGGCACGACCAGCAGCACCCGGCCGCCCCCGAGCCGCCGCCCCCCTACGCCTACAGCCCGACCAAAGGCTCCGCTTCGGCCCCCAAATTCAAGCTCCCCTACCAGGTGACGCCGTGCCGGGAGAGCGGCCCCAGCCAGGCGGAGAGGCGGCTGGAGGCGCTGACGCTGGAGCTGGAGAAGGAGCTGGAGATGCACATGAAGAAGGAGTACTTCGGTGAGTGGGGCAGGGGGGGGAGCGGGCGGCTGGAGGGCGTGCGGGGCTGCCCGGGCTGAGGGGCTTTGGCCGCGGACAGGGCGGGTGTGCGGTGCCCGGGGCTGCTCTGGACCAGGTGACTGCAGAAGTCCCGTGTCGCCACAAACATTGTCTGGCGTCAGAAATGCTTGCACCATAGCTCGTTCCTGGTATGTGATCTCTCTCGTCTCTGCTCCTAACGCGGTTTGCCAGGATGTGCGATGCTTCCTTTCCACGTGCGGATGGGAGGCTTGTCTGAAGTGTTACGGGAGCTGTTTGTGCAGCAGGGGCTTACAGTGACTCTCTCCTTTGCCTTCCTCATGGGCTGCTGAAGCTTCCCCCTAAACCTCCAGCATCCCAGAGCCTGTGGTGTTTGTGATGATGCTTTCAGTCTATGGTAACTTTTGTAGACGATGGTGAAGCAATTTTTAGTGCCTCGTTCGATGCGATCTTTGTGTTAGTTGAGAGCACCTGTGGGAGCCCAGCATTGTTTCTGCCCCGCGAGGCCTTGCAGAGCACACGAGGCTGTCAGGGGTCCGTGTCATCCCTGGGATCAGGGAGCAGTTTGGAGGAGAGCCCTCAGTCCTTGTTGAGGATAAATCAGCCCCTTTGTAATTTCCTGGATTTTTGTTGCTTCTTTATGGAAGAAAAGTAACTTGTTGAAATGCGTGAACATGTTTTGTAACCACAGTAGTTGAGATTAAGCTCACCTGTCTTTACGTTGCACTGTGTGGCAAAGGCCGGAAATGCCCGTGAAAAGTTGATGCTGGAGCGTGCAAATAGTGCCACGTTTGTCCTGCACTGGGGATGAGCCGGGCAGCCCTCGGAGAGTTCGTTCCCTGCTTGAACGAGGAGTGAGGGCTGTAAGCGGAGATGTAAGAGCTGCCGGGGAGGAGGCGGGAGGAGGCCTGGGAAGGTGAGGGGCTGTGGATGAGCGAGCCCCGTGTGTGGCCTTTGAGGGAATGGTTGTCTCCGTGCCTTTGTGTGCTGCCCGGGCGCGGGGAGAGGCTCTCTGGCCGTGTGTGATTCCTGAGCGGCGTGAGCGTTCCTGAGATGGAGACGTGTGTTACCTGATTTAAACACGAGATTCAGCTTGGTTTTGGCGCGGCATTAGCGTTCTGTACGTGGAAGGAAGGAGTTGTAGGGCTCCATGCGTTTGCCTGGGAGATGCTTGTAGGGGGGTAGAGCTGGGCCGGTCGGTGGAGGTACTAAGTGAGCAGTACCCTCACAACTGGGAAAACCCTTCTGTAAACTGCAGTGGCATAATTTCTACAAGCTTTTGTGCCCAGACAAAGGAGGCTGAGTGCAGTGTTTACTGCCTGCCTTCATCTGTCTGGGCTTCAAAAGAAAGCTGATGATCACCCATTGCTGCATCTCTTGCAGTGTTGGCACCTGGCACGGTGCTCCTTCCCCCCGAGGGGCAGGAACGGTTCACTTTGAGTATTGCAGGAGCTGGATGGGAGGGCTTGGAACACGTGAACTGCAGGAAATATTACCTTCCAAACTGACATGATATTCAGAGAGAGATTGAGAAATAAGATTATTCAGTGTAAGAAACAAGTTATCTGTCCTGAGCCTCTGGGAGGTGTTTCCAGTGGCCTGGGAAAGCTGAGTGTGAGATCAGGGACTCCAAGAGCCAAGGGGAATCTGTTGTGGGTGGGTTTTCTTATTTATAAGAGTTTGCAAGTGTCACTGCTTGCAGGTATATTCCATAGCAACATGTTGCAGCGTGCTCCACACCTCGGGAGATGCAGCCAGTGTAGGACGAGCAGTGAGCTTGTGCCTTTGTGCCTAGAGAGCATGTGGTGGAGCAGCACAAAGAAGCACTGAGGTGACTTGCACCCTGGAAGCAGATGAAACCCCGAAACCTGGGGTGCTTTGAAAGAGAAAGTTGATTTCTGTGGGTTGTTGAGGTTTTGATAAATCCTGGTGGACTTGATCCCACGTTTTTGATTCAGATCGTCCATGTAGGTGAATGCTGAGCTTTGGCTGAGCAAGTGAACAGGAGGTTGGCAGGGATGACCACAGGCTATCGGGTCAGAGACAAGGAGGGGGAGAAGTCTGCTCTTTAGTTAGATTTACCTGAGAGGGTCTTAAACAACATAAATAAAAGAAGGCAATGAAAATGCCTTGATTTGTAGAGCAGCTTGCACAGGCTACAGCTGTGAAGCCTTTGCTTATGCCTTCACTCCTGTAGCACTGGTGTCTGGCACACTCCAAAGGCAGCCATGGGTGTTCTGTGGTGCCTGTGGAGAACAGAATTGTTGAGCCAATAGTCTAACAAGGTAGAGGGAAGAGAGGAGATGGTTTAATGCTCCTTAATTAGATGAGCTCAACTGTCCAGTGAGTAAATGCTTATATGAGGACACTGGGTATTTACTGTGTCCTGTCATCATTGTTGTTCTGCTCCAGCCCCCAGTAAAACTAAAAATTGAGCAGTGTGCTGTTTTGAAATTGAGGATACAGGACTAACCAGCCTCGTTTGGAGAAGGAACAGTTCTACCCTGCCTTCAGTCTGGTTGTGGGTCTGTTTGAGTGTTCCCCTAACCACACTTGTGCTGGCAGTTCCTGGATCTTTCCTACACCTCAATACTTTGCTGCAGGAGGAACCTGTAGTCTGGGAGAGATAAATACATGATGGAGGACAAGTGGAGGGTCTGAGCGCTGGAGGGGCTCTGGGGGAGCCCAGCAGTGTGCAGGCCCTCAGGTCTGGTGCACTGACAGCTGTCTGCCCGTGCTGGGATGAAGAGCTCTGAGCAGTACTGTGCTGGGAGCTTGGCTTTACTGCTTCACCTCCTCCATCCTCCCTGTCTCCTCACGGGCTTCAGTGCAAAGGTAGAGAGAAGGAAGATGCCCTTCTGCAACTGGTTTAATCTGGCTAAAGATGCTGGTGCTGTCAGGGAAGGGCTCTGCCCAGTTGCACAGCTGAGGGGTAGCACCCTGTCCTTCTAGGTGCTCCCAGCAACACATTGCAGCCATGTGCACCCACTGATCTGACACAAAACAAAGGCTGCAGAGAAGGAGGGAGGGAGGGTTGTTCATCCTTCTTGAAGAGATGGCTGGAGCTGACCCAAGGCAGAGGGTGCAGACAGAGGGCTCCAGGAGGCTGGGACCCTTCCTTTGGCAGCAGCCTGCACTTGGATTGGGCAAAGCTGTGAGACTTGGTTCCCTTGTAGCTGCCTCCTGTGCAGCCCCTGCCCAAACTGCTTCATCCTCAACTCTGAGACCCCCTGTCTGTCCCCTGCCAAGGCACTGACAGTTTAGTAAATGTGCTTAGTTTAGTGGTAGATGCTGAGAAGAGACATAATAAAAAAGTACTTTCGCTCACTTTCATAACTGTTCTCAGCTCAACATTCACACATGGTGAGGTGAATTGTCAGAGTTGTTTCAGGAATATTCTTGAAATTGAATGTTCCTCCTGAGGCGTCAGCAGGACATTTGTGGGTGTTGGAAAGTCATCAGCTCAGGAGCTGTCTTAAATCCTACTTACTTTGCAGAATTCTTCAGTCTGATGTCTAGGTGTTGTAAAAAACAGTTTAAGGCAAAAGTTGGATTTTGGCATGCTCATCAAAGTCATGCAGTCCTTGAGGGACTGACTGTAAACCCATGGCTTGTCACCTACTGGGCAGGGAAATGTCATTATGCTGAGCAGTTATGCTGATTTGGCTGTTGTTTTTGAACAAGATTTCTCTGTGTGTCCTGGGACTGCACTGGTGTGTTGTCAGAAATGGAAGCAGAGTTGACAGAGGGGTGCAGGCAGCAGTCACCTGCTCCTGCCAGCCCCTGCTGTGCTGCAGCCATCGCCCCACAAGGGCTGTCTGCTCATCTTGGTCAGGGTGGTGAGATCCAGCACAAGCAGTGACTTAATTATCTTCAACTAAAGAGAAGATGCAAGAGGCATTGTGAGCCCAGGGAGGTGGGGAGTGTGGACTCCTGCCTGTACAAAGCCTGGAGAGAGACGAGCAAGTTTGCAACTGTGCTGTTGTCCTTCAGCACCCCTGTGCAGCCAGCCCCTGTGTCCTTTGTGAAGGTGCTTTTTCCCATCTCGGCACATTCAGTGCCTTCCCCACCCCTTGCTGCCACCTCCCCTCCCACAGTCCCTCCCTCCCCGTCTCTCACAGCTGGTGTGCAGAGCACAGCAAGTTCATCCCTCCTGTGCTGCTCCTCAGGGAGAAACAAGCAGTCCTGTCACAGAGCTGTCACCTTTCTTGTCTTCCTCAGGCATCTTTGTCCAACCCTTCACCCTGTGGAAAACGGCCCCTTCCTGGTGTCCTGTGCAAGGTTTACCAAGTGAAGCAGGGATGGGTTGATGTGGCAGAATGAGACACAGTCTGGTTTCTGTTCATAACTCTTAGTCCTCTGTCTAGCAATAGCCCATGCTTATCCTTGCAACTAGGCTTGACTCTTGAGAGCTCCTGGGTCTTCCCAGAAAGCCACCTAGCACACATTTTTTGGAGCACCATCAAGAAATCCTGATGAAAAGCCTTTGGCCTGGTAGGTAGATGAAGGGAAGAAGTAGATCCTTGACCCTTCCAGGCCCTCTCTGCCCTTTACATTCATAGTCATCAATGTAAATCTGGATCAGCTTTTGAGCCCTACAATGTGCTCATGAGTTCAGAGCTGTGTGCTCATGTTTGTTGTGTGTGTGCAGGTGAGATCAAAGTTAACACAGGTAACAGTGGTTAGTCCTTACAAGCATTGCTCAGAGATGAAATTGGAAAATCTGAATGAAATTTAGGGAAGCTGGCAGTGTGTGACTGGAACACTTGGGAGATTTGTTAAAGTGTTCTTTTCAGTCTTAGAGGTTCCTGAAGCTTTCTTTGAGAACTGTTAGATCTTCCCTGTTTCTATCAAAATAGAGATAATGGTTAATACATCATACTGTTTTTGGAAATAAGCAAAGATTTATTATCTGAGACTTACTTTATATTTCTCTTTCTGGTCCTGGAAATCAATTCAACATTGATACTCAGCTGAGATCCTTCAGCATTTGCAGCTGAGGCTGTTCTGTGAAAAATCTGCTTTTGATGGGCAAACATCTAAATAGAAATAAACTTCCATGCTGTGGTCTCCTGAAGGGTTCAAACAGGCCATGTACCTCAGAGCTTGGTTTTGCTGATCTCCCAGATATATTGCTGAAACTGAGTCGAGAGTGGTCAGGCTTTTCTAGCCAAAATGCAAGACAGCCCTCAAAAAAAGGGGTCAGGCAAGGGAGGTGTGTGTTCACTGGGGAAGGGGAAGGAAGAGCTGCAGTGAGAGGTGCTGGGTAAGTGTGAATCAGCAGCATCCTCATGGCTGGAGCTACCAGGAGCCTGCCCTCCTGAATGGGTCCAGGAAATAATGGTAAATAGTGAGAGAGAAAAGAGGGTCATTCGAAGGGAGGGAGTAGGAAGACAGGGGAGAGAATGTAGAAAGAATTCAATGGAAAAAAAAGGCTGCAAAAAATAAGTGTGATAACACAAGTCAACATAGCATTGTTTGTGGTATGAAATGTGCTATGAAGGATGTGGGAGTGGTCCTGGATGGGTTCTTGCAGTCCCTGCGAGCCATGCACGTGCTTGTGAGCCTCCCTGAGGTTGGGAAGTGATAAACTGTGTCATATGTAATAACAGAAGGGGAGAGATGCAGAATTTGTGTTTATATTTTAACAAGTACTGGATGTGTGTAATGTGTACAATTAGCATTAAATGGGAATTTGGGTGACTATAACTTGACAGAGGCCTGTGTTATATGAACGGGGATGAAAGCTTTCTTACCTTCAGTTGCAGGAAACTTGACTGTGAATAGGGGTATTGTTTGATGGCAAGTGGGTTTTTTTGTTTCTTTTTTTTTATTATTTGTGCTTTTACTCTCGGGCTCTCTCTGCGTTGTTGTGAAAGCACTGCCTGCAAGGGGGGATGGTGGCTTCCAAAGAACTGCCCTGTGTTTTGCTTGGGCAGGTGAGGTTTCAGCGCAGGGGGTTGGATCTGTGATACGAGGGCTGGCATAGGCACGAGTCCTGCTGTGCTGTGGGAACTCCTGGTTTGTCACCCTCTGCTGCTGCCTCAGGGTTTGGGAAATGTCCCTGCGAGTGTCCCCCAGTGAAGGTCATCCCTGGGCGTGCAGGAGTGTGCCAGGGGGAGGGAGGGTTGGCGAGGGCTGAGTGGAGCCTGTGGAGTTTGGTTAGGACGTGCTGTGCCCCACGTGGCTGCAGAGCCACGAGGCCTCCGTGTGAAACACTGAGCAATTCCTTGGGTCTGCTCGGCTTTTAGGGCTCTGTCACAAGGTCTGAGCCAGGTACTGCATTCCTCAAGTAAAAGGCTCTCAAATTCCCAGAAGTAACATCAGGCTTTTAAACACACCCCGTGTCCATCGCCCCAACCCAGTCAGCTCTGCTCCCTTAGAGGGGTCAGGGAGACACCCTAAGCCAGACTGAAAGGAAAAAGTGGTTCTCCAGCAGAGTTTAACTTGTACTGGCAGTTGTTTCCTCTGTGCTGGATCTTCCACAAAGATTTATGTGTGCAAATGTCCCGTCTGATGCTCAGTCACACACTGGAGATTTGTACACAGTGACGTGTGAATTTGGAGTAAATCCCAATTTAATGAGTTTAATGGATTCCGTGGCCACTGTAGTTTGCAGAGTAGAAATGTGACCCTGCTGTGAAGGAACAGGTAACTGTCAAAGTAGCTGTTGTTACAGTGTGATTGAAGTTGATGTTTTTTAATGAAAACACCCCTGAAGTTGTATCATTTTTACATCTAAAATGTGTAAATGATACAGGTTTGTGTGCTACCACTGATGGCTTTGTGGTAGCAGCAAAGATGCTGGGCTGAAGTCCTTAATATCCACAGTTAATAAATTTGGATGTAAACGTCTCTTACAGCCATGTGGATATTGGATGCTTAGAAAGCACTCTCAGAGGAAGAGAATTTGCTAATACTAGACTGATTACTTCTAAAAAATGCTAAAATTATTATTAAAAAAACCCCAAACCTGGTAAAGTAATTTCCAGGTGTATAATAGGGTTGTTCAGCAGTGAAAAGGAAATAAAGCAACAGTGATAAGCCAAAGAGTTTTACTAAAACCAGAACACTTATGCAGATGTTTAGTAAGGCCTGGGCTTGACCTCCTACCTACATCACGTGTCCCAAAAGTTCTCTCAGGACAGTACTCCAAATCACATTGGCAGAGTCACAGTCTGGGGGTGTCCTTGGCAGCACCTGGAGCCCCACAAGGTTGGAAAGGTGTCTCCTTTGTCCCAGACCCAGCCTGGGCACTGGCAGAGGGTGCAATCCTGCAGTGCCCTCCGAGGAGGTGCTTGGGCAGCTGTCCCTGTTGGGATGGAGGTGTTGGAACCCTGTGGGCCCTGCTGGGGGAAGGGGAGGTGCAGTCCCTCCCTTGGTGTCCAAAGGTCTGTGTTTGTCTCACAGCCTGTCAGAGTGGAGCAGTTCTGCTGTTGGCACTGGTTGTGTCCAAAACAGTCTCATTCTGTGGCTGGAGAAACTCAGTGTCTGAGGGTATAATGTGGTGTTTGATTTCTGTGCCCATCCTGGACAAAGTGCCTCCTCTCTGACAGGGATGGGAATGTGTGATATAAACCAAAACTGAAGCAGTATAAAAGGATGAAGTGCAGGAATGTGTAGGATGTCTGTAAGTTTTATTATGAGCTTAAAAAGGCTCTCTTTGGAGGGCTGTGCTCAGCTGCCTGGAAGGTTCAAGTGCTGACAGGGCAGAGTACCTGGGGCTGGGATGTGGCATTGCTTGGAGGTGCTCCAGGGGTGTGATGGCTCCCAAGGCTGGCAGCAGGATTCCTGTTGCTTATTAGGGAGCAGCCTTCATCTCTGAACAAAATTAGCAAATGTGCTGATGAGGGACCAATAAATGTGGTGTTTGGCAGGATTTTTATGCAAATTTTCACTGTGCCTGTGTGAATGCTGTCTCTGGAAGTGCATTTTGTCCTCTTTTTTGTACGTTGGAGCAGATAGTTCCATTCTGTGGTATGTGTTATCTCTTCCTATTAACCTCACTGTGTTGCTTTAAGTCCCTATCAGTGTAGCCTTGCCTGTTACTGTGCTGAGACAGAGGAGCACAAGAAAACTGCCAAGAAAGCCGTGTATCTCTTCCAGCTGGAGTGTTTCACATTGTCTGAAACATCATTCCTTGTTTTTTGGAACAATTTTACTAAATCTCTAATGTCACATTTATGTGTTCCAGTGAACTTTTAAGAAAAGGCCTATGAGTCATTAAGGAAAAAACCCCAGCACCCCAGAGCACAAACACTCCTTTAATGCTCAGCTGAGAACTACTGTGCCTGTAAAACATGGAAGGGCTCACACAGGGGCACTCAGCTAGGGGTAAGGATTTATTGCTTGTGACACCTATTTCCAAATTTGAGATGCTGGAAAAGTTCCTTTTGGCAGGTTTTGCACGAGAACCTGAAGGCAGCTGGGTTTGAACCTCTGTGGTGCTGGGGCTGTGGTGGGACACGTGCTGACAAGTGCCCTCAGCTGTGAGCCCTGACCCTCCCTGCTGCTGAGAGAAGGGGCAGAAGTGGCAGCTCCTGCCTGGCTTGGATAAAGGGATATATTGGGCTGTTTTGTTGGTGCTGGCACCAGGGCTGAGCTGGGCTGGGCTCTGCCAGTGGGTGCCATGCACTGCCTGTGCACTCCTGGTGAGCTTTTGGGAGCTCAGGTACCCAACAGAGAACTGAGTTCCTCCAAGTGCCAGGGATGGGAAACCAAATAACTGTGAAAGGGGGATGTGATTAGGTTGGAGTAACAATATGAATACTTAAGGCTGGATTTGGGGGAGATGATTAAGTGTAAAGTCTTTAATTGCAGGCAGCAGCACTGAAATGCAGCTGTGAGGGCTGATGTGGGTGTCTGTGAATGTTGGGAGAAGTGCAGGTGCAGTTACAGTGTGCAAGTGTAAAGAATATTAATATCACATCCTGTGATGAAATAGCCAGGGAGTGGATCAAATGGACAACAAGGAGGCATTTAAGAGATTATAAAAGGTCGTGCCTGGTATGTAACATTGGTCTTTTAAGAATTTGGCTGAACAAGGTGTGTTTCAGTTCAAAATGTGTTTATAGTTTTTGTGAAAAGTAGATGGCTATGGAGGAAGAACTGCTAGGGACTTTCGGATGTTTTCCTGGCCATCCAAACATTTATTTAATTGTTGAACTGTTTCACTTGTGACACCTCAGAACTTCTGGAAAGTGAAAACAAGATGTTTTCTTCCTTTTAATGTGGCCACTGAGAAAAAATTAGAAAATTTCAAAGTTAAAATAAAGAGAAACAAAAAGCCATCCCTAAATGCAGTTTGACAGTTGTGCATATTTAGATACTTCAGCTGGCTGGGATCATATTTCCTGTGGTCTGTGGAGAGCCCGTGGCCTCTCCCAGGCCTGGGAAATCCCCTTTTGTTCTGGCGGTCACTGCAGAAACCTTTGTGCTGTGCTGCAGCTGCCCCGGGGTGCAGGGAACTGGGATCCCGGGAGTGAAGCTCCTGGGCTGGAGGTTGGGTGGTCCTGCTGCACTTCCTCAGTGTCCCTCAATGTTCCTTTGGGAAAGGCCAGTCCTGAACGCGGCTCCCTCTTGGGTCAGGTGTTGTTGGACTTGAAACACGAGGTCAGGCGGCTGTTCACAGGTGTCCCAAACTTAAATTAGCAGGTAATTTTGAGGTTCCTTTTTGTGTGTCTTTATTTAGCAAGTGCAAAACTGCAGCATGTGTGCAGGGCGTGGTTGATTGGAAACCTTTGGTAGAGAGGGGTTTCTACCAAAGCGGGGAGAAGTGTGACTTTGTTAATAAATGTGATAAATGAAGCCTGGACCTGGCTGAATTGAGAGGGCTCTGCTGCTGTGGCTTGATTCTGCTTGCCTGCCCTTGTGGCGTTGCCTTCAGTAGCATTAGAGTAGGACCTTGGTTTTCTGTCTTTTTTTTTGGTGCGAAATTCCTGCTAAATCCATCTGTTTGGGCCAAATGTTGAATGATTGCAAAATAATCCCTGGAATGGTTCAGAGCAAGGGGATAGTGGATAAATTCTGTCACTTATCCATGGTTTCCCCTGCTCAAAAGTGTACTAACCTGACCATGTGCCGCTGGCTCCTGCCCTGTCTCTTCTTGTCATCCATATGAAATGTAGCTGGATTAGACCCACAGTCTCTGGGACTGTCTCACCTGTCACTCTTCTTTCCATCTCGCTGTAACTAAGTTAAGAATGTTGATTAATTTTTGTTGTTGTTGTTTTGTTTTATTTAAAAAAAAAAGATAGAAAAAGCAAAAGGTACTGGAGCCCAGCATCAGCTAAGGCAAAACAACTGTGTGTAGCAGGCAGTGGAAAGAGCTGTAATTGGTAAAATATTGGATGTCTCAGTGTTTCTCTGTGTTGTGGCAGTTGCCATGCTGTTAACCTTGAGCATCCCAGTTCTCAGGTGTACGTGGGGGAAACAGGCAATTCCTCAGGGAACAAGGCAGAAGTTCTGATGAATGGTAATAACTGTTGCAGCTCTATTTTTTTTTTTTTTCCTTTTTTTTTTTTTTTTGCCAGGCAGTTATGTGAAAATTCTCTGCAGTTGGGAGGTTGCCCACTTTTAATCAAAGCCATGTTTCCCAGATCTAAACACTCAATGGAAAACAGATCTGCACACCAATCAAGTGTGTTAGAGTCCAAATTTTGAGCTGGTTTGAGAAATAAGCATGTAATTTTTTGAGGTGTAGGTCAGTAGCCAGTTGTCTTGGAAAGTGTGCTGGCTTGTTGTACCTGTTCCTAGAGCAGGGCTGGGCCTCTGTGGTGCAGCCCTGTGAAGTGGTTCAGAGCAAGGGATGCACTTGCTCCATTGGAAACCCCCCATGACTTGGTTGTAGATCTTAGTGCCTTAACGCAGGGGGAAAACTCCTCAAGGCATCTCAAAATAAAATTCATGCAAGGCATTAACTAATTACAATTTTATTTAGGAGATGGAACACATGATAAATCCAGTCCTGCCTCGTTCATGACAGTCCTGTTTAGGTCATGAGGGCATGAATGACTTGTTTCTTGGAGTCATCTCTAATTGTTTTCATTACACCACAGAGATCAGGGAATAAGTAAATTCACATCAGTGTTTTACCCTTGCCATGTTTCTCTCCCTGACTTGTCCAGCAGCCTCTGCGCTTCCCAGGTCATGGAATGGTCAGGTATCATCACTGCTCTGTGTTGGGGCTGTAAAAGGGATGTGCAGTTTGTCTGGGAATGTGGTATCTGACAGACAGGCACCAATTTCCTGCAAACTGTGATGTAACTAACAAAGAACAGGTGGAGTCAATGCTGTAAAAGAGGGCTGTGATGCTCTGTCCTGCTGACCTTTTCAGCTTGTACCAAGTCAGTTCTTAGCACAGAGTTCCCAAGTTGCTCTGCTCACAGGAGATGGGTGGAAGATGCATATGTTGGGATAGAGGTTGTGTCCTGAAGTGAAGTTGTGCATCCTCTGCTTTTCTCCTTTTGTCTTCTGCCCAGAACAGAAGACAAAAGGTATCCAGACCTAAACCTGGAGGGGGGTGCACAGAGCAGAGGACAGGCACAGACACGGGTGGTGCAGGTGCCCCCTGTTCCCACTGCCCTGCGGGTGGTTGCAGAGATCACCCTGACCCTGGGTGTGCTCAGGAGGCCCTGGGGGCTCTCAGTATTGTTGCCAGTTGCTTCCTTTGGTTGCCTTTTTGGTTTTTTTTTTCCCAAGAAACTAATGACAACTTATGTTTTTTTAATGAACTTTTGGCAGCCATCAGGTGCTGGTCTCAGATGCTGCCTTACAAACAATTAGAAAAAAGCTGGTTGTTTTGCTTGGTCCACAGAGAGAATCTCCCAGCCCTTCTGTATGTTAGTTTTGAGGGAGACATTGCTGTGTGAGGTTGGTGAGAGTGACTGTGCTGGGAGGTGTTGCCAGTCTTGGAGAGTGGTGCAGGGCACAAGCAACACCTGCAAACAGGTCACTGCCCAGTTCAGAGAGAGGAGAGAAATCAAATCCACGGCAGGTTTGGGCTTGGAGCTTTGAATGCAGCACAGGCAAGGTTTGCCCCTTGCAGTAGTTTCTGGCAGAGCAGAGAATTTTCTGGCAGAGCAATTCATTCACCAAATCCTACACTGCCCTAGAGCAATGGGGCAATTCCACGTGGCATGGAATGACTCTGGAGTGCCAGACTATACTTTTTAAAAAGTCAGACCCAAGAAAACCTCCCTGACCTATTAAGAAAATGTAAAAAGAGAAGGGGTGGCTTGGGTTAAGCTGAAACAGCCTTGCATGCTATGTAAGAGCAAACTGCTGTTAACTCTTTTGGGAACAGGCTTTCTCAGCCCCTGTTCCACACCTGGGAGGTGTTCAGGCCAGTGAAGAACCATCCCAGAAAGAGGTGATTCCCCAGAGGCTCTCCCAAAGAAAACACTTTGAAGAAGTGCCAAGTGCAGAGTTGCAAATCAGCTTCCTGGTGTGCCAAGTGTGTGAAGCTCTGCTTTTCCCTGCTTCCCACCTCCAGGGGCTTTGCCTGGCTTCCCCATGGGGGTGGCAGGAGTGGGGAGCAGCTCAAACCCCCCTGGCCACAGGGGTGGCCTGGCTCTGGCTGGGCACCCCCGTCTCGCTTTTACCTCTGTAGCTCATGAAAGAGGAAAAAAAACAACCCACAGAACAAAACACCCAGAGCTCCTGAGCTGAAGGCCAAATCTCGGGCTCCTTTGTGGGCACAACTTCCTTTGAAATGACTGGGTGTTTTGCTTTCTGGACTGGCAGAATTGGGAAACCCTGTGTTGGATTATTGCCAGGTCGGAGAAGGGAAATGTTGCAAGGTCCAGGAGAAGGACTTAGTTTTGCTTTTCTGACTAAGTACCCCCTGAATAACGAATATTGGCTTGGAGCTCTTCCGTTCCCAAATTGGTCAGTCCACACAGGGTGCCTGCCTGGGAATTGCTAACCCTGCTCTGCAGATGGGATGACAGGCTGAGGGGCTGCCAAAGGCCGCTGTGGCTGGATGGGAGCAGGGCTGGGGACTGAGTGTCCTGACCCCCAGCAGTGCTGGGTGTTGTTCCAGCGTGGAGCTGAGCCCCACCTGTGGAGGTCAGGGCAGTGCTGGGGGGTGAGGGGGGCTCTGGGAGGCTGCTGAGAGCACAGGACCAGGCACAAACATTAACTGGATGTGACACCACAGGTGTCAGGGTACCAAGTGGCAAAGAATTTTTCCACTTTCCCGTTTTCCATCCAGGTGCCTCTTCCTCCAGCTGTCTCATCCCACATCATTGGGTGAGGGTGAGGGTGCTGGGCACGTTGGGTGAGGGTGCTGGGCACGTTGGGTGAGGGTGCTGGGCACGTTGGGTGAGGGTGATGTGCATGGGCTGATCCCAGTTGTCAGAGTTTCTTTCTTCTCTCCTCTGATCTTTGGGTGAGGGTTGTCCCTGCCTTGACTCCTGCCCTCTCTCAACTCCCAAAGGCAAGGCCTATGTGGGCTTGTACAGAGACCAGGCTTCTGCAAGGATTTGGCTGCTCTGGTCCTCAAGGTCACTCTGAATTTTGCTTTGGTACTTAAAAGCAGAGAGGAAGGTGTGCAGTGGTGGGGTGGGAGGGAATAGAGGGTGAGTCACTCTGGGAATGCCCACTGCTCGCCAGCACGTGCTTTTAGGAAGCTTTTGACCTAGTGTTCCTATCCAGTGTGTAAAATGGGAGAGAGAAATTTGATTCTCAAGAAAAAGAGAGGGGGCTGCTGAGAGCTCTGGCAAATACATTGGTAATATTTGCCTAAATTTTTGAGAAATACATTATTTCACCTTTATTATGAAGCTCATACCTGTGCATTTGTGTCTCCCCCACTGTTTTTTGGGCTTTTGCCATTTCAAGGCAATATTTGCTGGTCCATGAGCACCAGTACCAGGGCTGAGCTGAAAGTGGGATAAAACCACTTTGGTTTTAATTTGAGCAGGGCACCAAATTATAGAGGCACTGCGGGGGAATGTTAGGTCATAACTTTAATTTTGCTTTTACATGTTGTGAAGTTGATTAGGATGCAACGAAAATGCTGGGAGAAGAATGGGAGTGTGCCCTTCTCAGGGGACAAGAGCTGCACATCCAGATGACCATGATGTGCAAAAAATCTCCCTAAACGCTGGAGAGAGATTCCTGTTTCAAAGGAAGATCTGGGACTTGGGTACACTGCTGTGCAGGCTCAGTTCTGCACACACCATTTCCTGCTGGAACACTTACTGTTCCCCAAAAAATCGGTTACCAGCCAGAAAAAGTGTTGAACGAGCCTGCAAACAAATTATTTTAATTTTTTTGACTGTGCAAGTTACAGTTTCTCACCAAGCAGTTGACTTAAGACAACAGAATAAGTGTTTTCTTGGGATCTAAATTAGGGTAAGACTGACTCCAAGGTCAGGTGTGACCGTTCTGGAACAAACAGTTGCATGTTTGTTTTCATCCTGCAGCTCAGGGCCAGGGCACAAACTTCTAAGCACAGGGGGGAGGGAAGAAGTGAGATAAGGGTGTTCTGTTCTGTGCAGGCTGGAGGGTAGATCAGGACAGAGGACAGTCCACAAGCTTAATCCTAAATAGGAATAAAATAGTTCAAATTTTCTTCTCTCAAAAAGGTCCATGATCAGGTCGTTAAGAAACAGTAGCAGGTGGTGCCCTGGGCTCTTGTGCAGGGGCAGAGGAGGCTGGAGCCTGGGGGACACCCAGGATTTTGGGTCTGAGCTGAAGGTCCTGCTGGCAGCAGATGCTGAGCTATCCCTACTTCAGCAGGTGAAGGACTGAGGTACTGGCCAGGATTTAAACCTCTCGCTGCAGAGGAAAACAGCTTTTTTCATGGTGAGGTGCAAGTTGCTCAGCTAACTTAGATGACAGCACACACCTTGACTGAGCGGCTGTTGGTTCAGGGAAAGAGAGACATGTTCTTCCTACCTGGTGTGCCATGGAGGCTTCCCTGGAGGTGGGAAGCAGGGAAAAGCAGAGCACTTGGCACAGCAGCCATGGCTGTCAGCTGAGTCACTGACTGCACTGCAGGATAAAAGCTGTGCCTCCCATCAGCTGAAAACCAACGGGGAGCAACCACTTCGGGTGATCCCTCGGGGCTTTTTGCTTTGCCTGAGGAGACATCTCTCTCCTGTGGTGAAAGACGAGAGAAGGTGGTTTGTGACTGGTACTGGAGTGTAGCACAAGCTGTTTTAATTGAGGATAAACAATGATTCCTTCTCTAAAATGAACAATTAGCTCCTCTCCAGAAATTATAAAATCATTCATCTCTCAAAGGCACCAGTGGGAGAAGCAGGGGATGTGTAGGCACCAGCTCAGTACCAACTTGTACTTCACTCTTAACCTTACAGAGGAAACACAGTAGAGAGACTTGTCACTGATTTAGTAAAAGCTACCCTTATTTTCATGGATATAATTACAGAAGAGGCTATATTCATCTGGAAACAAAGGCTCTAGTAATCTAAAAAAGCAAGAATAAATTTAAAAACCCAACAACTAGACTAATTCATTTAGCTAGTTTTCAAAAGATGAGTTTTGGGGGTTGTGTTTGGTTTGATTTTTTTTTTTTAAAGGAACATCGAGGAACCTATTTCTTAGTGGATACAGTGAAAGGAGAGATTTCAAAAGGGCTTTGGTGCAATTAAGGGAATGGTTGCATTAGGCTGTACTGTAGTGATTTAACATGTGAGAAGGGAAAAATCCAACTGAGTGATTTACACGCTGATCTGGAATGTTTTGATTAAAGGTCAGGCTTAGAAATGTATTTATGCTTATTTGTAAGTCCAAAGAGAATCCACTGGGGAGTTAAATCTCTGAGTGGGCATTTAATGTGTAAATATTCACGGGTAGCTCTTTACTTACCCATGGCATTTTGTTGTGAATTTAGACAGGAAGAGTTTTACTTGAAAACTGAAGTCCAGACTCCATGAGTACCTTCAAAAGGGGAGAGCATTCCTGTAGACTGACCTGACTTCAAATATTGAATATAAGCTCTGTACCTTACTGACTTATAGGAGTTCTGAAGTAGCAAGGGAAAAGAGAAAAGGGGGGTCCAAGAAAACTGGTTGATTTTTCAAGGATTGCAGTCTCCAAGCTCAGGAATGCTCCATCCTGACATGCAGGAAGCAGCAGGAGGCCTGCATGGCCTGCATGGATGAGCAAGGAGCTCTGAAAAGGAGATGAAAAGGATTTGAATAATGTGTAAGAGGTGGAAGCAGGGACAGGTGACCTGGGAGGAATATAAAAATACTGCCAGAGTACACATGCTTGGGGTCAGGAGAGACAAAGCTCGTCTGGAGCTGGGCCTGGTGGAAGGTGTGAGAGTCAAGAAGTGCTTCTGCAGATGCATTAGCAAAAGGAAGACCAGGGAACATGTGGAGCAGGGTGCTGGGCTGGCCTTCTGTGAGGGAGAGCTTGAATTGGGGGGAGGAGTGGTCACTGAGCTCAGCTTTAGCAAAGCTTTTGATGCTGTCACCCATAATATCCCTCTAGACAACCTGGTGGATACAGGCTGGATAAGTGGATGGTGGGATGGACTGAAAGCTGGTTAAGGTGCTGAACTCAGAGCTGTGACCAGTGAGATGAGGTCAGGTCACTGCTGGTGCATCTTAGAAGTCAGTACTGTTTGACACCTGGATGATGGGACGGGGTACTTGTCACAGTTTTGAAAAGAGATGTTGGAATTTTTTCCCTAGTGTCCTGTCTTTCCCATTCCCCTCCCCCCCATCTGTTTCTCCTGGGATAGGGGGAGTCAGGGAGGGGGTGAGAGTTGCTGTGGGTTTCTCTCCCCCCACCTGGGGAACTGGGACTTTGTTTTGTTTCTTCTGCAAGTTTTTCCACCATTTGTTGTTTATTCAGATTTTGTTGATAAAAAGCTGTTTCTTTTCCACACTTCCACCGGAAGTTTCTTTATTTCTAAGTTGTAAACTTGTTAAACTGAGAGAGTCCCCCTCTAGCAGGCTTGGAGATTGTACTGGATAGACTAGAGCGATGTGGTGCAGTTCAGCAGGACCTTGACAGGCTGGAGAAATCTGGTAACAGGAACCTCAGGGAGTCCAGCAAAGGGCAGTGCCAAGTCCTGCCCCTGGGGAGCAACAGCCCACCCAGTGCCATGAGCTGGGGACACACTGGCTGGAAAGTAGCTCTGCAGAAAGGCCCTCTGGGGTCCAGTGGACACGAGCCAGCAGTGTGTGCTTGTGGCAAAGGAAGCCAACAGCATCTTGAGCTGGTGTTCACCCCCAACTGCCTTGGATCACGGGGATTCTGAAGCTGAAGGCACGTCCTGGACATCCACCTGGCAGCTGGGTGCCCACATACCCTGTCCACCCTCAGTGTCTGGGCAGTTTGCCCACAAGAGCTGTGTCTGAATGAGGGGCTGGGAGTGAGTTGTGTCAGCTTCTGGTGTGGGTAGTCCTGGGTGGGAGATGTGGCAGCTCCCACCCCGTGCCCAGATGGAAGCTCAGGTCTCATCCAGCTTCCCAGTGGCACCTCCTCTGGTGCCCACTTCTCAGGTGGATCTTCTGGAGCTTAAAAGGGCACCCAACAGTTACCACATAGATCATAATCACATGTGAATTATCTTTTATTGCTTTTGTCATGATCCTAATCTGAACCACTGCTTTAGTAGTAGGGAAAATATTTACCACTGACATTGCACGTGGGGTTTGCACCAGGCTCTGCAACGATGGATGAAGAGCCAGCACAGCTGAGGTGGAAAGAGTTACCTCTCTTTGTCACTTCTGTTTTGCTGAGTATTTTAATTAAAACCAGAGAGAGGGAAATTTCTCACACTGTTTCGAATTTTTAGTGGTTTCACCTGCTGTTGAAAATTGCATCAAGACATAACAGTACAGGGATGATGTCAAGAGGAATGAATGCTCCTTTTAGTGGCTATGAATAGAGGCTTCTCATATCAGTTAAGTGTTCACTTAAAATTAGGAGAAGATTACAGGTTTATGTTATTTTTAGGCAGTCCTCTAAGACGTAAATTAGCTAATATTTCACCACTTCATGTAACCTTTCAAAATGGAGAAGGGAGGTTTGGATGATGAACTGTGTAAGGTCACATTTATTTGGAGATGTTTGCTGTAGCTAACAACGTGGCAAATTACCTTCCTAACCCTTCAGGCTTTTCTATCTGCTCACTCTTTCCCTGCTTTTGCAGTTCTTGAGTTTGCTTTTTGTTGCTTCTAGAAAGATTTTTAAGGAATAATTGTCCCAGAGGAGTTTGCTGCACAACTGTGCTTTAGTTGTATTTTGTAAGTGTTGCGAGAAATTTAGGCACAACTCCTTTGCTATCTTGTGACTGTGGGTGGTGGAGCTGATGAGTTACTCACGAAATAAGAGATGTCTGGGTGGTGGGGTGTCAGGAGTGGGAGAGAAGAGCATTTTGTCTCTTGTTCATCACTTTGACTTGAGTCTGGCATCCAGCTCCACAAGAAGGGGAGTCCATCTTTCAAAAGCCAGCTTGAAAAGCAGATGCCTGGCTGTCTTGGTGTGGAGATGGTGAGTAGGGTGAGTGTGGAGAAGGCACTCAGTGCTAGTTCTGCCCTGAAACGTGGTTGGGTCCTGCAGTGCTGGTTGGCAGCTGTTTTGTGAAGACAAGACTTGTTGGGCACCAATGTCACCGTGCCCGGTGACCACTTGGAAAGATAAATCCGTTCTGCCCTAAAGCAAATGGCCTTTGACATGAGCCATTGAGGCCACAGGGTCTTTCACTGTTTGCAGGACACGTGTTCCTTAATGGGAGCAGCTTAGCACTTCAGCTGAAGTGGTTGCAGGTTTCTCCATCCAGGCTATGGGCCAAGGCTTTGGCTGCAGGTGCAGTGGGCAGGTTGTGACAAGAGCAGATGATGCCAAAACCCTTTTATGGTTGGGGTTTGCCTTTTATGCCAGGTCCTTCCTGAGCTGACTTGCTGGTCAGTGTCTTGTGCATTGTCTCCTCAGTGTCTGGGTTCTGCAGAGGAGCCACGAGGGTATAAAAGGCGGGTGACAAAAGAAGTGTGTTTGTACACACACAGTCTGCCAGCTCTGGCTGATGGTCTGTCACTAGGTGGGAGACAGCACATAACTAAGTATGTGTTGCCTCTGCCTGTACACTCAGTTGAGTGCTATGACCAAGCCCATTTCCTACTTCCCATTCCTTACAGGGAAAACTGTGTTATTCTTTTGGGTTTTTTTCCCCAATTTTCTGGCTTTTTATACCCACTCTGCTCCCATTTCATGTCAAGATGACAGTCAGGGTCAAAGCAGGGGAGAGGGATGGTCCTGAGTGTGATATTTGTGCATTTCTGGATCATTGGATACTGTTTGGATGCAGATCAAGTGTGTGTTCACATTTCTGTGGAATTCTCCAGACAGATCACGTACCCTGGAGTTCACGCCAGCTGCTGGAGAGCAGACTGTTACCTGAGCCAGGACTGACAATACCTGATCCAGCAAAAAGTCAAAGCAGTCCAGACAGACAATACCTGACCTAGCAGAAATCCTGCCAATGTGGAGTAAACTATCAGTACTTTACACTTTGTGGCATCTTTTTCTATGGTACTAAGAGCTGTAAAGCTGGGTTTGTTCAGTCCCTGGAACTGCTGCCCATCTCAGCACAAGGGTCACTGTCAAGCAAGAATGTGTCCACTCCTGCAGGTCTGGGTGGGGAGCAGTCACTGGAGGGGAGAGCGGAGCTCAGGTCCTTCCATGGGTATGTGAAGCTCAGAGTTGTCCTCTGGCAGCAATCCCTGTAGACAGGAGTCTGACTGAAGCTCGGAACACCCACCACTTGTTTGCCTTAGGTCTGCACTGGAGAGCAGCTGAACCCATGGGCAGCTTTGGGTGTTGATTTTCTAACTTTTACTTTTTTTCTTCTCCCAGTCGGATCCACAGGAAGGAAATGAGCTTAAATATATGGCATTTGGTGTTAGTGCTTCCCAAAGGTAGAGGAGGCAAAATTAGAATATCCTGTTTACATGTCAGTGGAGCTGTATTTGACCAGCTGTCCCAAGGGTTTTCAACTTGCTACATCAGGACAGGCTTTTCTTATGGTCTGAGTGTCTTCCTGTCCCACTGGAGGAGAGGAGTGGGGCTGTTTGCAGTAACACTGAGCCCTTCCCTGGGCTGAGCCTCACAGCTGCACAGGAGACTGAGCCTTTCACTGTAGCCAAGGTGGGGCAGGTGAGGCCTGCCAGGTACTTCAGAACCAAAGTCCTTCATGAGCTAAAGGTGGGAGAAATATATGACAAATTCCTTTCTGTAACTGTTGTTCCTGCAGGGTGTCCTTACAGGAAGGTACATTCCTCCTCCTGATGTTCTCAAAGCATCCTTGAGTCACTTGACTTGCAGTGACTGAAAAAAAACTGGTTCAGAGGGTCGAGGTGACAGGTTTTTAAGTCATTTCCAGCTTTCCTTAAGTATGTAGTTCAGCCTTTCTAAACAGCTTGGTATAATACCTACCTATATGTGTGCTTTTGTCCAAGCAAAGCTATTTATGCCTCTGGAAATGCTGAAGAACCTCCCTGTGGCAGGTGAGAACGAGTGAGTGGGTGTGAGCACCTTTGCAGGGTGGGTGGTGGAGATGTAGGGCTGCAGTGCCTGTGGAAGGAGCTGCTGGATTTGGAACCAGTGTGTTACGTAATGCCATGGCTTTCCAGACTGTCATGCTCCTTCTGGAAATAGCCCAGTTATCTAAGAAAATAGAGAAGTGCACCTGGAAACTTTTAGACTAGTCTCCTTGTTTAATCATGAGCCCATTTGAAATATGTCAAGGAAGGCAGCTGTAATATATGACCTTTTTGTGCCATATATTACAGTGATGACTCATACGTGCAGTGTCAGGAGAATGTAATGAAAAGTCTCTCCAAGTTGACGTCTGTGCAGCTGATGTTTGCAGCTCTGACATGCTGTGGAGTTCAAGGTATTTGGGCTGCATTGATGGTGCTCTCAGTATCACTGTTGTTACCTGGTTGCACAGATTTTTGTAAGCTGAAGCATTTAAATTGATTCTGTCTTTTCCATGTCATCTCAGAAGGCCTTTTCTCTGAAGACCACACAGGTGTCAGTGACTCATATTTAATATAGAAAGGAGCCAAGACACAGAGACTAAAGGCAACTAAGAAAGTCAAAACTGGAAAAGGAGGCTGGTACAGTAGAGTTTCTGGCTGTTTCTGTACTGTGAACACTGTCACTTCTATAGGAAAAACCTGCAATATGTAGATAAATATGCTATTATTAATGTGTGGCATCAGTAAGCACAGAGGAAAGGTGATGACAATATAAGGTTTAAGTATTTTATTATTTATTTACTGTACTAAAGCTGTCTCAATGTCTGTAAACCTGCCACTGGAAACAGCTTAAATAAACCTTAGCAGGCCTGCAGTCTGACCTGCATTGTGCCAAAGTCTGAAGTGATGGCATTGACAAGCATCTCACCCCACAGCTCAGGTGATCTCCAGCTGGTACAACCAGCAGTTAAAGCACTGGTATAAATTGCAGTATCCATGCTAATTAAAAACCAAGTAATTTTTTTTTTATCTTTTCTACCACCATCTGTGAAGTGCCACTTCTTCTGTTGCCCATTTTATTGGCATATGCAGTGGGAAGGTCTGCCCTCTTCCTAACTCACTTCAAGGATGCAGCTGGGTGAATGCCCCTAGTGCTTTACACCAGATTCCCAACAAGAAATTTGCCCTGGGGCACTGTGGAGCTTTGGATGTTGGTATTAGACCTTTTTGGACTAAAACTAGGACCTGCAGGAGCATTGCTCGCTTCTGCTGGCTGTGGGACCTGTGTGTGTGTCTGCTGGGCTCACCTGGCGACTCTGGTCGTGGTGGTGTGTCCTCTGCCAGCAGTTGTACAAGCACCAGTTTTTCCTGGCCCTAGTCTGTCTTCCCCTCATTGCTACTACCACTGTTCTAGAAATTTTGCACTCCTCAAATAGGCTGAATTGTGTGTTTGATTACACTCACTGTGTTCCAGGCAAAGTAAGTGTGGGTTGAGCTGAAGGGCCTTGTTGACCTGGTCCCTTTGGGGTGGAAGAGGGTGCATGTCCACAGCCTTCAGATGTCCAGCAGTGGAGGGCAGCAGGACAGGAAAGGTGCTTTACAGACACACTTTCCCCTCCAAGTCATCCATTCCCAGTGGTGCCCTCCTTCACCACCCCAGCGTTATCTGTCTCCTTGCTTTGCTAATCACAGTATTCACAAGGTACTTTTACAAGCATGATTTTCCTCTCTTTTTATTTTTGCTTAGTACTTTGGTTGCTAAAGTTATTTGCAAGTCCCCTTGTGCCATGGTTGTCAACCTGAGCATGAGCTTTGAGCAGTGAGCTGAGCTGTGAATCCCAGACAAAGCCAAAGTGGCACAGACGAGAGGGCAGCCACGAGAACTGCTCCCTCTTCCAGTTCATTGCCTCACTAGCAAAAGATCTTTCTATAAATGCCAAGTAAGAAGTATAAATCATCCCGGAACTGCCATGCACTAAATCAAGAAGTAGAGAAATGAATGAATATTTGTAAACCAAGTGTCAGTGTAACTAAAACACGGGGCAGAACAATGGGGCTGTGCTGTGCCTTGTGCGGCAGTGGGATGCACACAAAGGGAGCTCTGCAGGGCTGTGGAGCACGATGAACCCTGTGCAGATAGCATCAGTAATTTCATGGTTCAGAGCAGGAATTTCACATACTGTATGAAGCAAGAAGCATTTGCTGCACTAGCTTCGGGCTTTCACTGTGCCACTGGGTGGATCTGCTTTAACAGTAACAAAAGCCTTCCAGTTTCCAGCAGCTGCTAATCAGAGCCGATACCGGCTCCCATGGCATCTCCCACTCGGCAGTGCTGACCTGGAGCTGCCATGGCTTAATTCACCAGCACAGACATGCCCTGGGCTCAGAGCTGCTAAAATACAGAGTCAGGGAGGGTGGTGTTGGAGAATTGTTTCTACAGCCTTCTGTTCCCAAGCACTTATCCATCACCTCATCCTGCATTTGAAACTCGGGAAAGTTAATGACAAAGCAGAACAGACTGTGGATGGCTACTTTAAAAGCAAGCAGGAATAGGCTGAGTCCTGCTGGCAGCGCCGACCCCTCAGGCAGGTGGAGCTCCTGTGCCCTGATCAGCACTGTCATTCCTGGAACTGCCCCAGTGCCTTCCCTCGTGGCCATGACCTCTCCCAGCAGCTCTGTCCTACACAATCCACAGCCTCGTTAAGCAATAGGCAGAGTGGAGGTAATGAAAGGTTTTCCAGGAGCTGGAGTTAGAACCTGGAGCTTTGCTTCTAGAGAACGTCCCGTGAATGTGGACTTTGCTGCATTTGTAACCAACGTAAATTAATCTCAGATTTTGATTTTTCTGCTTAGAGTTCTACACAAGTCATCCTGCCTCAAGCCTGAGGAAAGCCTCCTGTAGCAGGCAGTCACTGAAGTGATGGAGATCTTTTCAAGTCAGCCGATACATATCTCAAGGGCCTAAGTAGTTTATTGTTTATTCCTTGAGGAGGAAAGCAAGGTCGTGGGGCAATCTCACTAAGGTTTAACAGCGACAACAAAAAGTTTCACAGTCCACAGCCTGCTTCTTGTCCTGCTTTGCTTAAGCTGTGATTTGTGTCAGGTGTTGTGACCCATGCTTCTCCAGTTTAGCCTTCTCCAGCAGTCACTGCAAGGAGCATGTGGGTACTTGCAAACCAGAGCTGTGTTACTGGACGAGGTCAGATCCCTCCTGGCTGTGGGGTGTTGTGGTGCCAGGTGTGGATGGGCTGGGGCTTGGGAGGGAAGCTTAAAATGTTTACTTGAGCATTTCCCACTTTTTTTTAGTCTGTCATTTTTAACATTAATTCCAGTTGTGGTGTCTTCTGATCTTCCTCTGGGGCAGAGGGCAGTGCCTGTAGCTTAGCCAGGCAGTCCCTCCATCATTTCCATCACAGGATGTTGCTGCTGAGTATGTCCAGGATATATTTATTTACAACTTGTACATACCAGACTTAATGTTAGATATTCAATCCTTGGTGCATTTGCAAGGTATCTGCCAGGTAACAGGCTAAAGCCCTCCACAGTGGTGAGGGCTGGAGGGTTTCCTGGGCTGCTTCCCTCGCTCCTGCTGGCTCTGCCCGGCACAGGTGCCTCGTTCCTTCTCTGTGTGTCTGGCTGGGGGATGACGTGTGTGTCAGGAGATCCCTCCTCCTGTGGTTGCTGGAAGGAAAGGAGCATTTTTCTCCCCTGAAGTCACCTCTCCCCACCCCTGCAGGATGTCTGCACAGTAGCTGCCTCAGCTCGGGCAGGTGCTGTGGCAGCGCTGGCAGGACTGCCCGGGCCGGGGCAGCGCTGCTGCTTCCCTGTTTGCCTGGCTCCTGAGCACGACACTCCTTACAGGCAGCAGTAGCACCCTGTGTCGCTGTGCCCAGGAGTGGGATCACTGGCTGCAGGCAGGGTGGGAACACCTCCCGTGGCAGTGGCACCTCCAGGGTCTGACACAGCCCCTCCACAGCCCTCCTGCTCTTGTAGCTTGGCCACTCTTGCTGCAGTTTGGTTTCTTGAGCTGAGTTCAGGCTTCCCTCCTCCTTTGTTCTTCCCACTTCACGGCAGTAGGTTTCCATGTCTCTGTCCTGTGCCTTGGGTAGGCCACAGGTGTGGAAAATCTCGTTGGAGACTCGTGTAGAGATGGTCTTTTCCTGTCTGAGAGAGAGAGGGGATTTTGCAGCGGCCCAGCGTGATGTTCACCCACCCTTTTCCCAGCACTGCAGCATTAACAGAACTGCAGAGGCAGGGAGGGAGTCATCTGTGCCATGTGTTAGTTGTTAATTTTAGCTTTACCATAACTCTTGATGACAGGGCTTGGTTGTTTTCTGCTGTAGGCAGCATGTAGCAGTTATCCTGGAGATCTTACAGCCACGGTGTGGCCGTAAGACAGTAAAGCTGCAGCTCATCCCTGAGCTGTTGCAGGGTGTCCATAGCCAGATTCTCCCCTGGCTCCCACAGCTGCTGCTGCTGAAGTTGAGAGGCCATATGGTACCACTTTTCTTGCAATTGTGCTAAACCTCTGCCTTCAGGTTACGTAAGGATGGCATTAGGCACAGCCTGAATTCCACATGTGTCTGAGGACAGAGCTTGGCCAAAGGTGGTTGTGTACCTGCCAGGTTACATTCTGCATTTAACCTTTCTCTACAGCCTTTTTCCTAATTCTGGGTGCCTGGGGAAGTCTGTATAAAGTACCAGCCTGTACTGGCATGGTCAAAAGAGCATCCCAGGATTAGCTGTACACTGGACAAGTTCTGGAGGGTGCTACAGGGAACTCTTACAAGTACACACTGAAGCAAATCATACAGCTTTAACTCCTTCTCTAGGTTGTTGCTGACACTTGGCTTGTTATAATGCATTGCATTTGGTCTCGAGTTGGGAGCAAAATCACTGCCTACATCAGAAAATACCCGTCTGATTGTCTGCTGGTGCTGACAGTAGTGTTTGGTGGTGCATGAGTTACCCAGAGAGCACCGTGCCTCTGACAGCTCTGTTGCCACACAGTGCTGGAGGCTCTCCTGGCTCGTGTCCAGAGATGATGTTCTGACTGCTGTTCAGGCTCAGTGAAGTGGCCTGCTTAAAGGTGTGGGGAGCACTGGCCCTGTGCTGTAGCAAACTCCAGCAGGGAGTCCCTGGGAGCTCCTTTTTATATCATTTGTGCTGGTCATCTGCTGCTGTGGTCCACAGTGTGTTTGTTCAGTCTCTCTCTTTGGTTAAACACCATATGAGGATGCAAACACCACTGCAGCCAAGGAATGCTGTGACTCTGTGCTCCTTCTCAGGCAAACTTTAGGTATATGCAACATCTTGTAACAGCTTTTTCTAGCTAAAGAGAGACACCAGATCCGTAGGGAGCTGATGACTTGGGTGGAAACGTAAGAGTTGATGTGTTAAAGGGCTGGAGGTACAGCTGACTGCTTGAAACAGAGGTGCTGGGAGGGGCAAGGAATCCTATAAAGGCTGAAGTGGTTGATCTGAAGTCATGTCAAGTGGAGTGTCAGAAACAAGACATGCTTGTGCTGTAGTCGAACATTATTCATAGGCATTTTAACAAGCTTGGGAATTAAATATGGGGGGGAAAAAGTGATGTAGTTCTTGTCAAGTCTTTCACAAGCTTGCAGTGTGCAGTCTGGGCTGTGACTGGTGGAAAGCCAGACCTGAATTGCCATATAGTCAGGGCTTTTCCTGGGCACTTATGAACTCACACCACTCACACTGCAGCTGCATATACATTTTCCAGAATACACTTGTGGAATTTTACATAGGCTTTTTTAGCATGCTAATCATCTCCATGGTCACTCATTCCTGGAGTTAATGACTAGTCTCTTAGAGCAAACAAGTTAACAAACTGACAGCTGCTCCTAACGAATCACTTGCTTGGAGAGGCCAATGCAAGTTTAATATCCACAATAAATCCTTCTGCTGCTGCTCATGGTTCAGTGGAGCAATGGCAAAGAAATGAGGTAATAACTTTCATTTATCAAAGCAGTTTGGGCTGTAGTAGATTTGTACATGAGAGCTCATAGACAGAAATGCCAGAGAATTACAGGCTGTGGATTTCTGCTCCTCTTTGGGTAGTATGAAGTGTAAATGGGAAAATGTAGGTGTTATAGGTCTCTCAGCATAACCTCACAGTCAGACTGTCAATAGCTGCCAGTCCCCAGGTACATGGTTGGCATCAAAAGCTGGGCAAGAAGCGTGCAGGTATCTGGGGAGCTCTGGGAGGGCTTTTCTCTGCCCTACCAGGAGTGAACTGAAACCTCACACCGAGTAGGGAACAGAAGCAAGAGGAAACTTGTTCCAGGTGTGCATCTCGTGTTCCCTGTGGGTGTGCAGCCCCTCCTGCCCTGTCTGGGGGTCCGGGATCACTGCAGAGCTCCTGGAATGGGATGGGACAGAGCAGGTTGGTGGGTGCTGTGCTCTGCTGGGAGGAATTCCTGCAGCTGCTGCCTCGCAGGACCTTTTCCAATCACAGTGCCCACAGTAATCAATAGCCATCTTTGATCAGTTAACCATTAACTCATGGCAAATAGCAGGGGTTTTCCATAACATTTGGTTATAAATAAATAAATTGCAGCCTTGGATAAGGCAACAGATGTTCCGAAATTCCCATTTCTCCTGTCAGGGCTGAGCTAGCCTAAGGATTGGCATTTTCTTAGCACTTTGTTTGCAATAAACTGATGGATCTAGTTGGCAGCTAGTTTGTATTACACATTTAGCTTGGGGCATTGATAGCTGCTAATATTAAACTTATAGTTGTTGCTTCACTAAAATACTGAAGTCATGTTTAATATTTAAAAATAGTAATTATTAGATTTTTTTTTTTAAATTATCACTTCATTTGACAAGTATGTTCACAGTCTAAAATGGCAACACTGTGCCAGGATGTTGAGCTATTGAATGAAAGGCTAATCTCCCTTCATGATGTGAAATAAGGGAATTAATGGTATAGACACCAGGAAACCCATGGTTTAATGAATGGTCTTTCCATTTAAGTATTGGCATTAGTCCTGTGTATATACTTGCCAGTATCCCATTTAACCTGATCATCCTACACAGCCCCTACAGGTGTTTGTGCTTGTGCTGCACTGCCCTGAAGCAGTTCAGTTTAAAAATGGTGTTGGTTTGGCATGGCCAGATTTTGTGTTTTCCATGGATGTGTATAAAATGTTCACAGCACAGCAGGGGAGAATTCTGGGTGATAAAAGCCCAGTTTTGTATGTTCTTGAGTTCCTAGGCTCTTGGGTTTTGTTGATGCCAGTGATTAATGTCAAGCTTGTGCATGCATTTGTAGAAATAGGGTCTCAAACAGCACATGGAACACAGCAGTTTCTTAGAGTTGTGTGAGGCAAAAAAATCTCAATTTTTTTATTTTCTACTGTAGTATTTAAGAAAAGATCATACAGCCTTGACTTGAGATGTACTGTCCTGCTGCAATGGAATAGAGGCCAATGGACATCTCAGAAAAACTTAAAAGTCAGTAGTTCTGAGTGTGTGACAGAACGATGTGGATTCTCCAGAGTTTCATTTCTTCTTCATGGGAATACAGAACCAAAGTGATTCTTGAATTGTCTCTCTGCTCTGGTTTCGCTTTAAAAGAGGTTATGCATAGGTAGAAATAAATGCATAGGCAATAGACTCTTAAAACTATAACTATGAGGAAACAGCTTTAAAACAAACAAACAAAAAACCAAAAATAACCAAACCACCTCAAAATCACCTCTTTGTAAAGCTTACTGACATCATGACCTTCCCTGTGCGTCTGCCATGTGTGGAGCTGACCACTGACTTTGCCAGTGCTGTGCTGGCTCCTTGTGCTTTGGTCTGCTGAGGACTCCCTGGGAACCATCCCTGGCATCGCCCAGGGCAGCCTGGGCAGCAAAGGGGAATTTCTGACCCCACTCGAGCAGCATTTGTGCCCTGAGGAAGGTAGGAGCTTTGCTCTTCTGTGTTGTAGGGTGCCAGGTTTTGTTTGGGAGGTTACATGCTCTGTGAACAGAGAGTTAAACAGGTAATAAATGTGGCTGATAGATCCACTCCTCCAGTACTGTGTGGCTTTCTCTGTGGACCAACACTCCTGGTGTTGCGTTTCTGGAGAGGGGCAAAGAGAAGCCTTTTGGGTTTGAACTGAATTGTTGTTTTATTAGTGATTGTTGAATATTATGTGGTGGAGCACTTAGTTGGGAAGGTCCCACTGAATTATTTCTTGGGTAAGTTGAGTTATTTGCAGAGAGTGTAGATTTTCTCTCCTTTCTGTTTGCACCTGCCTCCTCTGGATTTCTGTCTTAGCTAGCCTCAGTCTCCATGGATTGAAACACCAGCAGAGGCTTGCCCCCCTTAATTTTGGGTTAATTTCCAGGCATTTGTTTCCCTCCAGCCGCCTGCTGCTCTCTTGGGTACTTGAATCTATTCAGAGTGAGGAGCTCATTGATTTAGGGCCTGATGGGGGGTATCATGAGTGTTGTGAATCAACAGCCTGGAGCTGTTTTTAGGAGCTGCTGAGGGTTTTAACTTTGATTCTCTTTCTGTTTTGTAGGTATTTGTATAAAGTGTGGAAAAGGTGTGTATGGAGCGAGCCAGGCTTGCCAGGCAATGGGTAACCTCTATCATACCAACTGCTTCACGTGCTGCTCTTGTGGTAAGTCAGACCTGCCGTAGCCTTATTATGTGGCTTCCTTTTGTTATATCTATTCCTTTAGCAACCAGTGCACAGGGTGAGACTTCATCTTGCCTGCTTCCTCAGGCAAAATTCCCACGCAAGACTCCAGCTTCAAAAGTTGGGGTTTTTTTATTTGCCATCTGTAAGTGTTCAATGGTGTTTTCCTAAGCAGCAGCCCAGAAAAGTAGTGTTTGGTTGTTTTAAGGGCTGCATTTACAAAAAGGCTTCAACCTGGCTGTTATAAGCACTATATGCTTTAAATCACTTGTGTTTATGGAACTGTAAAGTGCATGTATCATTTTTATGGAAAAAAAGGACAGATTTGTGCAGCCAAACACATATTTTTGTCTCTTTCTATTTGCAAATGCAGCTCTAGTCAAGCATGTGTATGTGTCACTTCCATGTATACCCAATGGTCAGAAATTGCTCTCTTATGTTCAAATGTGACAAGAACAAATAGAAACTGCATGTTGAAATATCTTATGCTATTACAGAATTTTATTTTTGTAGGGGAAGACCAGGTGGTAAATCACTGTCTCCTCCATGCTGTTCTCAGGACCTTTTTAGGTTTCCTTTTTAATCTGAAAGTGATGTTTCTGTGTGTGATTTGGGGAAGCCGTGGCTTTGCCAGGGGAAACAGGACATGGAAAATTCAGGGCAGCACTTTCAGAGTTGTTTGCCTTAAGTCAAGCATTGTGAGCTTAAGTTAGAGACTTCCTCAGTGTCTTGTCTGTAACTGCTGAGAGCTCACGAATTCCCACTCAGTTCAAGGGAAGTATGAGAGCTCAATTTTCAGAAGTCAGGTAATTTTTTATGCTTTATGCACACATTTACTTAGGTTCCTGATATATGAAAATATTTACCTGGATGTCGAAGGTCTTGTTGTGATACATATACACAGCAAAAGATTCCTTCTGAGCAGAATATGCCAAGTGGAAATTGTTTATAAAAAGGATTAATTAAGGATTAGGAAAAGAGTCAAAGATTATTGGCATAGAAGCAAATAAGTTGATAATCAAAAGACCATTGTAAAGTTCACTTGTGAAAGGAGAAGTGTTGTCTTTTCTCCTGAGGTAGAGATAAATATTTGTTTAAATAAACCTGCAACCTGACTGTAGAATGTAGCGACCTTTAGAAATGACTGTGGACCATTACCAGATGCTGGGATGAACTCATCCCAAACCTTCAGGGATCGCTCTTGACTTTGCTCAAGTCTGACAGTGAATGAGTAGCTATTTTGTTGGCTCCCAAAGTGAGCAGCATCCTGCTTAGCTGAGGATTACAAAATATGATAGTGGATAATATCTATCCACTCACTGCCAACATTAACCGAACCTAATTGCATGGGTGAGTTCCAGCTTCCTCTCTGGGGCAGAAATGTTGTTTTGAAGTAGTCAGGATGCAAGTTTGCTACCACAGGGATCTGTATGCAGGTCACTGTGTTCCTTAGTAAAATGTGTAAGGGCCAAGAAATGTATTTTAACAGCAAAATACGAACACAACTTGATTATTTAAAAGCACAACAAGCTCTTCTGACTGTTCTGGTGGGGTGTGTGTGGCCAGTGTACATCTCCCATAGGGCGACTCGAGACATGTCTGTTTGGAGCTTCCTTGTGCCCCACCCCAGCGTGCCCTGGAATTTTGTGATTCACGCTGAGTCACCAAAGGCATGAGGAAACAGTGCTCCAGGTTGTCTTCTGAGCCTCTCTGGGCTGCTCTGGGCTGGATGGTCCATGCCACGGAGGGGGGAATGTGTGGGGACTGCCTCACACGGGGCACTGCAGAGGTGGACGTGCTGCTGACAGGGCAGCAGTGCCTGAGTGCAGGTGAAACACTTCATCAAAGCTTGGCTTCATCTACAGCAAGTGGGAGTCAAAAGCAGAGCTTTTCCTCTCAGCTCAGCTCTGAAGGAGTATTAAAATGAGCATAGCTGGAAAAAGGGTGTTGCATTTACTCTTCTGTTTCTTCCTATATTGGGGCTGTGCAGCCCATGGAGTGATTCGGGACAGTGCCAGTAGATCCAGACTTGGCATGCAGGTTCCTTCTGTGAGAACTGCACCCTTGAGTGCAGCTACCAAATGGAAACTTCTTACAGTACTGCTGTTTGTGAACAGGGAGTTAATTCTGTGACATTGGAACCTGCGCTGTAGTTTTGGTGCCCACCTTAAAAGGGATGAAGGTAACTGGAGAGGGAGGGTCCAGAGGCACCTACACAGATGATTATAGGCTGGAGAAGGGCTAATCATGACAGCCCAGTGTATTTTGGGTATCAGAAATTATGGGAGGGAGATGTGGCTGGAGCTTATAAATACCCATAAAACAGCATTAGAAAGTGGTCTCATATGTACTAGAGACAAACACAAGAGAGATCATTTCTGGAGGCTGAAATTACACAATTCAAATAGGAAATCAGAGACGGTTTTTCTACAATGAGGATGATTAACTGCTGGAAGGAAACAGCAAGAGAAGTGGCAGATTCTCTGCTCTTCTTTGTTTTCAAATTAAGACCAAATGTCCCTTTGCAGAATGTTTTAAGTTGAGCTGAGCTTTAGGTAATTGGGTGATCATTAATGATCTTTGTTAGGCGAGGGGTCACAGCACACACTAGTGCTCCTTCTGAGCCTTTGGCAGGAGAGTGGAGCAGGATGATGGTTCTCTCTGCCTAAAACAGCTCCTGTGCTTACTTGTGTGGGCTTGACCCTGGCTGGGTGTCAAGTGCCCACCAAAGCCACTCTGTCACTGCCTCCTCAGCTGGATGGGGAGACAAAACACAATGAAACATTTGTGGGTCGGGATAAGGACAGGGAGAGATCAGTCACCAGGTACTGACACAGTTTATTACCAATCAAATCAGAATAGGATAATGAGAAATAAAAACCGAATCTGAAAACACCTTCTCCTCACCCCTCCCTTCTTCCTGGGCTCTCCTTTACTCCCAACTTTCTCTACCTCCTCCCCTGAGCAGTGCAGGGGGATGTGGGATGGGGGCTGTGGTCAGTTCATCCCATCTTGTCTCTGCTGCTGCTTCCTCCTCAGTGGGAGGACTCCTCACACTCTTCCCCTGCTCCTGTGTGGGGTCCCTCCCACAGGATGCAGTCAGTCCTTCAGGAACAGGCTGCTCCAGAGTGGGTCCTTTCCATGGCCTTTACTGGACATGGGGGAGTTTCTGGCAGCTTCTCACAGAAGCCACCCCTGTAGCTCTCTCACCACCAAAGCCTTGCTACACCAACCAAATACAACTTAGAAATCTGAGAGTAAGAGCACGAGGTTGCCTTTCTTTTGTCCTTCTTTTCCCCCCCAAATAACAATGACCTGAACTTTCCTCCAGCAGTTTTCAGTCTTACTTTCCATATAATGGCTGTAGAGAGTAAAAGGCAATAACCGAAAACAATAATTCTGTACCTAAAGACATCTGATTTAGATAAGGGCCCAATATTTAACCAGCTACAATTAAAAAATAAATAAAATAATATTTCAAACCCTTGGGAAAAGTTGTGGTTTGGAGACCACTCAGGCTGAAATGTGATAATGAGTGATGGAGCCTCCAAGGCCTCATTTCATCACTTGGCAGTGAGTGTTTTCAACTCAGCAAAGACAAGTGCAGTTGTGCAGAGAAGTGGAAATTCTGCCCTAGTCAGAGCCCTTTCTTAGGCACTTCTTGGAGCTGATCTTTGGTTTCAGTGCCAGGTGCTGTCTGTCAGGGTGCCCTGGGTGAAAAGGGCAGCGTGTGGCAGGACAGGCCCTCCTGTGCCTTCCTGGGAGCACAGAGGGCTCGCTCCTGTGCTGTCCTTTCCCACTCCCACCATCACATACCACAGCAGTGCTGGAGGGTTTGTCTTCCTTGCAGGTAAGAGGAAAACCAAAAATACACCCATGGGCACTTCTGTGAGAGCTCCAGCCCTGCCCAGGGTAGGGGGGTGAGGATGGAAGGGTGGACTTTTGGGGGTCTCCTGCAGAGATGGTGATTAGTTCTTGAGGGCACAAACACAGAAAAATGGAGAAATATTTCAAATACAAAGTAAATAAACAGGAGACTTCTGTCCCCTTTAGGCATTTTGGTAGAATGCTCAGATGGTAAACCTCTTCATTGTCTTCCTACATTCTGGCAACTTTGGGGAAAAAACCTCAGTAATGTTGATTCAGAGTTGTACAGGATCTCCTCAAAAAAAGCAAATTTCACCAGTGACCTGAGGTCAAAAGAAAAATAGAAAGGAAAAGTAAATTACTTATCAGGCACGTTTTATGTGCTGCATTTCTGCCTCTCCAGTGTGTTCAGTGGCTTCTGGATAGTTGAGCCTTGCTCCTGGAGCTGAGCAAGTTCAGCATCTCAGAACTCTGTCAGTTAATTTTTGCCACGTCTCTGTGTAAACCCCTGTTGGCTTCTGCAAAAGGCCATGCTCCTCAAATAGCTCTTTTTCAGAGGTCAGATAATTCTCTTCAGGTAAGGTAAAAGCCAAAGTGATCTGGTTTCCTGGGATCAAGTAGTTCAATGTAGACCTTTATCCTCAATCTCCTAGAGAAAACAACTGAAGCTTGTTAGGATGGTTTCTAAATGTAGATTCCCTCTCAGCCCTGACACCAGTAAAACCTCTTTTAGGCCTTGATTCAACAAAACACTTAGCTGTGTTTAAATATGTTATATTACTCATATGTGAACATGTTTTGCTGAATCTTAAATAACAGATATTAATTCAGGCAACAACATACTGTCCCTTCTGTTGAGTGTAAAATCTTAGCTTTGGCAGGAGTTCAGTTGCAAATTTTTTTTATGGAAGACAAGAGCTGAAAAATGTCTGCCTGAAAAGCTCATCATGTAATTCCTCTTGATAGTGTTTCAGAGCATGACAGGATTTCATGAAGAATAATTGCTATAATGCCAGATTGCTTGTGTGATCTAAGTGCAGGTGAACAGTTGCAGGAATTAATGGGCTCTGTTTGATGCTCATTAAAGAAGATAACTTATCTGGTGCCTCCAGTTTGCAGCTCATAACGCCGTCCACAGCATCTTTTCGGGCTGAAAATTTTAATCCCGTGGCAACGACTGTAGAAACTGCAGTAAGATAAATCTTCAGTATGAGGAATATCAGTTTGTTATTTGTTACTCACAGGGTGCAGGAGATGGTCAGGGAATGAGCTTTGTTGAGCTGAGGGTTTGAAGTCCCTGCTCTCAAAGCTGAGATGTATTTCACCACAGAAATCAGGGACGTGTCCCGCTCTCCTACACCAAGGCAAACGTTTGAACGGGCCATTCGTCTTTGATTTGCACTTTTGCTGCTGGGTTGGAGGCACAGGAAGTCAGAGCACGATCAATCAGAGGCTGAAAGCAGACTGTGTATCCCGAGGGTGTGCAGCTCATTCCTTACCTGGTAGCTGCTGACCGACCAGAGCGCTCAGGGAGGTTCATGCAGCAGTTCAGATCTAAGGAGCAGCTCAGGGAGGGGTCACAGCTCAGCTGGTGACAGGCACTGCTGCTGCCCCAGCCTTTGTCCAGCCCTCTCAAACTCACACCAGCCTCTGGGAGGAGGATCCCGGCGAGGGACAGCCCAGCTGGGACACCTGTGTCAGTATTACTGTTACCTGGGTCAAGGGCACCTCTGAATGAGCCCCTGCCCTCCAGCTGATGTGAAAGGGGAATTGGTTCATGGACACAACCTGCCTGTTCACCTCGAGACAACAGCTCCCTTCTGTCTGAAGTCTCGGTGCTACTGTATGTACATGTCTATTAATAGGAGGCTGCTCGTGTCCCAGCTTGTTGGGAGAAGTTCCTCTTGGCACTGGAAATGGCCTTTTGCGTATTTGCTGCCTCAAGTCAAACCTTTGCTTGCTCTTGGTGGTAGTAAGACATAGAACATCTTAAGGGAGCTGTGTCCCTTCAGTGTATATTTGTCAGCAGTTGGTGAGTTTTTAAAATACCCAAATTCCCAGTGGAAGATTTATTTTCAATTCATGTTTGTTGTGTCCCCACGGTATATTTCTAAGTTTGGCATGAGTCGCTGCATCCAAATTGCACACTGCTAGTACTTGCTTTGTAGCCTTAAATTGTCTGTGAATGTGATTTTCACATAAAACAAAATTCAGTGTCAAAATTCGGAGTTGGTAATTGCAGTGGTACAAATGTGTGTTTGTGCCAGGGGCTTTTAACCTCGTGGCTCACTTGGCAGTGACTCAGCTGAAGGTTCTGTACCTGTTCATCTTTCTACAGCTGCTTTATGCAACTCTTCTGGGCATCAAGGATACACTGCTAGAGCACTTCAGGGTGAGGAGCTGATGAGCATTGCTGTGAGTGGTACACTGCCATGCACTGAAGGTCTGCTGGGTAGCCACTGTCCCTGCACACTTCTCACTGCCATTTTCTAACCACAGTCTGTTGGAGCAGACTGAAGTTGTGGGATTTTTGCTCTGTGATCCTGCCAGAGCCATTGGCTAATACGTGGTGCTCAGGGAAGACAGGCTGACAGTGATTCAGTGCTGTGCATGTTGGAACACTCCTCCGTGGCCCCCATGGTGTGAGAGCTGGGTGCCCTGGACTTGCATAACTCCCATTGTTGCTCATCCACATCTCAGCCCAGTGTCTGGGTTGGTTCCATGACCACCTGAACGTTTGGTGCTTTCCAAGCCCTAACTGGAGCTGGCAGCAGGTCCTGGTGCATGTGGGGCAGATCCTTGGAGAGGTGATTCACGGGAAAAGCCAAGGAGTGTGGAGAAGTGGGAGGTTGGTTATGAGCAGGGAGCAGAGGATTTGGTGCCTGTGCCGCGGAAGCTGCGGTTGGTGTAGACGTGTCAGTGAGATAACTCCCAGTGCTGCAGGAGGGCAGAGCTCTGCCTGACTCATCCTGCTGCTCTGGGATAAGGCACAGCCTGTGCTCAGCCCCACGCTTCCCATTTTAACACCTATCAAGGCAGATAGTTCGAAGCTATTCCAAGTATGTCTGCAACTGCAGTCCCAGACACCCCCCCGTGCAGCACTCAGGGAAGGGAGGTGCTGGCTGCAGGAAGAGGCCGTGGATGGCAGAGATGACAGCTGCCTTCAGATGGTCCAGGCTCACCTTGTGCAACACTGAACCATGAATGAGTCTCAGCAAAGGAATGTAATCTTCCGGTGATTAAAAGTCAAACTTGGACACCAGCCCGTGTAAGAGCCCCAGTACCTTTGGGTACTGATTGGTAGAAGAGTGTTTTCTTTCTCTTGATCCCTGGTTAGTCTGATAATACCCCAGGCTTTAGAAGAACAAAAACAATGGGATGGGAAAAGGGTCATCAGAAGTGTTTGAGATGGGATCACAGTTTGAGCTGGAAGGGACCCGCAGTCATTGGGTCCAGCTCTTGAGAGAATGGCCCATACAGGGATCACACCCACAACCTTGGTGTTGTTAGCACCATGCTCTGACCATCTCCTTTATTTAGAATTTATTTAATTGGGTTTTATATTTTGGGAGGCACTTTGTAGTTTCTCTGCATTGCTGTCTGTTATCCCAGGTAGCTCTGGCCCAGCAGGGCACTGCTCTATGTGCTGGGCTTTAGATAGACCAGTGCTGTGGCCCTTCTGCAGACTCTACTGCTGGAGGAGGTGTTGTGTCAGGAGATGTTTTCAATTCTGTGACTACTTTAAATTAAGTTAGTTCAGCTCTAGGAGAGAACCTGGTTTTTTGGGGGTGGCTCATCAGATTGGCCTTACTTCCATGGGCACATCTCAGATACTTGAAGATGCATGTGTTTAAAGCTGTCTTGGTTGTGGGGGGTGTGTATAGCATAGAGTGTCACTCTCCACGTCTCTGAGGGCTGCTGTGGCTGTGGTAGCTGGAGGCTGATGCCCAGGGAAGGGTGATGGTGATGGGGAGCTGACCAAAGGGAACTGCGAAACATTTCCACTCCCTGTTCCTGATGGTCAGAGGGCATGTGATCAGGAGTTGTCTGGTGGTTTGTCTCTGTCTCCTTGTTTCCTTGAAAGGTTGTAATTGCATTCTGCTATTAATGATTCCAGCATGAAATGTGTGGCATTTGATGGTTATTTTAATTGGTGGGGGTTGCCTGGCAACTAATGACAGAAACTTTTCTCTGTGTTGATGGACTGACCATGGATGTTTTCCTTCCACAATATTTCTGTATTCATAATGTGAAACCAATCACTGACGGCACCTGTGATCCTTTCAGGGCTTGGAAAACACATAAAGTACAAAAACCACGCTCTAATTAACAAGGTTTCTGCCTCTGTTTTTTATTTCTGTAAATAAAAACAGAGAGAGAGAACTTGCACAGTTTTGTGGGTTTGAAATGTCACCTCTTTCCTCATGTAACAAGATTTGCTAAAATTTCCTTGTCAGTGTTTATTATCTGCAGGTCTCAATTGTCTTATCTGGAACCCACATCTCTTGGGTGTTCAGTCTTTCCTTTAATTCTTTTTTTCTTCTTTTCTTGCCTTCCCCTCTACCCATTTAAAATGTTTTTTGGAACACACTTCATTTTCTCCAAAAGAATAAACTCCCCTGGGCTTCTGTTGAGTTCATCTCTCAAAGGGGAAGAAATCCAGATAATCCAGAACAGAGCACAGGCAAGTCACTGGCATTACCAACAGATGTTTCTGTTTCCCATTTCCAGGTTCTGTAATTTTTAAGTGTTACCTAAAAACAAAGGGGGAAAACAGGTGGAAGGGAAAAGTGAAGAAGAGAGTGAGTGAAAGGAGAAGCACAGGGTTGGCTTCCTGTAATTTTAATGACCTAAGTTTCTGCTCTATGTTGTCCCAGTGTATTTTGCAAAGTGCCTAATCTATGCTTTAGTGATGTCCTTGATCTTTACTCATCTGAAAACTAAACCTGCAAACTCTGAAATAATTTCTTTTTAATATAGATCATCATCACTTCTTCAAGAGTAAATCTATTCTATCTCCACACTTGCCAGATAATCAGTGTTGTCCTTCAGCACTCAGTAAATCTGTTTTTTCACCCACAACCAACTGATCATTTCTTTCCTGGGGCCTGTCTCAGTAAATTTTGTGACAGCCACAAACCTGTCCCTGTACACAAACATGTTCAGGCTCCCATGTGTTTAGCCTGCCCTATGGCCACGGATCACCTGGATACTCTGCTGTCATTTGGGGGAACCTCCACCTTTCCCTTGTCCTGCCCTTGGGTGACCTCACCCTGGACAGACCCAGAGTGTGCTCTGTGGGCCACCACTACCTGATGGTTTCCCTGGTGTGTTGGAAGGATTGAACTTCAGTTTTTGATGCATCCTCTGTGAAGATTTCCATCTCCCAGGGGTTCTCTTTTCCCTTCTTTCTGCCTGCATTTGCTCTGGCCTGTGCCTGCTCTGATACTGAAGAATTCAGACTTACTGTTATTTCTGTGTGGGCATCTTTTGTTTTTAATCTCCAACAAGCACAATGGATTTCTTTAGTCAAGATCTTATCTGCATGTCAGTACCTTTTTCTCCAGAAAATAGGGAGCTTGTCTTCTTGCCTTTGGCACTGTTTGAAATCTTATTTTACCCTGGTACTTTCCCATTTTGATTTGTTTTGCATATCTTAGGCTTTTCATGGATCCCTGAGTTCCCAGGGTCTAAGGACTCCAAACTGTTGGCAGTTCATCATCCCCATATCAAGGAGGTGAGATTATACCACTTTGCAGCCATGGCAACTTCAGTCTGCCCTTTCTCACCAGCAAAGCTCTTTTCCATACTTCCAGATGGTTTTCTGTTCTTATTCCTGTTACCTGTTTTCTGTCTCCAGTCTTGGTCTTGTTGTGTCCCTTCCCTGTGCCAGTGCAGTGACAGGACCTCTCCTCTCCTGCCAGGCCACACAGCACCTCTCAGTCCAGCTCTGCAAGTCCTGCCTAACAAGGTCAGGAGCTCTTGGCAAAGGACAAGGTGTGAAGAGGAAATCTGGTTTTGTTGCTTCTGTTATCTTCATCCTCCTGTGCTCTCTGACAGGACTCTCTTTGCACCTGGTGCACGTCCAGGCTGGGTTACAAACTCAGCCTTAACAGTAATTCTTGTTTACTGCTTATTTCGAGGGAAACATGTCTGTGTGGCCTGAAAACACACTGAAGTTCCACATCAGAAAGCAGCCTGGGATTTACCTTACAAATTCATTTTACAGATCAAGGTTTTCACTGCTACTCTTCACCTTAAGGATGCTTTTACCTCTTGTGGGCCTAGAAAAGCTGTTTCCCATAACAATCCTGCCACGTACAAAACAAAATAAAAGATTCATTTTTTTTTTTGCTAAAGTTTGTCTTCACACTTATACACAGTGGCAGCAAACTTTAGCATTCTGTCTCTCAGGCTTCCTCCTGGCAGAGGGTATTGGCAAAGGACCAAATTGGCAAAGAGAACAAATTCTTAGAGGACTGATGGGTTGGTGGCCACCAAGGGGTAGATCAGCCCTGTGAGTCAGAGGATGGGGTTTTAATCCACTTGCCACAGGGTTCCTTGTCCCCTTGGGCAGATCACTCAGCCTGTCTGCCTTGGCCCATGTGGACATAATTCTTGTCACCTCCCTCACATGGGTGACACCATGCTGCTTTCATTAATACTTTGAAATTATGTGGAGATCCTGAGGTCAAAGAACTGGGGAAGTGAGAAGTTCTATAAATCAGTAAGTAATTATTGTAATATCACAAATAGAGGCATTTGCTGGAGGAAACACTTGCAGTGTCTGGCAGCCATACAGCTGCTGCAGCATGCTACTGAAACTAATTACTTACTCAAATAATGTGTATTTACAGTTTATGGGGGACCATTTTTAGGATTATATGTCATTAAATACATGGACTAATGTAACATTTTAAAAAGACTGCTTTCCCAGCACTGCTCCCCAGAGCCCTGAGTGCCTGGGCCACGTCAATAACGTTCCCATTCCTCTGTCCAAGCCCAGTGTTGTGTTTTTAATTTATTTTCAGTATCCAAGGAATGCTGTCTCCAGTATTCTGAGGACTCTGAGTCGGATGTGAGACACAAATGCACCAGAGAAGCTTATCAGAGAACCAGGCTTGGCAGGAATCCTACATAAACAACCAGGCATTTTTCCTGCTTGAAATGAGGGGGCTCGGGAGGATTGGCCGACTGCAGCTGCAGTGGGCTGGCCTTGGGCACCAAGGAAAGTGCTTTGCTGACCCCTGGTATTTACATGACCTGAATGCTTTGCCTGCTTATAAACTTACTGGTATAGAATGACCAGCTTGGTCCTGGTAAATTGACTTCTACAGGTCAGAGTTATTTACCAGCAGTGGATGTTTTCTCCTACCCTTGGACTTCTCAGGAAATTTTAGTTTGGTTTTAACTCAGGTAACGAAGAGCTCTTGTTCCCACCCACTCTTCTCTGTTCCTTAAAACACAGCACAGGAAGAAACTCAGTAAATTTGATCTTGGCCAGAAAGCTTTTTTTTTTCCCCTCTTCCAATAAATATCTCATTTCCTGAAAATCCTGCCTTTGACCAGAGCTTCTGCTGGGACTTTTTAGATTTATCATCTCTCATGGCCAAATCCAGTTTCAGTTAGTGCTGAAGTACTCCTGACTTTGTGGAGAGCAGTGTGAGCTCTTAGCTGGGCAGCAGGACCTTCACACTGACATCACTGCTGTGGTTTGCCCCAGGTGAGCCACTTCCCTGTGGCTATATAAAAAGCAGGTAGTTTTGCAATATTGCTTTGATTATGAACACCATGCCAGAAAATTTAGGGAATTATTTTATGGTTTTACTGTGAAATTCTTAGTATTTTACCGGCGTGAAACCTGTACGTGGATGCCCTGCACTGAACCGACACAAAAATCTTCAGGGTTGTAAACTGGATCCCACAGTCTTGAGTTAGGTACAGTAAATGCTTTCTAAAAACAAACCTGAAGCAGCAGCCCCCTGCTGTGCCTCTGGTGGCCGGGGCCCAGCCCAGCTGTGTCACTGCTTCTCCATTTCTGGGGTTGTTGGCTCCGTGGGGCAGTTCCCAGGTATCGGATGGGGCACAGGTGGGCAGCCAGCAGAGATCCTGTGACAGACACACTGTGGTGTTGGGGTGTGACTGGAAATGGTGTTGGGCTGGTGGGGGGACAGCAGGCTGAGGCTGGTACACATGGCCTGTCTCCTTGCCTTGCTCACCAGCTCCCCTGGCTCAACATCCAAATTAATGAGAATTCCCTTCTTCAAGTGGTGGAGGAGGCAGGAGTGTGATAACATAGGTATAGTTCTGTGTTCCTTGCCTCTCCAAACATCCCAGCAGGCTCAAGGCATGTGAGGAGGGGTTCCTCTGGGAATGGTGTTGAGCATTTGTTGGACACTTGGTCCTCTTGTTCCTCTTCTCATGGACATTTAGTGCTTGTGAACAGGTTCGTGTCGTGTGGTCCTGGGCCAGAATAACCCCCTACCATCGTTTGGGGTAGTGGGTGCTCAGGGGCTTCAGCATTTCACCCCCAACATTGCTGTTCTGAGTGATAAACGACCGCCCTGCAAGCTGGAATGGCAAAGGGCATTTGGGTCTTGGAGCCGTGTCCCACACAGCTGTGTGACAGGTGAAGGTTTGGCTTAGTGTGTTTTTGTTTGTGTGTGACATGACTAGAGAGGTCTGGGAGCCTGCTGGAGGCAGGAAGTGTTGTTTATATCCTCAAAGCATCTTCTGCCCAGTGGTTTAGCAAGTGCTCTGGTCACCTCGTGCTGTTTGAGAGGAGAACCTGGGGCAGGAGGGGGCAGGGGCAGCTGGTGACAGTCGTGGCCTCTGCGATGGGGTTTAAACCCCACAGTAAACTCGGTTGTTTGTGAGCTCACTGGGGCCTTGCAAAGTCATCCCCAAAGTCCCCCATGAGCAGTTGCTGCCTTGTGGTGTTTGGGGCAGGCTTGGAGAACCAGGTTTAAGTCCCACTGAGACCCTCCCTTCCCTCTGCCCACTCATCCCATGGAGTGCAGGTGGCACAGCAGTGCTGGGTGCTCAGCCAGGGGGTCCCTCGCTGCTCTGTGCACTGTCCTGCTGCTTTTTATCTTCACAGACTCCCTCTAGAGATGCACAAACCCCTGTATTCCTTCCTGTTCACAGCCCCACACAACCTTATCCTCACCTCCATATCTGCTGGTCCTGCTCCTCCCCTGTGACCCAGCTGGTCAGTCCCTGGCAGTGCATCATCCCCTGCCTGCTCCCGCTGTCCAGCTCCTGCAGCCCAGCCTGGGGCAGGCAGGCAGCCTACGGGGCTGGGGAAGGGCCTTCCAGCAGTGCTCCCTGCTCTGGATGCCCCCTTAGGCTTCCTGCTTTCTCCTCCTCTCCCCCAGCCCCCAAGCTGAGTTTCTTGCCTAAAACCTTCCAGCCTTAACTCTTTGTTTGCCAAACTCCTGTGAACTTGCACTGTGTTTGGAGTAGTAGCAACAAAAGTGAATGGTGAGCTAGGCAAGAAAAAGGCAAAGAATTGGAGGAGAGACCCTTTTAAAGTATGTTTGTAAGAAGCAGCAGCAGTGGCTGGTGGGTTCAGCAGGGCTGACTCGGCTGTGCAGGGACTCTGTGCCAGCACACAGCCACTCATACCTGCAGCTCTTTTAACTGTGCCTGTACAGAGTGAAAGGCATCTAAATTAAGTGCATATTTAAAAGCAGGAATGCATTTAGGAATCATTCTTGATCCCTGACTGTTATGTCTCAATGGTTGTCTGTCAATGTGTTGTAAAACACAAATGTGCTGTGTCTTGACATTAAATGAGATACAGTGACAGAAGCTCAGTACACATCACTCCCCTGGCTGCCTGGGTGCTCTGCACTGTCACTCTTCCAATTGTGTTCCCTGCAAAACTTTTCCTGGAAATAGAGCAAATAACTGCACTGAGTGAGTCAGTGGATTACCAACTGTAGGAACCATGGCAGTGTAAATTCAGACCCATGGAAACAATTTGCTGAATCAGTATTAACAGTCCAGTGGTCTCTAGAGCAGCAGTCTCCAAAGTGGGGTCCACACACCCCACAGAGTGTTCAAGATGGTCCTTTAGGGTGCAGGAAGAAAATACTTCCCTAGTAGATGTATATAATTTATAAATATACACATCCTGAGGGTGCATGTGCAAACATTATTTATTGGTAGGGGAGCACCATCAAAAACGTTTGGACACCACCATTCTAGAGGAAGAAAACCTAAAGAATACAGAGCCAGCAGGACCTGTTCTGCTGATTGCACGAGTTATTTAACAAAGGAGAATGTATACACTTGGGAAAATGAGGTTGGAAATCATCTACTTAAATTCTTAAGAAAGCATGTAGGTGAGAGCCAGAGATCATGTTTTCTAAACCTTGTTTTTGAACAGATGTTATTTTTTTTGTTGCCCTGGTTAAATTCAAGTAGCAAATCATCCCTGTTGTTATGACTGTGCTATTCCAGGCCATGAGGCTGGTTCAGGGAGAGGGGCTGGTGCTGCTCTCCCACAAGTCTTGTGGTGTTCAGCTGATGCTGATGGAGATAATTTGGTGTCAACACACAGAGGTGTCACACACCCAGCTGGCACATCCACACAGTGCCTGCACACTGAAAGCTGGGGGAGGCTCCTCTGAGAGTCGTGCAGAGCGGAAAATTGTCCTTTATCAGTGGAGCTCTGCAGCTGATCCTGTGCAGTTCTGAGTGATTAACTTTGGGGGTCACAGCAGTCAGTACGTTTGGGGTTTGTGGTTTGCTAGATAGCTACTTTTTCATATTTGCTTCTAGAGCCTTTTCCCCCAAGCCCAAACGCTGGGCTAGTGAACAGGATGTGCCAAACCCAAAAACCAGGGGAAATGGAAAGAAATAACCAGATTTGATAAGAGCATGGCTGAAGGCAGAGGTTTGCACTGTCTCAGTCACCACTGGCTGGAGTGGTGAGCTGATGTCTCATGCCGGGTAGAGAAGAGAGGAAGGAAGTGGATTTAGTAGAAAATTGATTGCATCTACTTGGGCCCTTTCCAGCTAAATTCTGAGTTAAGTACATTCATCCTGAACTAATCGTTGGTTGCGGAGCATTGGCTGAAATCTCACATACTTCTTAAAAGGAAAGCTAAGCATTAAAGGAACAATATCCTTATTGTACCTGAGTGCCAAAAGAAGTGAGTGTACTGTCAGGAGCTGTACCTATCCAGCTCTCTGGCTTGAAAGCTGCTTGTGGGTTTAGTACTAATGTGACCTGTTGCAGGAAGCTGTGGTTAGTCCACCACAAAATATCAAGGACAGCCCAGGGAGGCTGATCTCTGATTACATTTCAAATTGGTTGAGCAAATCCCAGTTCATTCAGTTCATTCAGTACAATAACTGAAAATTTTCAGTCTTGTTTACAGCAAAGCATACTGGAATATTGTCTAAAACACATATCTAAAGTCCTAGCAAGGTTTTGTTCCAAGTCACACAGGATAAATCTGAAGTAATTATTAACATCAGTATAATTGTTCACTAGTGCGAGCAAGAGAAGAGTTGTTCTCTGTGCAGGACTTTCACATTTACTGCTAAATAATCTAAACCCAAAGAATGTGCTTCAAAACTGGCAGATGCTTTAATACTTTGCCATTCTGTGAGTATTATTTCTTCAGTCTGTACTAACCTTTCTAAGCTGCCTTGGCACTTCTGGACCCAAGGACCACTCCCTGACACATTCTTCCATTGTCCCATGAAGAAAAGAGTTACAGTTGTTGCTCAAGATGCCATCTCTAGTGTTATAGGTTATAAATCTGAGAGAGAAATTTTTCTTTCCCTGCTTCCCTGTAAGAGAAACAGAGTTCGAATAGGGAAGGGGGAAGGGGATGAATTAGCCTTACAAAAGGAATGGCTGGCCAGGCTGCATTCCATGCTAATGGCCCATCAGTGCTGGAGTGAGGGGGGAAGGTTTTGGAGATTTGGGGAGCTGGCCGTCCGGACAGTTCTCTCACCGGGACGGAGACAGAGACTGTATCTGGGCATTTCTGGAGGAAAAGCCCGGGAGCCAGTTTTTCTGGTTCTTTCGTCCTGGTGAGGCCTGACCACCGGCCCTGCGCCGCCACCGCCTCGCGACTCCCGCCGGGACCGGCTCGTTGGTTTTCTTCTTGTCATCGGAGAGGTCTGTGCTCGCTGGGAGAGGAGGGGAGAGCCTTGGAACACCGTCATCTGGGAACAGTGAGTCCCGTAGGGATGAGCTGCTTTCCCTTCTGCCTTTCTCCCACTGGGGAAGGGTCTCCGTTCTCCGAGCCCCCGCAGGGCCCAGCAGCGCCCTGCCCGCCACGGTGAGGGCTGCTGAGGGACAGGGAATTCATCCAGACTTGGGGTTGTTGGGATTTTTCTAGGACTGCTGTCTAGTTTTTTTTGTGTTCTGTTACTGTTTTTGCTAACATACATATATCTTTTAATAAAGGGTTGTTATTTCTTCTGGTTTTTCCACACTTCCTCGATTAAAACCCCTTAATTTTGAATTTACAATTGCTGAGAGAGAGAACTTTGGTCTATCTCATAACTCATCCTCTTTAGTAAACATTCCAGTCTCATCAGACTGTGGCATCTAGGCACTGTGGATCTCAGCAATCTATTGCAAAGATTTGTCTCGAGGGAAGGAGAACTGAGCACTGTGAGCTTCATTTCAGCAACACACGGGTGCCATTGGTGTGTTGGCTGCTGAACCCTTTGTGGATGTGACTCAAACCAAGCCTTGCTGGCATGTTTAGGTTCAGCAGCAGTGCCCTTTGATGCTGTTCTCATTGGGGTGCTGACTCATGTGGTGTTACTGGGAGGAAGACAGCGAACTGTGCAAATCCATTCTTGTTTTTCTGAGATGCCGCAGAAGATGGTTTAGGGAAATTGCTCATCTCCCTTGAGGCTCTTGCATGTTGCCACAGGACTGGGCTGTGTCCACTCCTTTTGTTCAGCATGCTGCTGTGTGTGTTGGGAGAGGTGATGCTGCGGCTCAGTGTGTGCAGAGATGACATCCAGCAGCCTGGCTGCCGCTCCTGCTCTTGGTCCCATTTCTGTTCATCTGCTGCAGAGCCTGGCTAAGCTGGGGCTTTTAGTTGAGGCTGAACTTGAATGAAGAAGAGAACAATGACTTGCAGGGAAGAACCTGGTAGCAGCTGAGGGGTCTGTAGTACCCCCAGTTCAACAAGTTTGCCCAGCTTTTGCTACTTGTTTGTCAGGTGGGTTCTTGCCCTGCTCTGATGTCCAGGTGGCACTAGGGACCAAATACCATTTTTATTTCTTTTTTTCTCTCCTTCCTTTGGTCTTACCGGAATACAGTGTCTTTTTCTTCTGGATGTATTCCCATAGAAATTCCCTCCTATTGCATGTTAGAGTAGTTCACCCCTCACAAAGGCTTCTATTGACTTGGGGTAGTACAGAACTCAGGAGGTTGGTCCTGTCTCCTGCAGGGACCTCAGGCACAGAGGGTGGACTTTCAGTCAGGGACTCTCCACTCCACCTGTGTGTGCCCACTCCTGTGCTGTGCAAAGAAGACCTGAGCAGAGTCTCAGAATGCTGCTGGATAAAAACAGCAGTTGTGCCAGAGATCTGCATCCCCTTCATGTCCAGGTGCAGCTGGAGGCTGGAGTGTCAGGCTTTGACTTACAGAGCTCTTTGGGCTGGGGGGTGACTGCGGGGGCTGCCGTGTCCTGTGTTCTTCAGGATGCAACAGAAGCTTGAGATCAGCGGAGGTTTAAAACAAACAAAAGGGAATGTTTCCTACAATGCACAGGGAAGTCGTGGGACTCACTGCCAGAGGGACAGCATGGAGGCCAAGAGTATAAATGATCTCATGGAGGAATTAGACAAATTAAAGAAGGATTGGTCCGGGGAGGCTATTAAACATAATAGTTATGATGCAACCTGTGGTGCAGGAAGGCCTTAAGTGCTGGCTGCTGGAAGCTGAGAGGTTATTCTTGGGAACACTTGGGCCTGTGTGAACCCTGTTTGCAATTCTCTTTCCCAGTGAACTTGCACTCCTGGCTGGAGCTGGAGGCAGGACACCACACTGGATGGATCCCTGTTGCTGACATTGGTTCTTACTGGAGCTTGAGTGAGAACACCCACAATGGGTAGAGGCCAGCAAGGCTCAGGGAGGTTGTGTCCTGCCTGGAGGTCAGGAGGGCTTGGGCTGGAATAGGCTGCAGTTTGGTGGTGGATTTACTCTGCCATAGGCTGGCACTGGGATGCTGGGAGAGTATGATAAGACAAGTGCTCTTTTAAATCCTGGCTTACAAGGCAGCAGCTGGAAAAGTGGAATTCTGTGCTGATAACAAGCAGGGTCTGTCATGGAATGCTGAAAGCTTCCCACAGTGGAAGCTACCTTGGGAGAAGAGCTGTACCTCTGCCCTCCCAGCTTGCCAAGTGGTGGGAAGGCCTCTCATGGTTTTTACCCAGTGGTCTGTGTTGCTCTGCCCTTGTTCTCCACTTTTAATTTTCTTTTTCATTTTTAAACCCAGCCCTGGGGTGAAAAAAATTAAATTGAGGTACATTTGGAGCTTTATTTTACATTTTCTTGTTAGTGTGACTGCATGCTGGCTTATTAAGTAATATATTTTAAGATATATGTTAATATATTGGCCCAAAATAGCTATTAGATTGATGCAAGCAGTTGTATTTCTGTTTTTAAATATATACTTGGCGTACGTTTTTGCAAGTTCATTTTTAACATAAGTTCTTCTCTTAGAGCTCTGTGGAAATAATTTATGTGTTAACCCTGAAATTGATGGGTGGTGTGGGATAGAATAAATATGTAAGTGGGACAGAAAGGAAACATCTGCCAATTTTAACTTTTGCAAATTATATGGAAGCTTGAAAGTATCCGCTAAGTTTATAATACAGTCTGCACAGGAAGGCTTTGCCAGAGTACCAGAGGTCAGAGATCGTCTCGTCTCTGCAGCTTTAAGCAACCTCTTGGTTAAATAACCTGACTGAAGAGGAGGAGGAGAGAGAAAGGAAGAGAATTCCACAGTGGAGTAAACATGGTACAGAGATTATGGATACCCTGCCAAGAAAGGTGGAGTTTTCCAGCAAGGTGTAACAGAAGATATCAGCCATCCATCCTCATATTCCTGCTGGAGGTTGACAGCCTCAGTCCTGCAGAGGGGCTGGGGCACAAATGTGCCCTCCACGACCTCCCCACCCAGTCTGGGCTGTGGTGGGGGGAGTGCTGGGGGTGCTCAGAGGAGACACATCACCTGCCCCAGGGCAGGGGCTGGCAGCAAAGGCTGGGTAGGAAGGGGTTTGTTCCCTTCAGTGCCTCACTGACACGAGGCAAAACCCTCAGGAAGATACTGAAGTTTTTCATTTTGACATCATGGCAGGTTAAGGTGAACTGCAGAGGGGAGTCTAGAGTTTACCTTGGGCTACAAACATGTCAGAATAATAAACACTCACATTTTCATCTGGATTTTACCACAGGTTAGTGAGTGCACAGCAAAGACCGACGTTTTCCTGGCCGAGATGGTACCTTGGGGCAGGTCTGCAGCTCCTGTGGGTTGTGGTGAGCTCAGGATGCTCTCAGGGTTTCCCCAGCTCCTGGCTCAGCCCAGGGAGGTGTGTGGGGCAGGAGCTGGCACGAGGCTGCCGTGCTGGAGAGGTGGCACAGAGCAGTGCAGAGCCTGGATAACAGCCCAGGAATGGAAATGATAATTGTATTACACAAGAGTGTGCTTTTGTGAGAGTCCACGTAAGAGCTGGGCAACGGTAATGGGGAGGAAAAAGGAGTTAACTACCATCTGCCTGCCCAGGGCAGACTTGAGATGGAGAGTGAGAGTGAATGCTGACTTTGTGACCACGGTTAATTTGCACTGAAAAGCTCTGTTTTGGTGTACAAATATGAATTAGTATAGGAACTTAAACTATAGAGTAATTTCCAATTATTAATTTGAAAACAATTTATTTTAAATGATAATTTAAATTATCATTTTAAACCATTTTTATGCTTTCCCCACATCAGTATTTTTTGAAAGTGAATCTCCTAATCTCTAAAGTGTTTGTTCATATCTTCTTGTGTCTGTCTACCTGATGATAATAATTGATTAGCATTTGTTCACAGACTCTGAATACTCTTTCCTGAAAGAACCTATGTAAAGGGAGAAAACAATACACATCCTGTACTCCACCTTCATAGGCCTCCAGCATACGATGCCACCTTTTGTTTGCAAGAGTTTAAATTTCAAATAAAATCCCAGCATTCTTTTGAAAAAAAGGAAAGGGCCTCTCCCCTGCTTAGATTGTCAAATCCCAGACTAGCCCGGAATTGAATAGGCCAAGTCAGTGACCTCAGGCAGAAAGAATGTTGGTTATTTACGTAGGGCTTCTGCTATTTTAGCAGCAAACCTTTTCTTCTGAAAAGACAATGTATACTGTTTGGTGTTTATGGCCAAGTAAAAAGCTTGTACATTTGAGATTTGCATCGTAATAGCCTCGTAACTCAATATACAGCATCCTCAAAAATAGCAGTGCAGGGCTCTGTTTTGTCTTAGCTGGTGCAGGTCTTTTAGAGGCTTTTACAAAAGTTCTCTGAAAAACCGACCTTAAGATTCAGCTGCTTATATGTTTGCTTTGGTGGCTTTTTTTTTCTCTTTCCCCGGAGTTTTGCTTTTTTTCAAAACCTAAAATTGCACGTGGTTTCTTTAGGAGCTATCAGGCCAAGTGCTCAAAATATTTTGATGCATCTCAAGCTAAGCTGTGCCTGCAGCTTGAAACCAGGAAAACGTGTGAGTGTGTGTGTGTGCAATTCAGACACCGAGCATTTTTCCTGGAATAATGGGGGATCTTTACAGGCATTCTGGCCTGGTGGATGAGCCTGCAATTCCAAATGGTTTTTAAAGTGTGCCTTTCTCAATAGATCGTAACCATGAGGAGCTATTGTGTGAGTAAAGCACACATTTAGGATCCAATCCTGCATTCCTTAAAGTCAATGGGAGTCTGAGCGTGAAAGGAATGCAGGATTGGGTCCTGAAACAGGGGAGCAAAACTGTGTGCCAGATTGCTTTGAAAAGAAGAATACAGCACATCCACAGTAGCCACTTTTTAGTGTTTCAGATTTCAAACGGTTGGAGTCTGTGAGAAGTGGCTTCTGCCAACATGCAGTATCTTCTATTCAAAGGAATTTGGCATTGGGTTTTTCTCCCCCCCCCCCCCCATCTTAAAAACCCTGAAAGCCCTAGAAATTCACCCCTTTTTTCACAAAGCCTGAGCACTGGGGAGGGGAGGGGGCCGTGGCGGTGGGGGATGGAAGTTTCTCCAAGCCCAGGGGCTGGGCTGGGCTCAGTCCCCTCCTCACAGCCCCTTCCCACCAGAGACCCTGCTCTGCCCCGGCCATGGCAGCAGCTCCACTGCGGGACCCCCTCACCAAGAGGTTGTGCTCGGTGGCTTTGTGTGAGTCCTCAGGAGACTGAGAAGAAAAATTTAATTAACAGTTACAGAGGGGCTGAAGCAGCTCTGGGTTCACCCCGTTCTCAAGTGGGTGGAGTGACAGAAACCCTGTGTAAAGAAAACCTATGGGCAGAGGGAGGGATGGGAACTGTGGGCCCAAACTCACAGATGAGTAAAGGAGGAATGGTAACAAATAAAGAAGAAGTGTTGGGAGCTTTTGTTTTCTTTTGGCACATCTTTAATTCCTGGGCAGGCAAACCTACTCTGCTGAAAGGGAACAGCTCTCCTGGGTGAAATTCTGCATCTGGTTTAGCTAGAGGTGACTGGGCAGAGGAGGTAGCAGAGGTGGGTTGTTATTGCTTAATGTTTTCGATGATTTATTCTGTGTTTGTAAAACTTGGTATTTCTCTTGAAGTTTCGGATCCTGGAACCTTCTGGTGACTTAAAGTTTAGCTTCCACTGTTCAGAAATAGCAGCTGTCGAACCTGGGGGCGTTGTGGAGAGCAGGTTTGGGTTCTGGAGACTTCATTTGCCCTTCAGCTTTTGGGCTGTGTGTGTCCCAGTTTCTCAGTCATTAGACAGTGTCACACAGGTGCTCTTCAGAGGGATAGTCACCCCTTGCATGGCAGAAAAGCTGCAGCCTGTGCCAGAGGCTGCTGTGAGGCTGTGGAGAGTGGTGCCACCGTGGTGTCTTGGGCAGGGCATTTGGGAGGTCACCCTGCACCGCCTGCCCTGTGCGGGCTCAGCGCTGGGCATCATCCCACAGCATTTGGGAGCATGGGCAGCCCGTGGATGGCACCACAGACCAGCTCAGAATCGGAACAGCCCCACAGCAAGAGCCCCAGGGGGCTTTGCAAAGCAAAACTCCCGGGCTTGGCTCGGTAAAGTTTGCGTTTCCATTGAGCAGTGATGGAGACCGTGGCCACAGCAGAAGCATTTGCTCAGCCCAGGCCACCTCGTGTCTGGTTTTACTTGTATAGGGCTTTGGGCCAATCCATGGGAATTTCCCTTCACTGCTGCGTTTGCTAGGAAATATCTGAGCACTTTGGGAAATATCTGAGCAAGTGTTGTTGCACATGAATCCTGTGTGTGCGTTGCCATGTCGCTGCAGCCTGAACACTTTGGGAGACTGTCACTTAAGGTGGCAAATGAGACCAGCGATGGTGCTGGTGTCGCATCAGCCACTACAGAGATGGTGTCTGGAGCAGTTAACAAGCAATTAGGTCCATGTTTAATATTGCTAACTAAAACAGATAGGCACAGTTCTTTGGTCAGCCAGGCATGAAGAGCCCGGGCTGCCGCGCTCAGAAAGCTGTGCGGGTCGTGGACCAGAGAGATTCTCACTGAAATGTCCTGTTTAGCCTTTGAACTGACAGTTCATAAAATAAGAGGGGTGAGAAATCTCGAGGAGGGAAGCAATGTGGTACAGTTTTTTCCTCCAGAAAGAGCTGATAGAGGAGGATGCTGTGTATGTGTGTTGCTGCTGTGAGACAAGCCAGGAGCTCCCGGGTGCCCCTTTCCCAGCAGGAGCAGGGCATGGCTGTGCTGGGGGCTCAGACAAGCCCTGGCACAGAGCAGGTACAGCCACCCTGCCTTGTCCTGCCCTTGAGGAAGGAGCAGTCCCAGAGCCCAGCTCTGTGTTACCCAGGCGTGTCCCCAGCCAACAGCAATGGCAGCTACTGAGTAATATTCCATAGCTTGAGCTGTTCAGACTGTTAATTAGCTCTGCTCTAATGAATTTCTTATCTTTAGCAGTGATACCTACAGCTGAACTCTTGCATTGCACTCCGTATGGGGGGGTTTAATTACATTTTGTGATTGAAATAGAATCCTCTTGTTCCACACAGCTGTAACATCAGAAATAACAGGGACATTATTAGTCATCTTGCTTTTGTCCCCTCTAACACTGAAACGTTCCTGCATTAAGTTGTGAGAAGAGGCACATAACATCTTGAATATCAGAAGATGGTGTGGTTTTTTCAGCGTGCTGGGAGTCCCGGGGACACACCGGGCATTCTCTGGGAGGCAGGGCTGGAGCTGCAGCATTCCCATTATGTCAGAGGGGAGCTGTTTGTGTTTGAGTAGCGTCAGGCACTGAGACAATGCAGGCTTCTCACAGGAACTTGCTGAAACTACAGTACTAGTAAATCGTGATTGTTACCAAACAGTTGTGTGTTTTTAATCATCAAAGTCCTTAAAATATTATAATAATGCTTTGGCACTTTTCAACTTCAAAGCATGCTGGAAACAGTAATTAGATCTAATGACCATGCTGTGACAGCGAGACATTGCTATCTCCTGTCTTCCAAAGGCGGGGGTGTCAGCCCCTGATGCAGTTGCATCATCCTGTGTGAGACAGGAGATGTGCCACTGAAGACTCTGTGACGTGACAAACTTCCCTCCCCACAGGCAAATACCCACAGCCAGCAGGGGCAGGGAGGGCTTGGAAGATGCTTTTAAGCTGGAGGCGGGGGCAGGACACTTCCAGTGCTCTTTGGGAGCCCCTCCTCAAGAACGGAAAACCTGGGCTGATTCACGGTTTGTTCCATGGGGGCCTGGAGCACCTTTTGAAACAGCACTGGAGAAAGGTTTCACCCCATCTTGTCTTCCTGGCTGGTGTGTTTTCACCACACAGTGGGCTGTTGCAGAGGCTGGAGAGAATAGTTGTGGACAGCCTGTGTCAGCCTGTGTCATTTTTCCTTTTCCAAGACGAATCTTTGAGTTGAGCCCTTCAATAAAGCAACAGCTCTCCCATTCCTTCCTTTTAGTTTGCAACGTGTAGGAGATAAAAATTTTGCAGGAAGTAGGATTTTGCAGGAAGTTGGTAGATACATTTAAACACCAGAGACTCATAAACTGGTTAAATGTGAAAACCGATGTTAAAAACCTAGAGGTGATTCTGCTTTTATATTTTTAAAGCTCCAAAAGCCTGCATTCTTTTGGATGTTTGTCATGTTGGTTACAAACACCAATTTTGATCGGTCTTTGGGACAGAGTCATTTCTAGCTTGTATTTTATTATGTACTAGATTATCTACGTGAATCTTTGTAGTGTTTGCTGGAGCATTTGTGAGGTCTGTGCCTCCCACGTGAGGTGGTGGAACCCCCTTATCCTGGTGCTCACTGCCCCTCAAGGGGGTGGGTGTCAGCCAAGAAATACGTTACTTGCAGCAGGCATTTGTCCCTGTGAGTGCAGTTGTCCCTGTGAGTGCATAAGCTTCATTTTGTACAGTAAAACAAGACTGAGAAGCACTCAGGGAAAAAAAGGGAGTTCCCTGTAAGGGTTGGGGTTGGGTCCCTGCGCAGACGCTGCAAGGCTCGGTGTCTCTGCCCGTCTCAGAGTACCCCCAAGCATTCCTGGCCAAGCTGCTGCTCCTCTGGCCGGGTGTGAAGCATCATCCCTGCTGCTGTTGGGAACTGGTCTGACAGGGAGGACACACCGAGGAGGGCACCCAGAGCAGGAGGAGGAAGCCAGGGCAGTGTCAGTGAAACCCCACGCTGCTGGGCTGCTCGTTACCGCTGCTCATTGTTATTGTAATGAGCCACCGGCAAGTTGCATCAGGTTTTGTCAGAAACTCTTGACTTTTTTTGTTTCAATATTATGAAAGCAAATAGTAACCAGGCTTGGCTAGACTCAGTCATTCAGAGGAAAGCCAAGCAGCAGGTCCTGTGTGCCAGCGGGCAGGATGATATTATCTCCTGTGGCTGGCCAGGTGCTTTGTTCAGCTGGATGAAGGAACATCAGGGGGGTTTTAACTTGTAATCTGTGCCAAACTGATAATAGTGGGTTTACAGCTACGTGGAACAGGCTGGTGCTGTGCAGGCCCCTGAGTTATCCAGGACCTTGAGAGGTGAACTCCTTTGTGCAGTGCCTCGAGCTCGGGGCAGGTACCCCAACCTGAGGTGTTGCACCCATCCTGGTGCATGGCTGCTCTGGGCTGGGGCCCCAGCACTGCCTCTCCTTGGGATTCCTGTCTCCCTGGCTGCAGCTGCCAGCACTTCCCTCTGGATTGCAGTTTTCACTCCGAGTGTGGTGTTTGACTGTGTTCAGTGTTGGCGTTTAGCAAACTCTTCTGGACGGCGAGGGGGACGTGGGCTTTTGTCTTTATTTCTAAAATGCAGAATGAAAAAGCCAATATAGGCATCCACAGCAGCTGTTTGAGTGATAAACTTGCTGTTTCTTGGTTTTGAGATAACTGTTGTACTATCCCTGAATGAAATTCTTCTAAGGTGAAAGGTCTGTCAATCTTATTAATCATTGCTAATGATAGTCATTATCATGTGAGCAAGCTGCTTGCCTGCTTTATGAGTTTAGGCAAGTCTGTTCCCTAATAAGTATCTCGGTTTTTTTAGCTGGAAAATGGGGAAAACAGTATTTCCCTCAGTTTTGACAGGTGGTGTGCTGGGAGTGCTCTGTAGGGCAGAGGTCTCAGGCTTGTAGGATGGGCTGGGAATGGGGCTCACGGGGCTGGTGTGGAGGCTCCTGGCTGGGCTTGGGCTCAGGTGGGTCCGTGTCACAGGGCAATCAGCTGCCAAACCCATCTGATATCAGAAGTCTGAGAGCCACTCCAAAACATCAGGTTTGCCTTGTTTGCTCTGGGTCAGAGGCTTCCCACTTCATCCCAGTCCAGGAAAGCTCTGACCCCCCTGGCTCCTGCCGGTGATGCTTTGCTAAGGAAACAACGGGAGCAGAATTTGGGCCATTCCGATCAGCCTCAGCACTGCCAGGCTCTGCACACTGGGATACAGATCCTCCTGCACCTTCTGCTGACCCTCCCCATATGTCTCAGTTTAATGAGACTGAAGAGTTTTGCTAAGGAGGATGAGTTGTGAGGAAGACCAAGCTCCTCCTTCTAAGCACTTGTAAATCCAAAATTAAGAGGCTCCAGTTGAGGAAGTGTGGAGAAAGAAAAAATAACAGCCCCTTATGAATGGATATATGTGTATTGGCAGAACAACAAAAGAACACAAAAAACAACCAAACAATAATCCTGTATCCAAAAGTCCCCTTCAAAAAGGAAACAGTTCGATACTTTCCATCCTTTGGCGCAGTTCTAACCACGATCAGCAGGGGTTCGGCTCTGCTGGGCTCTGGCGGTCGCTCCCTGACGGCCCTGGTGTGTGGGAGAAGCCAAAATGGAGATTCCCCCCCACCAAGAAGGGGAAGAAGGGGGAAAAGGAGCTCTTCCCACGAAACTCACACTGTCTGCAGCTGGCTGTGGCCGGGAATTCCCCCTTTCATCCATGGTCAGACGTCACTGCCAACACGGGAGCGGAGGAGGGAGAGGGCGACCTCCTCCCCAAAAGGTTCCTCTGCAGGTGGGTCAAACCTCTCCCATGAAATCCAAGCAGGTCCGGGCTGGGGGCAGAGCAGGGTGCAGGAAAACAGGGGCAAGCCAGGGCCAGAAACAGCCAGATGAGCAGGCCGAGAACAAAGTGAACCTTGGACCCCTCCAACACACACCTTGCCTGAGTTAAGGCAGAAGTGAAATGCCTCCTGTTTCCCAGGAGAGAAGGAAAAAAACCCTCCTCACCCCTCCCCACAGTCTCAGGAGGGCCATCAGCTCAGAATGCAGGCCTGCTAGTTAGTTCTTTGTGTGGATCAATCACCCGAGGCAAACCCTTTCCCTCTCCCCCATTCAACATCTTTCTTTTACAGCAGGGAAAGAAAAATTCCCTGCTTGGCTGTTTAGAACAAGTAAACCTATGACAGGATATCAGAGCGTTCCTGTCCTGCACAGATCCTTCCAGGAACGGGCTTTGGGATTTGTCCCTAACTACCTCTGCTGCTTCCAGCCACAGTGGGGTGTGGTGAGGGGGGTGGCCAGCACTCCCTCACCTGACCAAACACCCTGGCAGGTGTGTGTGAGCACGATGGCACTGCTGCACCATGCAAGGCCCTGCCTGGGGGCAGCCACTTCGTGCCCACCATCTAAAGTCGTGTTCCAGGGCTGGGCTCGACACCGACAGTGTGTCCTTTAAAAAGCCATTTTGGCCTCTTTCCCTTTCTTCCTTCCATTCCATGTGCTTTTACCTTTCACTGGAGAGGTTCAAAACCAGCTTGGATAAGCAGGAGGGAAGTTCTAGAGGTGGTTGCTCCTGCATCAGTCGAGAGAGGCCCCATGACCCCCTGATTGCTGTCCCAGCCCTGTGCCTCGTTTGGTGGATGGCACAGATTTACCCAAGGCTCTCAGAGGAGATAAACATGTTGCCCACACCACGAGGCTCCTGGTCCCCACCAAAGCTACCAGGCAGCTGGAAAGACAAACAAGGGCTGACTCCACCTACCAGCAGTATGGAGACAGCAGCCCGTGAGATCAACAGCCCAAGAATGTGCACACAAAAGAAGCATTTCCCTGGGCCACGACAGTAAAACCACCAGACAGCCACATGCAGCATGTGACTTCCCAGAGCATCAGCCCAGATCCCAACTTCTCTGTGCCACACGCTGTTTCCCAGGGTCGGATCGCAGTGGCAACGTGTCAAAGGCACTTTCAAGCACTGAAAATTAATCACATTTTCCTCCACATTGTTTATGGAAACGGTGGAAAGCACTCCTGCCCCTCAGCACTGGCCAGCTGGCTCAGCCCGCTGGCCCTCGGAGTCCAACCCTCCTGGAGGTTGTGGTGGTTATGGTGGAGCTGGAGGAGATGTCCAGGCTCACTCTGTGGGTGGAGCTTTGGCAGTGACCTGGAGGGGCCATCTGTTGACCTGTGGGTTCCCTGGCTCCGTGTCCCTGCCAGCACATCCCTGTGCCATCTGCCTGGCAGGGCTGCACAGGGCTGGGGAGAGCACCCACTGCCTGGGAGTTTGGCCAGTGGGACCCTGGCACAGTGGGCGTAAGGTGAGCTGGGCTGAGTGTGTTTTGCCCTCTCCCTGTGTGGTGTTACACTGGCAGAACAACGTTGCTTTCAGCAGAGCAGCTCTGGTCAGACAGCTCTGATCTGCTGCATCTGAAACCTGGTGGGGCTTGGTGGTTCTTGTATTCCTGGCTTTAATCCTTTTTGTTGGGACTCTCTGGAGTCTGCTGTGCAGTTCTTTGCTGTAAAGGGAGCCATCAGTTAATTAATGACCATCACAGGCTTTGTCAGTAGAGTTCCACAAGGGCTAATGAGATGGCAAATGTCAAAACTGGAATACAAAATGTCTTGTTTTCAGTGTGATTTTCCTGCCCTTCCCTCCATCATGTGTGCCTTGTACTGCTTTAGTGTCTCAGGAAGCTGCTGTGGCATTGATGATTAATATTTCTAAGGGTGGCAGGAACATCCATATGCAGTGTCCCTTGCTTGGTCCTTTGGAGACAGACATGCTGCTGATGGCAGTGGTTGTGTGCCCACTGGGATTTTACCTGCCAAGAAAATTGTCTCAATTTGCAAAGGAGTCTTTTTCCCCAAATTATTTTTGGGTTTAGATTTGAAGTTTCCCAGGAACTTCTGTCAGCTGGGTTCCATAACCTGCACTTGGAGGTAATATTTAGATGATACCTGAGGCAAGGTTTGGTGCCTGATTTGGTAAGGCAGGATAGAACCCAGAGCTTGACCCTCACCCCTGTCTCTGGATGGGACCCTCTGGAGAGGAGAGGGGCTAGGAACAGACCCCACAGACAGGCACTGAAGGATGTGCTTTTCACTTCACATCCTGAACAACTGGGTTTGGGGATGGAGCACAAAATTCTGACGGTCCTGTGTTTAAACAGGGAGAAGACTACGAGGAAAAGCATTCTACAATGTCAATGGCAAGGTGTACTGTGAAGAAGACTTCCTAGTAAGTAAGATTTCAGGCATTTTTTTATTATTTCTAAACCAAAGCAGTGTTTTATATTAACTTGTTTGCTTTGAGAGATGGTTTTGTGATGTGGGGCCTCCTGCCAGTGGTGGAATTGGGAATCCTCTACCCCTGACTCCACAGCAGCAGGATCAGACCCTGGGTTTGAAGTGGTGGCTGTAAAACCAAGTACATAACTGTCTATAAGCCATCCCAAAGTGTAAATTATGAGAATAAACACTGGAGCTGCTCAAGCCTGGGACTTGAACTGCAGCCACAGAGCCTGGGCTGCCAAGCTCCAAGTGAAACATCTGGGGAATACCAATCCTAACAGGAGGGAGCTGGTCCTGCCGGGAGCACGGAGTGGCTTTGTGCAGGCACAGCTTAACCCCTGCTCTGCTCCCAGGGCTGGGGCTGGGCTGGGATTAGCTGAGAACTGTTGGCCACAGAGGGACAACTGTTCTCTCCATGATTTACTTCAGTAGAGACTAAGTCATGAAGAGAAAAATGATGCTTGTGGCTGAGCTGTGTTGTTCCAAAATAAAACATTTGAGCAGTTCAGGGTGAGGATTGTGCAGTGCACAGAAATGGTTTGATAAGTGGCAGACCATTTAGAATTAAGATGAAGAGGGACAGCATGGCAGGGAATTGCAATTAGAGAGCAATGATATATTATGGCTTAGAGGAAGATGAATTGGAGAGTCAGTATGTTTAATTTATGCCACCTCAGTTATTGAAATACCATTAATTTAGAAGCTTAGATCTTACAGAACAACTTTCCATTTCTAATGAATATATGATCGTGCTTTTTGCAAAGGAATTATTCAAAGTATATCCCACAACAAAACTGGTAGTTCAGAGAGTGCAAATGCCTTTCTCATCAATGCAATCCATAAAAATCATGGAAATTCCTACATATTTGCCTTCATGCATAACACTTTTACTCACAGCCTGCCTGTGAGCTGGAGCCCGTTGGAAAAAAACAAACTGTATTTCGTGCAGAAAATAAGTTTCTTGTGATAACTGGAACTTGTTACTGTTTTTCTTGCATTCTGGAGAGAAAAGTATTTTTTCTTCCTTGCTTTTTTTCAGCTCTTTCTTTCCTGTGTTTCTGCAGAAGCACAGGGTGAGGGACAGGAGGTGGAGTGTGAGAGGGAGGGGCTCAAACCTTTGAGATTTTTAATTTGAACTGTGTAGGAATGTACTTTCCTCATGATCAAAACCTTTTATCCAGACTTAATGACATGATTGTTGTTATTAGCTTGTAATTTCAGCCTGAACACGAGAATTTTAAATCTAAAAATCTTAATCTTTTGGAGAACATTCAGTTTTCATGGGATGTGGGGAACCTCTTTAGCTCTTGAACATGTTCTGTTGTGGGCTTCTGAAGGGAGATACTTGCAGTGATTTTCCCAAAAAACTGAGATTAAAGGCCTGATAGGAATAAACTTTCTGCAAGTTAGGGAACTGTTGGGACATTTAGGACACGGATTTAAAAGCCCAAACCTCCCACAGGTGTGTTTTAGCAGGTTCCCAGTAGCACAGAGGGAGGGGGAGAGGAGGACCAAGGGACTCACTGCTGTGTAAGGCAGCAGGAGAAATCAAATCCTGCCATTGTCCCTGCTCCTGCTCAGCTCACTGCTTCTTCTCTCAGCTCCCCGAGCAAATGTCATAGCAAGAATACTAGGAATTGTGTTGTTTCACTAATAAAATAAAACAGTTTTGCCTGTTTTAGAGTTCTGTGGACAGAGAGAGCTCAAAGTTTTTCTCTAAGTTGAAAAGGCCACAAAGTTGCCATTAAAAAGGAAATTATTTTTACTACTTTATCTTCCCAGGTCTTGCTCCTGACAACTTGGAAATCCCAATCCTCTCTAAAAAGAGATATTTTCAGTCCAAAGCAGGTGGCCAAATGCTTTTTTCTGTATAACTGAGGATTTCAATCTCTGCGGTGACTCCAAATCTTTGTGCAGCTTCCCTGGAGTGCAGCAGGATTCCCTGCTGACAGTATGGGAGTGGGATGTTAGGGAAGTTAAGCAGGGGGATAAGAAAAAGGTTATTTTAATTTGGGAGTGTAAACAGAGTCAGCCTACCAGCATTATAATTCTATTTATGCTGAGACAGTGCTGCCTGCTGTTGATGTCCTCACTCTTTCTTGGCTTTAGTTTGTCTGGGAGTTGATCAGGAGAATTAGATGCTCCGGTAGGTTTGAGAGCATGGGCACAGCTCTGTGGATTTGCAGCCCCACAGTTTGTGACCAGGTTATTTCAAGTGTGACGCAAACATAGTAGGAATTAAAAAGCAGAGCAGCCTCAGACATTTTGGGCAGGAGGTGCGGTGCTGTCACCAGGGACCTTGGGGAAAGCCAGGGAATAATGGCCTGTGTGTTCCTGGTCGGGTTTGCAACAGCCTCAGGATCTTTCCATGGATTCCCGGGGACAGCCAGGTGTGAGGAGTCGATGGTTCCTTGCTCACAGTCCCCCCAAAGCAGCAGAGGTGGGAATGAGCCCCTTGTGTGCCCTCCCAGCGGGAGGAATCCCGAAGCTGCTGGCAGATGTACTGTACATGGGGATGGGTGGTGGTGGCTGGAGCCTCCCTGGAACCTGGAGCAGAGCCTGGGCCCTTCCCAGGGAGGGCTGTCATTCCAGCAGAGCTCTGTCCATCCCCACTGCTGCCTCTGGCTGTCCCATTTATCGCTGCAGGTGCTTCTTCCCCACAATCCCTGGGGTCACACCGGGAACGTCCTGTGGGCCAGGCCAGGCCAGACACAGAGACTTTGGGGCTGCAATGGGGAGCACGTGAACAATGATGGGCAGGAAAGCTGAACTGGTTCTTGAGGTGAACCAATGTAGGAAATTTTAGGGAAGAACGGATATTATTTATGGGTGTCTTCCTATTGTAGCTGTTGGAAATGCTTAACATCCTATAGATGTCAGTATTTTATTTCTCCTGCAATGCTGCTGTTTGCTGTGCCAGACCAGCTCCTGCTGGAGCAGCCTCCAGAGCTGTGGTTCCTATGGGATACCTGGGTCTTTTAATTCCCACTCACTCAAGACAGATCAGCTCTTCCTCTCGATCAAAGGTGGCACATGGAATTCACTGCAGTATCAGGTGTGATCCTGGAGGCCAAGACCTTGAGAAGCCATCTTCTGATCCTTTCAAATGTTTGGCACTTGTAAGGGCAGGGCTCACCCTCCTTGGCTGAAGTGTCCCCTCAAGGTTCAGCACAGTGCTGGGGCAGCTGCTCCATGTGAGTCTCTTCCACCCCAGAAGCTTTTGCACTTCAGCAAAATCCCGTGAAATCCTGTGCAGGTCTCATTTTCGAAGAGCACAGTCGTCACTTAAAGCACCGCGAGTGCCCGAGAGCTTTGGCTTCCACGTGTTCCCAAAAAATCAGTCTGTAACACGTGACCTACAAGCCAAGCACTCCAAATCTACCCCTTGCTTGGAAAAGCACTTTCGGTTTGTGGCCCAAAGCTGTGAGTGACATGTGGATGTGACTCATGATGAGCAGTTGGCACCGTGCAGCCCAAGGCACAGACACCCTGCAATAGCCACGAGGGACATTCTTCCAGCAAATAGCTTTCCCACATGTTTGCTCTTACTGAGGGCACAGATCATCTGTCTCTGAACCAGGCAGCCTATTGTGCTCATTCTTTCCAGGTGTTCCAAGTTTTTAGAGCCACTTGTGGAGTTGTAGATGGGGAAGGGATGCCACATAACCTGGTTGTCCTCGTGGTGCAGGCCTTGGATGTATGGGGCTGGGAACGGAGGGGTGAGGCTGGGAATCCACACACCTGGAGGACATGGAACACCTCTACCTTCTGAGGTTTTTTTTGTCAGCCTCCTGCTTCCAACCCTGATCAGCTGCACATTCTCTCAGTGCTTAAACCCAGGCCATTCCGACTGAACGTTCTGAATGAATCAGATTTCAAAAAATAAACCCACGGGTAATTCCACTTCTGCCTAAGCATGGCACAGCCACTGCCCAATCTGTGCCGTTTCCAGGAGGACACTCAGTGTGAGGAGCAAAAAGAACAAACACAACCCCCCAAACTTTGCTTTGCTTTGCTTTAGCTCCAGGGAAGATCCAGTTACTCCTTTACACGCCACCTTAAGGTAGCAAGTCCAGCAATACCCAAGTGTTGCCCCAGCTCTGTTAGGATGGTTATTTCATGAAAGGAAATAAAACAAATGACAGTTTAATCCTTTCCTGAAAGCTCTTCAGACACAGATGGCTAACTAGCCATAACAGAGACACTGTTCCTGGTGAAGTGAACAAAAAATAAATGCCTTACTGTATAATAAATAATCCCAGTCAGATGTTCCTGTTTCATTTTGTTGATAAATTGCTCCATAATCACGGGTGAAGGAAAAATAGCTCAATAATTTTGTCTTTCCTTTTCAATGCTTAAATATCATGTAAAGAAATTTAAAAGAAATTACTGTTTTTCTTGGCAGAAAAGACTTTTAAAATGTCACCAAAGCAGCCTGAATCTTAGATCTATTATCTATCTATTTTTCTTTTTTTTCCCCCCTTTTTGATAGGCTTTTGCTTTTTCTCCTGAGGTAATGAACATTATTGAGTGGGGGTCCAGTAGAGGTTAAGAAATGAGGGAATTTCCCTCGAGGGAGGAGATGAGAGGGAAAATGAACCTTGTGACAGATGTTACATTGCTTAATGCACTACTGGAAGACACTCAGATGCTCTGGAAATAACCTATTAAAGACACCACAAGCTGCAGTGCACAGCATATTAAGGTCATCCAAAACTTCTCCTTTTAAGATGTTTTCTTTCACTCTCTTATATATAACTTTGCAAAATTTAATGATTTAGGCTGAACTTCTTTGTGCCAGGTTTTTGCCTCTGGCAAACTCTGCTGTCATTTGTTGCTCAAAGTTTCATCTAAAGCTGTTCATCCTTTTCAGTGAGTGAGACTGGAGGAACTTTGCCCATAAATCCTCAAGAAAAAAGGCTCTAAAAACTTCATTTTGCACATGCCAGCCGTGCAAAATGACTTGGCACATTGCAAACCTCCTGGAGCCTTGAGGTGGCCCCTTCCTCCCCTCCAGGAGCTTTTGGGTGGCCCCTTCCTGCCCTCCCCAGGCCCTGGGAGGGCTGTGGGCTGGTGTCTCTCTGGTTCCGTGCCCTCCTTCCCTTCTGCAGGGAGAGGCTGAGGCTGTGGCAGGAGGAGGACAAGCAGCCCCCAGTGGCAGCCCTGCTGCTGCCTCTCCAGCCTTCCTTGTCCTCTCCATCCCATCTAGTGGGGCTTGGGATCCTTCTCTCCCCTGCACCAGGACTGGTCCCTGCTCAGGACACTCTCCTCCTCTTTGCTCCACAGTTGACCACTGCAACCCAAAAGTTGGCTATGGAGAACATCCAGGCCCTCACATATATCCTCAACTGTCAAACTCGGTGATTGTACAAGTGCAGAAGGAGCAGGGTGTGCAAGACTGGTGGGGGGAGGTGGGAAATGGGAGTGCTCAGCCTTTTGTGGGGGAAGGAACAGGATATCTGTGGAGTTCTAGCTGAGCCATGGGCAGTTTGTTAGAGCAGGGCTTGCACCTTTATGTCCTGTAGCACTAAACACAAGACCCTTGTCCTAACTCGGGCTCCTGTGCATGGCTGCCATGTAAATATTAATACTAATGAGGCTTTTCTTCTCAGTCTGTGCACAAGCTGTTCTCCAAGCCTGGCAGTGTGGGAAATGGCCTGTCCCACGTGCTGGGGCCCATGGAAGAGAGGTTTCATTTAGTGTAATGGAAGTTGGTGTCAGCTGCAGTCAGAGGTTTGATTTTCCATCTCAAGGAGTATAAATGTTTGGAGGCCCCCCCTGGGAGGGGAGCCCTGGGACTGGTGCATTAGCCAGAGAGCCCGTTGCTGCTGAGTGAGACAGAAAAAAAGAGACTTGTTTGAAAAGGTGAATAATTGAAGCTGCAGCTTGTGTCCTTTTATACCTGATGGGAATCCCAGAGCAAACACAGTTCTAGGTAACTGGGAGGATGTTCTGTTTAGGGGAGTTGCTATTAAAATCCATGCTCCACTCAGAGAACACACAGACACGGGTGTTTATTGAGATGTTTAGCAGAGTGATGGAATCAAACCTTGGAAAGGGATCTGCTGCAGTATTCCTGATGTGCAGAAGCCTAAGGAGATCTGCGAGTGTTTTCAAGGCACGGATGGCTCTGTTGGGACAGGAGTTGCAGAGGCATCAGGAATGCTGAGTGTTGCTGTGCTCCCAGATACTGTCACTGAAACAAAGGCAAACAGTTCCCAGTGTTACTGGAACGGGGGCAGAGGGAGTGCAGTTCGTGTTCCTGCTTGTGTGTGTCTCTCTCCAGCCCCTCCCTGCCAAAAACATTTGAATACTTTCCTTCCTCATTTTTTCCTAAGTCTGTAGTATGCCAGTGGTCCTGGTTTTATTTGATAAATGAATGTGACATTAATGATGATTAATCAGGGTGTTCTGAATTGAAGCATTGGGTCGAACCTACAAATGGACTTAAAATTCAAGTTTCAAAATCTGTAGAGAGAGTCAAATATTGATTCCCCTCTGCACTTTGGACTTGGATGTGAATCAGTGTGAAGAGTGTGCAGAGCTGACAGTTTGGGTTCACCTCTCATTGCAGCACAACGCTGTAGTGCTGTGTCTGGATCAAGGAGTCCATGGAAGCTGGTGGCAGAAGTCTCACTGACTTCAGGAGAGTCTGGATTTTCTGCCGGGAATTCATCCCAGAGGACAGATTTTTAAAGCTGGGGCCTATATGAAATGTTGGCCCTGAGGCTGAGGAGCTGAGGGTGAACACTGAGCACGGGGCACACGACAGGTCTGCCAGGGAACAGAGAGGGGCTGCAGGAGGAAACCCACTGAGGCCAGAACAATCCCTGGTTTATGGAAGAGCAGTCACAGGCCCAGGTGATAATGGGGACAAACATAATGCAGTGAAATTTCAGCGTGTGAGGAAGGTCTGTGCTCACTAAAAGGACACTCCAATGCCTGCAGTGGGTCACAGGTTATTGGATGAGTCAATGGGACCTGGCAAAACAGACAAGAAAAGACAAAGATGGGTTTTTTCCGAGATGTATCACTATTGACTGGCTTTTGTAACCATCCCATAGGTTACATTTGCTAGTGGAATGTTTGGAAGAGCATGTTACAAAGTCCAGTTGGTCTCATGCCAGACAGTCGCTCCCCTCTTTGCTCTTGAGATGGTGATCCAAAAAGTCAGACTATCCCATTTTTCTTAATATTGCATTGAAAAGTAAATTACAATAACTGAAGCACACTTAAAAGAACTCAAGCTCTTTCTAATTATGTGTAACTCCTGCCAAACACTTGTAAGCAGACAGCATTAATGTTTTTTTCTATGGGAGAGTTAGAAAAAAGTTCGATGTGAGAAAGTGGCGTGTTTCCACTTCAGTAATAAACGTGGGGTTTACTTGCTGTTGTGTTTTGAATGGAAATCTCTCAACAACTGTTATGAATAAAATCCAGATTATTTTTTTTCCAGGAAGGTAGGTTCTTACGGAGACAGTTTGTTTCCCAGTGTGCATGGTAGATGGTAGCAGTGACAGTGAATAAGCCCCAGCAAGAGTGGGTGCAATATGAAGTGCTGTACAATGAGAATCAAGTTAATAAATGTTGGGCTGTATGATATGATGCAGAGTTAAAGCTGGTGCTTCAGGCTTTCTTCTTGATTATTGCCACTGCAAAGCTTCCAAGGAAGGCCTAGGTAAAAAAATCATTATTGACTCTTAATTAATCAGACAGTAGCCTTGGTGAGTGCTGACACACAGGGCTCTGGAGGTTCTGTAGGGTATAGATGGCTGTTCCCTTCTCAGAGGCTGTAAAATGCTTGACTGCTCGAGGCAGGGTTCTCTCCCAGCTGAATTCCTGGGTTTGGGCAGAGTTTTGTGTGTGGCCAGACCACCTGTTACCTCTGTGCAGAAGATGAAGTCCCTCCTTGCCCTCCCCTTGTCCTTCAGACATGACAAAGTGGAAGGGCAGAAGCAAGAAGTCAAGTGCTGTGTGGTGTTTGCTCACTCTGCAAGACAGAGTGAAGCAACAAGATATAAGAAGGGGTCTCAATGAGATGAAGAGTAAAGTTCTGGACTGTTTTCCTTTAGTTAATCCCTGTCCCCTGCCATAAGGCTCCCATATCTTTGAGCCTGAGAAGGCCTCATTTTGTCCAGTTCATTTTAATTGCTGCATTTAAATATGTGTGTAAAAAAACAACAACAAAACTCCATCTGCATGAAACCAAATTTGATATTTTCTCCCTCTCTTAATGCGATCCCATGAATTTCTTGCATTGTTGTATCCCATGTACTAAGGGTCCCATGCAGAGAGCAAACAATACAGCAGTGAGAAGACAGATGCTCTGCTAATGGGAAACCAGGGAGGAGAGAGTCTGTGAGGGATTACAGGCAGCCTGGGGTTGGAATACATTATTAGCATAGCACCCAATTCAGAAATTAGTTTTCAGAACTAAATGCCTGAAGCATTTTGGCAAAAAAACCCCTCCTTATCATCTCTCTCAAAAGGTCTTAAAGCATAAAAGAGTGAGGATCTCAGGTCTGGGCTGAGCAGTCCCGTTGGGTGACTCTGCAGTGCCGTGCAGGGAATTGGAGATTTTACAGCTTCATACCATTACCGGGGCAGCAGCTGCCACACCCACTGCAATGCGACCCACTGCTCTGCCTGCACAAACCTTCAGCAGGTTTTGAACATCCTCATCAAAGAAGAAAACGGGTCTGAATGAGATTCCAGGGTCTGTTTCCAGGAGGAAGGTTTTGTTTTGTTGAGTGCAGAACAGCAGGGAAGTGCACCAGCCCCTCCTTGGGCACGGCCAGGCATGTGAAGGAGAAGCAGCAACATGTCTTTTCAAAGATCTGACGTTGCCTAAGGTAGAAAGTTTGGGTCCTGGAGCCTTTTTCAGGCATGTTGTTTTGTGAAGGTTTTTCTCTGGAAAAATCGTGATGAGAACATCAAACTTTAAAAGACCCTGGTGGACAACCAAGATTTGCTACAGGACTGAGGGCAGGCAGGAGAAATTGTTTCTCATAATACTTGGTGGGATTATCCTCCATGCATAATTGTTCATTGTATGCTCAAAATTCATTGTTAATTTCTTTTAGATATATTGCACATTAGACAGAAGGGTTATAAACCCCAAGATTATCACAGGAGGACACTAACAGGCCTAAATATTCAGGACAGAAGGGGACTTGTTTTCCTCTTACATTGAAACAAAGACTCTTGGACAGGATCATTAGAGATTTTTTTTTTGCCTGTTTGATAATCAAAGTATATTGGACAGCAAACAAAAGAAATGTTCAGCCAGCCAAGTCTTCTACTTTATTTTTACTCTTCTGTTCTAACATAATTAACATATTTCTCAAGGTTTTTTTAGTTTCCCAGAGTCTTATTTTATATAAGTATCATTGGGGAGCTTGATTACAAAGTCTTGATTTGTGCATATAAAGTGAGATTTTATTACCCTGGGAGAGAAGTCAAGGACAAGGTAATTATGGGAGAAAACAGTTGAGAAAAAATTAAGAAATCAGGAAAAATAATATGCTAGTTCTTCCTCTTGCACTTGTTTTCTTTGCATCCTGGTGTAACTAGGATTGTTCTCCTAAGTCACAGAAAGGAGAGTAAAGGGTGGTAACTGTTCATTTTCACCTTTGAATTTGAGAACTGTTCTTTTTATAACAACTCCTTTCAGTGTTTTTATATATGCTTAATGAGCATCTGTAATGGATACTGGGGAAAGTTCAAAATGACACTTCATTTTTGTTGTGGATGCAGAGTGTCTGGACACTTGTAAATGCTCCCATTAGCTGGAGATTGGTCTGTACTTACAGCACTTCACTGCTCTGCCCACAAAACACTTTGCTTTCAGAAGAGCCTGGCACATCTGAAACCCTTCTAGAGTGGGGCTGGGGTTGAGCCGTGCCCTGTTCACATCCCAGATGACACTGGGCATGACACTGGGCATGACACTGGGCATGACACTGGGCATGTGAACACCACGGGAACAGGACACAGGGCTGGGATTTGGCTTCTCCCCGAGGGTCCTGCCCCTCGGCCCGTGTCACCTCACTGGGTCACCTCGGCCTGTGTTTCACGTCTCCAGATCATGAGGGAGGGTTGATGTGCTCAAAAGTTCTTTCTTCCCCCTCAACTATGTCAGTAATAAGAAGGGCTCCAAGGCTGTGGAGCGTAACCTTCTCTCCTCCTGCAGTTCCCCCTCTGGGGACCGGTGCTGCTCCCACCCAGCCACGCTGGGAACCCCTGCCAGGGAGCTCCTGGTGTGCTGAGAAACAATAAGGAGGCCACTCTGCTTTGTCTGCAGTCTGGAGCAAATCACAACTCCTCTCTCATTGCACACACAAGATTTGTGAAGGTTATTAATAATCAAGTGCTTCAAAGGCAGAGGTTGACAATTTTAATTAGTATTGTAAGACTTTGTAAGCTCTGTTTCTAAAATGGAAAATTTAGCACAGCAGCCTTGTTTGAACTCTCCAAATTAAGAACAAACAGAAGTTGACAGGTGTGCTACTAAAGCATCAAGAAAATCCTTTATTGTTTACCATTGAACAGCAGTGTCCACAGCACTGCCATCCTGTAGAAAGTGGGGTCTGAGGCTGCTATTCTTTTCCAGTCCAAATAGATTGAAAACACAAGCAGACCTGAACCCAACCCCCTGATCTGACTGAACCAGGCCTCCAGTTTGTCTGGGATCAATCCCGTGGTCAGAGAGAGGGGAGTGGAGTGGCAAAGGACAGCTCCCTGAGCCCATGAAATATTTTATCACTGCTGTTAGACTTACTGCCATTTTGCAAAGTCTTCTTAGTTGGGTAATCCAGTTCTGGATGGGTTTGACTAATAACAATTCTCTTGTTAAAAACAAATCATGGTTTTAATTTAATAGGGTTAGTCATATAAAGCGTGATTTTGTGTCAGCAAAGCCTTTCTTTCTGACAAACAGTGTAATTTATGACAATCTAGTTAGCAGTAAATGACATTAATCTGACCACTATGCCATTCTGTTCCTGGGGAATAATGTTCCCTCTTAATCAATAGCTGGGTGAATGCTCCTTTGCATTCCTTATCAAATGACAGCCAGATGGTGCTGGTAAATTCATTCCAGCAGGATTTTAGAATTAGCTGGGTTTGTACTATTGTTAATCCTCTGCTGTCTGTGCCACCAGGACCTGCCCACCTGTTTCCAGTAAGCCTGGAGTTCTCAGCCCTAGGAAGCAGTCTAGCCAGGGGGTTACTCAGCCACAGGGCAGCCAAGAAGCATCCCAAGCAGTGAGGCCATTTTTCTGCAGTAAGAAGAAGGGAAAAGCAAATAAAAGCAGTATCTTGCAGAAACAGCCAGCTAGGACTGCCCAGCTCTGAGTTCATCCCTCAACACCCTGGTCCCTTCTGATGAAGTTTCAAGGTTTCTTAAGACTGCAGGAGCTGTGTTCCTTGGGGCACAGTAACTGGGGCTGGCAGCTGCCATCCCATCATCTGGGCCATCAAAGTATCTACGAGACCTTTTCCTTCGTAATCACTTTGTTGCATAGCAACAATAATTTTGTCTCCAAGCTATTGATCCAACATAACATGTAATCCCTTCACACCATTAAAAAGGAAAGCATATGGCAGCTCTAGGCTGGGAACCACTGGCTTTTGAAGTGAGGGGCAGTTAATCCCCACTTAACCAGGGGGGGATGGAGTAAGCTGTAAGCTCTGTTGGGGCTCCGAGGATGCATTAGATGCCTGAGCCAATTAACCTGTGTTCTGGGAGAAGAGTCTGGTTCACACTCGTCCTCTCCTTCCTCATCTCTTCTCTTGTGCAGCTGCAGTCCATTCCAGGTGGGCTTTGCTGCAATAAGCACCCCTGTGCAGTGCCCACAGATCCCTGGGCACCCCTTCCCTCTGCAGCACTGGGCTGACATGGGGCAGCAGAGGGGGAGGGGAAAGCCCAGCCCCTGCAAACACCAGTTTCAGAATTACATGGCTGGAATTCCTCAGGCCCCTTGCTCATAGGGCAGTGGTTTGGTAGGGCAGTCGTCTGGCCTGATAACCTGGGTGGCTTTTTATACCCCTGAACTCAGGACTTTGGCATCTGAAACAGGATCTGCTCTGGGGTCATGAGTATAAAGTTAAGGTCAGAAACACTCAGGGAACTTTGAACAGAACACTTAGAGCTTTGCTCCCACTCAGGCCAAGTATTTCTCCCCAGCATGGGCACAGGATGGCACCTGGGGCTGGATCATCTCGCCAGGGTGTCTCACTGCTGCCAGAGTGTGCAGGGAGCCCAGGCTCCCATGAGTGGACTGCTAGATCTTCCCTGCATAAAAAGCTTGGTATCCACAAAGCAGCTAAATCCTCCTTAGGCCTGTCTTCATTTTTCTCACTTGCATATAGCACTGAGTGAAGTGTAGGTCCAAAGTCTGGGGTTGCTAATTTGAGCAGGATTTGGGAGGTAAGTCCTATGTTATTTAAAACAACACCTAAAAGAGTCAATTCAAGCTAATTTCCACACATCAAACACAAACTCACCAAACAGACTTTAAAAATAAAAATCAAAATAATATTGTTACAGTGGAAATGTCAGTGGAAGTGTTGCAGTGAATCAGGAGCCAGATTGGGATCTGAACATGCTGTGAGAGCAGAGCGGAGGCTTCCAAGTCTCTGTCTCCCAAACCTCTGTATGGTTTGCTGTCATGTACAGCACAGGCTGGAAAATAGCACAGCCTTCACCTAAAAGGTGTTTCTGTGGCTAGAGGAGTGGCTACTAATAATCCTTTCTTTTCTATCCTTTGAACAGTATTCAGGTTTTCAGCAAACAGCAGACAAGTGCTTTGTGTGTGGACACCTCATAATGGAAATGGTAAGAGACCTAAATCCCTGACACGGGCTAGCTCACTTTTCCTGTACTTTGGGGAGTGCACTGTCACACTTTGTGCTTTTTCCCTACCCAGGCTGGCATTGTGCCTTCACTGCTGTCAGTGCAGTTTTTGAAACAGTAAATGAAAATGCCTTCATGCTCTATTACTGTTGAGTACAAGAAGTTTGGCTTCTTTGCTACCTGAGATCATGGGAGGCTGTTGTCAGTTACAAAGAAATTGAATTTTAATACTAAAAGGGGAAAATACAGCACAACTTTGTATGAGAACATGGCAGAGGAACACAGGTTGTGCTCTGTAAGACTGTAGGTGACAGGTGGTGGAATCTGGGCTAGAGTGGAGAAGGACATTATCAATGTTCCTGAGGTTTGTCGCCCATTCTTTGACTTGCTTTATTTACCCTCTGTCACTTGCTCCATGTCATTTAAAATGCACTGTTGCCACTGGGATCTGTAGGGAGCCAGAAGCCAGAGTTACTTTTGTAATAAAAAAAATCAGAGGGCTACAGGTTGGGCCAGATACTGCTGGCATCATTTCAGTGGGGGAAAGTAGGAAGAGTTTAGTGTGCTCTTCCTAAGCAGAAATTCCTAAACAAAATGAAGTGGCTTGCACAACAAGGTGCAGATCCTGTACATATCTGTTTTCCTCTTGCCCTAAAGTGTGCACGAGCTTCAATGTGCCTAAAGAAGTAACTGCTGCATTGCACACACGGAGGTTCAGTAGGAGCTGGAACGGAGACCTCACTAATGAGGATTCTGGCTCGTATCCTGGCACCACTGGTTGGACAAGGATATTGTTCGTTTTAGCCCAAGAGCAAATTTCTGGGGTTGTGTCATGCTGGGAGGGGGAGGGGGATCCTGACTCGCATGCTTTGAGCTGGCCCTTAATTGCAGAGTCCCAGGCAAGAGTCCATAATGTCTTGTTGGTGCAGCTCAGTAGCTGGAAGCTTGGCAGGTGCTGGTCTGCCTTTCTCCCATCAGCAAGTGTGCTCTGGCAAAAGGAAACGGCTCTGGGAGCTCCAGGAATTAAGCAGTGTTACTTGGCTAATTCCTGTGGGTTCCTCCCTGGGAACGTGGCCCAGCCGTGCCCCTGAGCCAGCCCAGGGCAGAGCTGGGGCTGAGCTGGGCTCAGGGCAGAGCTGGGGCTGTGCTGGGCTCAGGGCAGAGCTGGGGCTGTGCTGGGCTCAGGGCAGAGCTGGGGCTGTGCTGGGCTCAGGGCAGAGCTGTGCTGGGCTCAGGGCAGAGCTGGGGCTGTGCTGGGCTCAGGGCAGAGCTGGGGCTGAGCTGGGCTCAGGGCAGAGCTGGGGCTGAGCTGGGCTCAGGGCAGAGCTGGGGCTGTGCTGGGCTCAGGGCAGAGCTGTGCTGGGCTCAGGGCAGAGCTGGGGCTGAGCTGGGCTCAGGGCAGAGCTGGGGCTGTGCTGGGCTCAGGGCAGAGCTGGGGCTGTGCTGGGCTCAGGGCAGAGCTGGGGCTGTGCTGGGCTCAGGGCAGAGCTGTGCTGGGCTCAGGGCAGAGCTGGGGCTGTGCTGGGCTCAGGGCAGAGCTGGGGCTGAGCTGGGCTCAGGGCAGAGCTGGGGCTGAGCTGGGCTCAGGGCAGAGCTGGGGCTGTGCTGGGCTCAGGGCAGAGCTGTGCTGGGCTCAGGGCAGAGCTGGGGCTGAGCTGGGCTCAGGGCAGAGCTGGGCTGGGGTCAGGGCAGCTGGGTAAGCCCTGGGCAGTGCCCCCTGTGCCCTTGGGCTGCACAGCCTCCACAGCAGCACGGCACAGGTACGAGCTGTTTCTGGCCAGGAATGGGCTTGCAGATCAGAGAGAGCCTGATGCCACTCACTGAACACAAAGCTACAGGGCTTCATTAGAGAGGAAAAAAAGGTTAAATTAAATTGGCATTTTTTCCTATGTGCCACTACTTATTTCCTGTTGATATAATCTTCATTCATAAAATCATCTACAGGGCCATGAGAGCTTGGGCTGTGGAGATTTTTCATCTTGAGCTTACTAGCATCTCCAGGCTGAGCACTGCTGCTAGCAGATGCTTTTGGAAATTACCTTCCAAAGGTATTTTTCACACCTGAAGTGAATGGAGTTGGTCCTATAACCTGTTGAGAGCTGCCTGAAGATGATGCTGTGGGCTTGGGGCATCCTCCTTAATGTCCCAGTGCCACACTGGCTGTTCCATACAAGGATGCCAGGAGGGAGGGGATCCATTCTGAAGTACCTCTAAAATGCAGTAGGGAAGGGCAGCATGGGAAAAGCCTGAGCAGGTGGATGAATCAGTATCCAAACACGTGGATACACATGGAATTTTATCAGAAACCAGTGGCCCTCTATGACTGAGCGATAACCAGCCAGTAACTGTGGTGGATTAGGATCTTTAATTAATAAAGGGACACCTCTGTAATTGCTTGTTTTGTTATTTTACTTTTTGAGATTGAGCAATGGCCAGTTTGGATTCTGTCTGTCACAGCCTGTTAAATTCTGTGCAGTAGCTCTGTATGCCATAATTTGTGTTTGGGATTTTCCAAGAAGTGGTCTGTGGAGCCGTGTTTAATTCCCACTGACAGTCCTGGCCCTGCAGAGCTGATGGGCGTTAGCCTGATTTTCAGCTCTCTCTCTTCACTGGGAGAGCACTGAAACCCACTGGAATAAGCAAGTCTGATTGTTTTAAGAGGCCCCTTGCTGACAGATCTGCAGAGTGGTAATTTCATCCCAAAGTACTTTTCTCACTGTCATTATTAGGAATGAGTGAGGCACAGCAGTATATGGGGGGGGCAGAAGTCTCATGTAATCCTGTATCCATTTATTTTGTTGTTTGTTTCCTAAGATCTTACAGGCCCTTGGGAAGTCCTACCATCCTGGCTGCTTCCGCTGCGTGGTGTGTAACGAGTGTTTGGATGGAGTGCCCTTCACCGTGGACGTGGAGAACAATATTTACTGTGTCAAAGACTACCACACGTGAGTCCACACACATGCTTGGAAAATTAGAGTAGGTAAATTATTGAGATATATACTCCCATTTGCTCAGATGTCCCTTAACTGCTGCTTTCATGTGTTGCATTTGTAAAGTATTTTAAAGTTTATTAAAGGGCACTTCATGGGCCCAGTGTGGCATCCAGTGGCCAAGTGAGGCTGAAAATCAAGTTGTGTCAGAGGATGCTTTTCTTGGGGGCTGTTATTTCAGGACTTCCAATACTAATTGTATCAGGCCAATTCTGCAAGTGGTGGAAGATCCTGCTGGCTGTTTCTGAGAGTTGAGCTTCTGGTAGTGCATGACACGAGTGCAAGCTGCGTTAACCAAGACTGGACAGTGCACATGTAATTAGCAGGCAGTGCTAGAATGACTTCAGCCTTACCAGACAAAAGGTTTAAGGGATTGCTTTTGGACTTCTTTCTGATCCTGCTCAAAGGCAGGATGCTCTTAGCTCCAGTCAACCAAAAGCTCAGCTTATGCAGCAAGAGTAACTCACCCTGAATGGACCCTGTTGGTGCCAAGCTGACCGTGCTATGAGAGCACAGAGTGTTGGCCCAGTGGTTGGCATAAAATGCAGCTGTGGGCCATAAGCCCAGCTGGTGTGTTTAGTGAGTGCATCCCAGCCATGAGCAGCCCCTGTCCTATTTAGCAGGTTATGGCTTTCTGATGTCAGACTGTGACAGTCTCCAAGTCAAGAGCTGCTTTGCAGGCGGTGCATCGAGTCTCTGGGAGAATTTGAATGGCTTTATAAAAGGAAGGAAAGAGAAAGGGCATGTGCAGGAAGAGGGCTGGATTCACTATGCCTGGAGGTCAGGAAGACCTAAGCAATAAAGCTGGGGCAGATCAGCCTCTCCCAAATCTCATTTTTGCTGAATACCATCAAAGAATTAGAGGTGTTTCAAATCCTGTGGATGTCCATTTTGCTGAAAACAAGGCATGATTAGAATAGCTCCTTTGGTTCTACTTTTTGAAGAAGCTTTCAATGTGATTTGAACACTCTCTTCTTGCACCCTAGGGTTTTTGCACCAAAATGTGCTTCCTGTAACCAGCCAATCCTCCCAGCACAGGTACGTGTTAACATGCACTGGGTCCCTACAGAAAACAGCTGTTGGCATAGGAACACTTCCTAAAAACACACCAGATGCTTTTCCTCCATCTTCCAGAATCTGTCCTATGTTAGATACTGTATTAAACACCGTTCAGCAGTAAAGTCACTCTCAAACCTTCCCCAGAGGTTGTAGTAGTCACACTACTTATGCAGCACAGGACTTTGTATCTTTAGGGTGCCTTCCAGCTCCTAATTATGCTGGTAGAAGTCTCATTTAATTGAAAACCCTGACTGGGGCTCCAACAACAACCCAAGCAGTAAAGCCCTTGAAACGACATCTGATGGTTACCCTGCCCCTGTGAGAAGCCCACACATTCTGTCATCCTGGGGTGGCAACCAAAGTGCTTAAAGGCATGGAAAAGGCAACAACAAAGTTGGCTAAAATGGAAGGCAGGTGAAACCTGCTTGCAGCTTCAGCCCCAGTGGTGTCAGCACAGTTAGACTTGGGCATTAAGTGGTGCTCCCCTGTGCTCTGCTGGGTGCAGGGCCCTCCAAGTTCCCATTGCTGAGGTCACTGACCAGCTCGTTTGTAAACAAGGGCCTCAGCTTGTCCTCTTGCCATGTTTATAGAGCCAGAGCTTGCCTCCTATAAGCTGCTGTGCCCCAGTAAAGCCTGTGGCTGGAGCCTCTCACATGCCCCATCACTCTGCACGTTACTCTCATTTGTCATTAGTGTTTCTCTTACTTGGCCAGGTCTCACATCACTAAAAACCTTCTAAAGGCTGGGCTAGAATTGCTTGTTCTGGTGGTGGGTTGTGAGGAGAAAACCCCCATGTAAATGTCCCTGAATTTGGATCTTACAAAATAACTTTTTTTTTCTTTTAAAGAAAGAAAGAAAGAAAAGGGGAAAAAAGGCAGTTGTCCTGCTGACTCATCTGATGACTAGCAGGAGACACTCCATGTTCTTTCCCAGGGAGGTTTCCTAGGTTAGTTCAAGTCTAGCAGTGCAGGTACTGACTTGCCCACTGCTTCTCAGACATAGTCCATGTCATACCTGCTGCTCTAACCACACCTGGAGCTGGAAACAAGGCAAGGCAACACATTTAATGAGCTCTGGCTTCAGAGGCTTCACAGTGGATCAGGAAGGGAGCCTGTGAGGTTACCAGAAGGGTATGGGCTGCTCTGCAGGGCCTGGGGCTCAGCCGGGAATTACACAACGCCCCTGCACCCACCCTCACGCTGAGGTTTTGGCCTGTGCAGGTAATTACCTGCCAGACTGGTATGTCAGTCCCTGTGGGCTGCACACAGTGACATGTGCATGTGCTAAAGAGCTGTGCAGCAGAGGGTTTGAGGGGAGTACAAGTCCTGGAAAACACACCAGGATGCCTACTAGGAAAAGTTACCCAATCAGCAGGTTTTTGACTGGTCACTGATTCAGATCCTGGGTGCCCTTGGAAAATTATTTCATTTCAAAACTAATTTGTCCCTTGAGGATGAAGTTTTGGCCACACTTCCCAAATGGCTTCTCCAGCTGAGATGTGTCAGAGACCCACAGTGCTGCTGAACAGCCAAACCAGAGGTGCAGGGCCGTGCACCAGGGGATGGGACCCTGAGCTGTGCTGTGCAGGGGGAGAGGGGATCCCCCATGGAATCAGCTCTCCAAAGAGCCAGGCTGGGCACTGAGTGACCACTGAGAAACGCTGTGTAGGCACCACTCTTACTCTGTCTGTGCTTCCCACCAGGGCTCCGAGGAGACCATCCGGGTGGTGTCGATGGACAAGGACTACCACGTGGAGTGCTACCACTGCGAGGTGAGCTGGGACCCCTGCCCGCCCCAACAGCAGCTCTGGGCAGGGCCTGACCCACTGCAGGGCTGTGCCTGCTGGCTCTGCACTCCTGGGCAGGGCCCTGCCCCACGGCTCAGGCGGGCAGGGCTGGAAGTGGGCTTGGGTTGGGTTCTTTACCCAATAGAATAACTGGGTTTGAGTGGTTGGGTTGGATTTTCTCAATACTTCCAGATGGGGAGAGAACAAAGAGTAGATGCCAGTTCTCTGTTTCCTCATCTCTGGATACAGGCTGTAGGGCTCTAATCTGAGCAGACTTGAATTCACATGGCCTGTGCAGGGAAGAACCCTGACGGGAAGGCTTTTTGGGGGATCTGATTTTTCCCTTCTGAATTCCTTACTAGAAAAGAGATAAAGATACCACTGACTGACTCTCACTTTTTGGGGAGTAGTTTCTTATTATGCAGGACATTTAAACATGTGTTGTGGCAGATCAATTTGTGGAATTAGTGCTCTTGCTTTGGAGAGGAGAGCTGAGTTCATCATGAGCTCTGCATCCAGGAACATGAGGAGGGAAACAAACTCTCTAAGTTGGGATCAACCGAAAACTTCCCTTTCACTGTAGGTCTGGTGCTCTGATATAATGTATGAATATCCACACAGAGCCTGACTTTTAGCACCAGAGGCAGCAGTGCAGCAATGCTGTCTTCACACACTGTTGTGCACAAGGTTTTACAAAGAGCCTTCTGATGGAGGGAGAAATAACAAAATTCAGGACATCTTGAAATGTTATGTCCCTAAATGTAAGGAAGACCCCATGCACTCAGCTGTCTCCTTCCAACAGAGACACCTGATACTCCATCCTTTTCTATTAATTTTTCAGGAGAAACTGGCACAGGAAATCGCAGTATTTTGGAGAGCAGTACTTCCCTCCTCCTTCTTCCCCCATCTCTTGCTTTGTGCAGGCTTCACCTCAGATGACAGCTCCCTCCCCTTCTCTCTTGACTTTATGCTAGAATGTCCCACTGGGGGTTTATTTTCAGTTCTGTTTCATTATTCATTTCCTCGTTCTCCTTCCCATTTGAGGCAAATCAGGCTGCCTCCACATCTGCCCCGAGAGGCAGAGTGCACTTATGTACAGAAATCAGGAGCTGGCCTTGTGTCAGCAGGGGTGGGTCACTGCCTCGTGCTCTCAGACTAGGCTGTCAGACTGTACAGCTGTCCCCAAATGCTGCTGGACGAGTTAGTGCCAGTATTTTGAGGAATGCTACGATGACTTCTGCATCCTCACCTGGTGGCCGCAGTCAGTGGTCAGGTTGGAACTTTTGCTGCTTTTCTGCATCGTTCGTGTGCAACCACTTCACTTCTGCAGAGAAGTTCAAGCAGTTACTCATCAACAGACCCCCAGTGTGGAACTGGAACCCACTGACAAGGTCCCTCCTTGCACAGAGGGAATTCCATTTTGGAAAGGCAAAGAGATGTCAACACTTGGCACATCTGTAGGGTGTCTCAAATTGGTAAATTCTAATTTTAAATCTTACATAAATGGCTATAAAATTATTACATAATATCTAGCAACACACAGAAAATTACCTTGGCAGAAACTTTGATTTTGGCCTCACTAAACTAACATTCCAGTTTTAAAGCTCACTTTAAAACCCATTTTCAGCCTTATTTCAGCATTGTAAAATTTGAGGATTTAAACTTGAGCTGTGAAAGGTGAAAAATCATTCTTCGTGTCCAATTAACAGCTTTTTATTCATTTTCAGTCTAAAATAACCTATATGCCCAATTTTTTCCTATTCCCCCTTTCTATTAAGTGCACAGATACAAATTTAGAATCTCTGGTTTCTCAGGACTGGTCACAGTAACAATTTTTAAGTATTTAACGTATTTGAAACATCAAAACTGAGCACCAAATTTCCATGATTTTTAAATGCCCTCAAGATTATAATGATGGCAGCTGAAAATCAGTATTGTTTCTGTTGCAGGCTATAGAACAGTAGCAGGCAGGATTACTGGTAGCTGCTTTTCTGTTTCTCTCTGTTCCTGTTCTGTTGTTCACCCACGTTGTCCCTGTAGTTATGTGCCAGTCCCAGAGGTACCAGCATTTCCAGTAAAGTTGGATAACTGGCCTTGAACTCTTTAATTTTTTTTTTAATTCCAAATTAGAGAAAGCGTAGTGCTGCTTCAGACATGTCTCATCTCCCCCCTTTTCCCCACTCCTCATTCTCTGCTTGTGCTCTCTCTGCTCTTGTGTTGCAGCATCAGCTCCTCCTCTGTTCTAACCCCTCCCACGTTGTATTTCTCAGGGTCGGTCCTTGCCCTGCTTTTTGGCCAATTTGCATCAATATTTATGAGCTGAAGAAGAGACTAGAACGGGAAACAGTGGTGGAAGAGAGGCTGGGTACTGCTCTGGAGTGCCCTGTTTGAGTTCAGGGATGTTGGTGTGGATTGTCAGGGTCCCCCCCAGCCTGTCGGGGTTGCTGCTCTGGAGGCAGGGAGGGAGCTCTGGGGTTGTGCAGGACAGGGCAGCAGTGCTGGGAGGTGCCCTGCCTGACTCCCTCACTAACCTGGGCTGTCTGTCTCCTCCAGGACTGTGGCTTGCAGCTCAATGATGAGGAAGGCCATCGTTGTTACCCCTTAGAGGGCCACCTGCTCTGCCACAGCTGTCACATCAGGCGCCTCAACATCAAACTGCCATCACATCCCCCTCCCAGCTACCCCATGCATGTCACAGAACTCTGAGGGACATTGCCAGGATCAATTGAAAGAGAAGACAAATATGTAAAAGTGACTTTCGTGTTCCTTTAAAGATGAGATTCCAGTAATAACCACCTAAACCAGCTATTTATTTTTTGAATCAGAGGTGAAGGGTCCTTTTTTGATCTTGTACATATGCATTCTTTTATCTAGACATTTTCACTGAGACACCATCTACTTGAACAAATAATTTACCACTAAACTGTAACTGTAAATGGCAGCATTTCTAAAACAATGGTACAAAGGGCTGTTCTGCACTCCCTGCTCACTTCCTTCAGTGATTTCACCCGAGTGAGGAGAGTAGAATTACTTTCCAAAAGTTAGCACCTTATCATATTGCAGCAGGCATGATAAGATAAATGCTAGCATTTTAGCTAGTTTTGGTGAATTCTGGTCTTAGAGAATACTTGGATTCCCAGCAGCAGTGGGGAGGAGGCAGGTGGGTGTTTGTAGCCAGGACGGGTTCAGCACAGGCTCAGCATCCTGTGAGGCCAGTTCTCCATCCTACAAGGTTCCACAGTCATCCAAAGACTAATTATTGGGCTTGTTCGAGAAGTATGGCAAGCACTTCATGTAAAACCCATGTTACAGAGGATTATCCCCAAAAGGTTGGCACGTGCAGGGTTAGCAGTTGCAGGGTGGCACAGCCCCTGGAATTGCTGGCTGGGTACAAGGTAGCCATGGTTTCCAAACTCACTCATATCAACTGGACCATTTGGCACTTACTAAAGAATTCATCTTTCAAACCTGTTTGTTGTTTAATAGGGTTAGCTGCCCCTTTCTATGCAAAAATACATTTGTCTTTATACGGTTTGTTTGATACAAGACTTCATCTGTTACCAACTGCTTTATGATTGTATGTTGAGACATTATTAAAGAAAGAGAGGGACAGTGGTTTTGTATTACCTTTTCAGCTTTGTGTTCTTTTCTGGATTACTTTTGAACTGATTAGGGGGATTGTCTTCATTGGAAAACAAAGTACAGTTTAACAGAAATAAGAATTTAGAGAGTCGGGTCATTGAAACATTGGTATTTTCCAACAAGTATTAGCTGTACATAGAATGTACACACTTCCATGTTTTGCATAAGCTTTTACAGTACCCTCAGAGCTCTGGGGGAAAATATATGTCTTCCATATAGGAAGTTAAATGAATCTTTTTTTATGGTTTGTTTTCTACCATGTGCTGGTGATTTACATGCAAATCACACATCTGTATGTCTAAAAAATTCCTTGTGTTCTCATGAGAATCGATCCAGCCTTCCTGAAGTTGCCATTTATCATTGCTGTCTTTAACTGTGTTCAAAATTGCAATAAAATAAAATTCTTCTGCTCCAGAGGAAGTGGAAATTCCAGAGCAGATTCACTGCATGTGTAAATGGGGACGTTTCCCTGCCAGTTCTCCCCACGCTGAGAATGGGAGCGATCGGGTCGGAAATGATCCCGTGTTCAATTCACCAGGCAGGCTGATGAGATGACTTATTTGGCAACACCATTGCAGTTTAGTTTCTTATGCTCCATTGACTTTTTGAAAGCCATTTGTGGTGCTCTTGAAAAGCACAAAGAGCATCCAATGGACACTAATTCCTAAGTGGAATAATTAACTCCCTTAACAGAACTTTTTGATAGTCTGGAATTTTCTTATGGGGGAAGGGGGGTGGGCAGGAAAAATTCCTGAGAACTATTTTTGTCTGTCAGTAAGGAACAAAAGGTACACTTCCTGAACTTTTGCCAGCCTTCCACTGGCCTAGATTAACCTGTCCTCCTGAATGCTTCTGGGCAAGTCAGATGCTCTTTTAAAAAGTCATTTTTTACTTAGTATATATCAGTTTATCAGTTTATAATTAACATATTTAATGTGAGCCCCAGGTTTTGGAGGAATTGCAGTGCAACCAGTAGCCCCATTTCTACACTGTGGCCCAAGAGGCCTGGCCTGCAAACCAGAGGCCAGTGGGTGCATGTGCACTTTGCATTTGCAAGCACTCTCTCTGTGTCCATAGTCAGCAGCCCAGCCTCAGGAGGAGTGGAATTGTGTGTGCCAGCAACGGCTAGAAAAGGGGGAAAAATTGGTTTAAACTGGGTAGTTAGGACTAGGTGAGTTCCTTGAGGTTATTACAACCATGGAAGATACCAGAGCTTCAGGATAAACTTTTAGCATCAGCTGCAGGGCAGTGCTTTCTCCTTTGAAGGAGCTACCTTGGACCACCTTTAGCTTGGAGGCATTTTCACTCACTTGTCTTTACAGTGTGTACTGAGGAACCCAAAATAAGGAAAGAACCATTAAAATGCAGAGAGAAGGTTTGTGTCTGTTCCTGGGAGCAAATGATCCCATAACAGTACTTGCTGGACTGGAAAAGTGCTTTGCTTTACCAGGAGAGAAGCAAAACCCCCAAGCTGAGAGTGGCCAGAGCTGGAGGTGACTGACCCTGGCACTTGGACCTGTCCTCTGCCAGGATCTTCCCAAGCACTTCACCTCCTTCCGGGGCAAGTTTAAGTTTCCAACATACTTTCCAAGGCACAGCAAACTCAACCATGTACATACCAGACCTTTTCTTCTTCTTTTTTTTTTTTAAACAATCATCCCGTAGAACAGAATAATATTTAATTTTATTTCTCATGTTGATCTGTGAGTCTCTTGTAGTTCTACACAGCTCTGATCTGTTAAGTATCACCAAAAGGTGGTATTTCAGTACAGAATAAGCAATTTGTTTAAAAGCAGAAAGCAGCAGTTGTTGTTCCAGTATTTTCTATAGACAGATGCATTCCATTACTGTATTATGAAGTACAGCTTTGCTTTTCCAACAGTTACTATGAAAGGTGGAGCTTGAGTGAAATTTGCCAGTTTGGAGTTTTGGTTTGATTTTTTTTCCCCCGCTCAAATCAAAGAGAAAAATAAAATCAAACCTAAGATAATGATGTGCTGTACTCTTTAGTGCAAGTGGCAGTTTCTGCACATTACCTCCTGCCTGGGAATTATGTAAGCGAGAAAGTTTCTTTCAGTGATTTTCTTACGGAGTATTCTTACCTGAAATCAGTTGAACACAGACGTAAACTTCCCGAGTTCATTTTATGATGTGATTGTTCTTCAGAAGCCTTTGCTGTACTTTCAGAATGTTTCCATAAAGTTAAAACAATAACAACCTGTTCTCATTTGCATCAGGACTGCACCTTCTCCCCTTGGGTGGGGAATCTTCCCAAGTCCCTGCAGCCCAGAGCTGTTGTGGGGATGCAGAGTCCCGTCCAGGGGAGGAGTGTTCCAAAGAAAGGACCAAAATACTTATTTGAAAACAAAACAAAAGAATGCACTCAGATAACTGACCTTACAGAGAGGGTTTGTTTGGGTTTCTTTCCTTTCCCTTTCACTTGCCTGCACGTGTGTATATATTTTGTAAGGTGGAGCTTCAAAAGGAAAACATGGTTAGAGGAGCTCTTTAAGACCAGAAATTCCAGAGTAGTAAAGTAAACCAAAGCTCTGAAGGAGACAAAAGCTGCTTTCTTGTGTTTCAAGAAAAGTTTAAAAGTTTGTGATTCATCCTGTAACTAATGCCGTAAACTAGAGTATATAATTTGACTTAAATTAAGTTTTCATTTGAGAAATATTTTCATTTTCTTTAAAAGAATATAGTTTTCTTCCAAGAACTTGGACCAACGTTGATTTTTATTTTGTAGGAAATATATGAATTCCCAGTTTGTATATCATGTAACTAGTTTACATGCTGAAAATATACATTAGTTTAACTATTTTTGTATATATATCCTTGTAAAACCTTTCAATGTGCTTCTGTCTTTTAGTCTTTAGAATTACTTGTGGTTTTGTGTTTCAGTGTTTGATTCCCTTGATTTTTGAAGAAAAAAATTGGGAAATGTAGATTTATTTATCTAAAGAAGAAGCAACTTGCTATCATCTTAAGTTATTTAATATTGAAGTCAGAAGTTTCATTTAACCTTAGATGCTATAATCTGCTTTTTTTCAATAAAGACATTTTGTAGTTATCTTTGTTTTTGTAGTTTGTTGTGCATAAGAATTTTATTTTTTTAAATCTAGGTGGGCACTAAACAATTTTCAGGAGAGCCTGGTATTGCCCACAGAAATGCCTGACTGATATTAATTGATTGCAGCTGCATTCATGAAAGGTTTTTGGTCCTCCAGTGCAAGTGTTACTAATTAAGGTCTAAAATATGCCCACAGCTAACGTTCTGCAGCTGCACTTAGAAAGGAATTTAGCCACTCTGGCAAGTTTTAATTAAGCTTTAACCAGTCTGGCTAGTTCACATGTAGGACAGTCAGTAGTGAGGGACATTTGCTTTCCAAGACTCCTGTTATTTTTTGGAGTGTTCAGAAGAGACTTGCCTGGGCTATGAACTTACACAGCTTTAAGCACTTGGACCTCGGACTGGGGAATTTTCTCCATATTCTTGCTGAGTCACAGGAATTCAGAAACTGTAGCCAGAGCTTTGATGGGATCAAAGAGATGCATTTTTTAGGTATTTTACCTTTCTGAAGCTTTTTGCCACTTCCTTGTCTCCAGTGTCATGGCACAGATGGAGCTTGGTCACATTTACCTTCCTCACCCCTTGGCCTTGTCGAGCAGAACGTGCATCAGTTCTGGCATCTTGTCTCCAGCTGTGGCCTGGGGAAAGAGGACAAGAACCAGTTTCTTCCTTGTTTCCTCATATCCAGTGGCTTCCCTTTCCATTAAGCTGGTCAGTCTGCTCTCCCTGTGACTGTTCTTCCCTCCAGTGACTCACAGAAGTCAAATATTCATGAGCTGCTATTCCGGTGTGCTGCCACCCTCCCATCAGAGAGGCCTCCCCAGCTCTGCCACCCTGGCTCAGCAGAGCCCAGATGACTTCACAGCTGGAAATAAAACTTACTGGAGGCTTTTCCCACAATGGCTATTTTGGCAAATTTTTCTTTCGCGCAGTCAGAATGGAAAGAGTTACAAATGCCCCAATTGTTTTAGGGACACTCGGTCTGCACTTCGGTGCTTTGAAACAGATGTGCCACACTTCTGTAGGGCCTTCACATCCATGCTATTTTCTCTCTATTTTGAAAAATTCATTCAAAATGAGCAATTCATGCCCTCCTTGAAGGAAAAAAAAAAGGCACAAAGACTGCCAACTCAAAGCATTTTAACAGGGCCTTAGCACATGGTTGACACAAATGTACTCAATAAAAATCTAGGACGTCTTAATGCAGCAAGAATTTATACCAACTCATAATCAGCCTGACTGAAAAGAACTTAAAATATATTGTGCCCCTTGTGGGCCTCCATGCAGGAAATCCATGCTGGAAAATGCCCATCCTTTCGTGGCAGGAAGGGGGTGAGTCAGGCCCGGCTCCGAGGGCTGGGCTGTGCTGGGATCGCTGGCACGGCAGCCAAGCCACAGCCCGGGTGTAACGGAGCTGTTGCACGACACGTGGTTGCTAAATCTGGCATGTAGATGTTTTGGGAGGACTTTGGCAGCCCTGCTCTTCCACCTTACCAGCCATGCCCAGGGCTGCACCCCTCACCTTGCAGCTATTGGCTGCTACAGGGATTCAGGTGATCCCAGGGCCCAACCAGAGATGTTTGGCCAGTTATGGAAACCATGAGGAGTATGGGAACTAGGCTGGGGAGGTGTCTTCAGCTCAAACCCCTGTCACTCAGCTTTTAGTCCCCACGGGGTACAGACTCCTAGAATAAATGAAGTTGGATGAGAAGTCATTTGATGCAACACACCACCATCAACACACACACTCAAACTATATGTGTGTATATAAAAATCATGGAATTGTTTATGTTGGCAAAGACCTCTGAGATCATCAAGTGCAACCATTAATCCAGCACTGCCAAGGCCACCACTGAACCATGTCCCCGAGTGCCACATCTACACAGCTTTTAAAGCCCTTCAGGAATGAGGACTCCAACACTCCCCAGGGCAGCCTGTGCCAAGGTTGGACAACCCCTTCCATAAAGTTGTTTTTCCCAGTTCCAACCTGACCCTCCCTTGGCACAGCTGGAGGCCGTTCCCTCTCCTCCTGTCCCTTGTTCCCTGGGAGAAGAGCCCGACACCCCCCTGGCCCCCCTCTCCTGTCAGGGACTTGCAGAGCCAGAAGGTCCCCCCTGAGCCTCCTTTTCTCCAGGCTGAGCCCCCCCAGCTCCCTCAGCTGCTCCTGGTGTTCCAGACCCTTCCCCAGCTCCATTCCCTTCCCTGGACACGCTCCAGCCCCTCAGTGTCTTTCCTGCAGTCAGGGGCCCAAACTGACCACAGGGCTCAAGGTGCAGCCTCAGCAGTGCCCAGTACAGGGGGAGAGTCACTGCCCTGGTCCTGCTGCCACACCATGGCAGTAGGCCTGGTGCCACTGCCCTTCTTGCCCACCTGGGCACACCTGGGCTCACGTTCAGCAGCTGTCAACCAGCACTCCCAAGTCCATTCCTGTTGAGAAGCTCTCCAGCCCCTCTGCCCCAGCCTGGAGCACTGCAGGGGTTGGTGTGACCCAGGTGCAGGACCCAGCACTACACCTTGTTGACCCTCACACTGTTATCCTCAGCCCATGGATCCAGTGTGTCCACATCCCCCTGCAGAGCTTCCTGCCCTCCAGCAGATCAACACTCCCACCCAACTTGATGCCATCACTGAATTTAGCTGAATTTGCTAAAACAAGGATCCCAGTTGGTGCTAACAACCTCATGCTTGGGGCAACTTACAGATAGGAAACTTTGAAGGAGGAACTACTAAGCAAGGTCTAGAAATAGTGAGAAGAGCTTGACATTGAGTAGGAGATACCAGTGTTCACTGGGTGTCTGAGCTGGACATGAAAATGTCACCCTCGAAACAGAGGGCATTGGGTTCTGGAATAAACTGCAGGTCACCCCTCAGTCACCACCACTGGGCTTATGAGCAGCTGAATTATGTATTTTAAAATGGAGTTAACCACATAATGTATTTTATGGAGTTAACCACAATTTTTAATAAAACTCAGAAGACAAAAAATATTTTCTTCCTGTTCAATATTCATTTGAGATCCTATCCTAGTGCTCAATACAATTCCCACCATCTTTTAACAGTGAGCAATCCCAAGTTCCCATGTTGTTTAAAACATACACTAAGAACTAGCTCATTTTGCACTACCTGCACTGTCCCTGTGCTGCTGGTTTCTGTCCCATCAGAAGACAACATACAGCATTAGAGAGTACAAATCACTGTGCTCACACAAAAAGCATAAAAGTACAGACTGAAAACTGCACGAAAAGTAAGAAGCCATGAGGAGATCTGATAGTGAAGTGATAAAATAAGTATCTATCCAGCAACACATTTAAGAACAAATTCTCAAAGGTTTGCATCATGGCTGAAAAAAAAATCTTCAACCCCCCCAGTTGTATGACATGTCTGGGAAGTCGTCACCTCAGAGAACATGGGCTGCATTGGTTAGTTACAGTAATTCAAGTGGTTAAGTGGTCTGTCCAAAAAAAACATGTTCATTAAAATTTTGGCACATTTAAGCTATGGCAGGAATGTTAAAGCCAAGTGATCAGTTAATTAGTCTCTGCTCTGGTGAGGCAAACGAACGCCAGAGACGCCCCTCGGTGCTCCCAGCACAGGAAGGGAACAGTGCCATGAGCATTTCCCAGCCCGTGTGAACGGGCCTGGCACTGTGAAACCAAGGGGCTGTGCTGCCTCCTGCCCCCAGGGAGACAGGACAGGAAAGGAAATCACTGTGCCAAGCTGTGCCTTTTACCACCTCAGTCCTGCAGCTGAAAGCTTCGTGAGTCAAGTGTGCCGAGCTTGGCAGAGGGGAAATAAAGCAGTGATAAATTCTGCTCTGTTGAGGTCAGGTATGGTGTGGCTCTGGTCTCACCTCAGTGTCTTCACCTGAAGTTTTCAAAAGCTCACACACTTTGTGTAATGATGGATACAGCAACAGGGTAGGGAAGGAAATTAAAATGGCTTGTGTGGCAGGGTGCAATGCCAGGGAGAGCAACAAGACTTATCTGCAGCACCTGCAAGCCACATGTTTAACTGCACTTACCTCCAACAGTGGACATGGCTCCCCAAAAAATTTTTCCACAGAGCTTCTTTGATGAGGCAAAAAGAGGCCCCAGTGTCCTGCAGCAGGCATTGCTGACTGTCTTCCAAGAGGATGGTGATGGCACTCCTCCACACCTGGCTGTGCCTGAGCTCACCTGGGAGTTGATCCTTTTTCTCACTTCTTCCTACATCAGAAAAGAACAGGAAAAAAAGCATCACAGCTTTCTGCACCATTTATTTTTCCACTCCTTATCAGGGCATTTCCCAGCATGGGAGCAGAGGAAGATGGCCAGGGCTGGGGACCCTCGACGCAGGCCCCTTGCCGGTGGTCACTGTCACACAGGAATCCTTTTGGAAAAATGGCAAGTCTTAGTGCAGCAAACATTACAGTCCCTTTAGACACATTCTATTGCTTCTAGTGATGTCTCATAACTTGGAATAGTTAATTCACTACCTACACTCCTCACTCATAAAAGCTATAACTGCAGTTTATTTGGCTAACTGTTCTTTTATCACCCCAATATACCTCAGTTAATGGTAAAAGTCAGACACATGCAGCTGTAGTAAGATCTGCCTTTACTTGACTGTAAATACTATTTCATTCTCTATTTAAAAGAAAATATTTGCAACAAAGATGTCTATATGGAAGAGTCCATGAATGCCTCTGAAATAGAGCAGAAGTCCTTAAAAATTGTGCTGTTGCATCTTTCAAACAGAATCAGAAAAGAAGGAAGGTGGAGCAAAACAAAGTTTTCTTTAAATGTTTCTTATTTTATTCTGCAACATACAGGAGAAAACCTGCTATCCCAAAGGCTCTGGCAGCTGCCAGACAATGCTTTGATAAAACATACTGGATTTCATGGTATAATTTAACTGAATTTTTTTTTTGCATTAATTGTAATATCATCAAACGTGAAATCTTTTCGTTTGCTGGTGAGCCAAAAGATACTATGAAGTTGGGCACCTACTGCACTGCAGTCAGTAATTTCCATATCACCTTTCCCAAAAATGTTATGGCTTTATTGGCACCTAAGGATGTCTTGCAGCAGGAATGTGCTTGCAGGCTTAGCAGGCAGAGTCAGGGAGCACAGAGGAGGTACCAAAAGCTGCTGTTTGGCTTGAGCTGGATCTTTAACTGCAGTTTTGTTTCTAAACATGCAGCCCAAAGAAAGCAGCAGTACAGAGGGTGCTGCAGAGGCTCAGCAGGGCTTCCACAGGGAACAGGACTGTGTAACGTGCCAGCTGCCAGCCCTGTGTGCAGAGAACAGCAAAGCTCTTGCTGTGGTGCATGAGCAGTCTCTGGGTGCTTCACCAAAATCTCTCCAGTTTTACTATCACTACATGTTGTCCTTTGTATCTGCTCGTGGAGGGGGCAAAGCTTTGTTCTTACAGCACCTCCCACCTCGAAAAAGCCCCAATCCCATATATATGAACTGACTGTCAATACTATATTCAATATATACAACTAATAAATCCACATGTAGAGCTGTAAGTGGGCTAAAGGGCTGTTGTGTGCAAAGTTCTCATTTTAGAGTGAATCAGGTCACATCAAATTCACTGACAAAGGGTTACAGAGCATTTTGTGTTTCCCAATATTACTCTTTGGAGGCAAGTACCACTTGCATGTACATAAGCACATTTCCTCTCACTACCTGACAGTAGCTGAGGTAAAACAAAGGTGGACAAAGGGTGGGACAGGCAGAGGTGACCCAGCCAGTGCCTGGTTTGAAGAGCAGATGGTCACTGCTCAGCCTCCTGCATGGTGCCAAGTGCACTGACTTTGAAGGAGATGGGAATGTCACCAGAGGACCTTTTCCAGCAGAAATATCAAAGTTACTTCAAATCAGATACCCGTGAGGAGCATCCTCAGTCCTCCCCAGTGCTGCCTGGTGGGCCCAGCAGAGCCAGCTACCAAGCAGGCACTAGAAAGGCAAGAACAACACCTCTCCTCCTGAAGGGCCATTGGGATGGCTCATGGGAGCTGAGGGCCAGCACAAAACCTCAGCAATCCCCCCACACTGTGTAAATGACCCTACAAGGCCTGACAACTGCTGTGCTGGGTTCCTCACCTGGAGGAGACCAGTGATGGTTGTCTGGGAGGCTGTGGAGGAGACTCTATTGCCCTGCCTCTGCTGTGAACTGCAGTGAGCTCCACTGAGTTCCACCACAGCAAGGCCAGGTTTAACTGTGCAGCTATCTCAATTATGTGTTTTTTGTGGTTTTTTTTGTTGTTTTTTTTTTTGGCAGTAGAAGCTTCTGGAAGTCACTAAAAATAAGTTTTTGTTTGGGTTTTTTAAAACTATTCCAAACCACATTTGAGCCGTCTTTCAGGATGGCACTTCCCCCTTGTCCCTACTTGACAACAGATTTGTCAGTCATTAAGAATGCTCTGCGTGCACAGAAATATCTCGGGTTATTTTTCCCATAATCAAAAGCAAACAAATCCCAGAGCAGCCCTGGCAGGCCCCTTCCGGCCGGGCCGCTGCCCCCAGAGACCCGCCCGGCTCGGCCGCTGCCTGCAGAGGGCAAACACGTGGGGCAGTTCGCTTGCATGGAAAATGAGACTCTGAAACAAACTGACCTCCCCCCCCCTAAAAACCCCGAGCTCCAGCCCCACTATTCTCCATGACACATATTCCAGGCTGGTCATTCAGAGCTCTGTGAGTGGCTTGGGCTGCACGAACCAGCAGAGCACAGAGGGCGTCCCCCACTCCCCTCGCTGGCAGCGCCAGGGGATGTTCCCTGGGCAGCGCTGGGAGCTCCCACCGCCCTGCAGCCCCTCCCGGGCACGGCAGGTCCAGCCCAGCCCCCTGTGCTCAAGGGCTTGCTCCTACATGGCCCTTCCCGATTATAGAGGATTGGCATTTAGAAGGAACTCCAAAGTTATTTACCTCATTATCCTCCTTTAAATCCCTCCCTAATGCCCTCCTCTGCTGTTATGGCTAAATGAGTTTTGCCAGTTAGAGCTGGGGACATGCCATGCCCACCACCTGTACCCATCTATCCCACTGAAATTTGGGCAGTAAGTTTCTGAGGGCAAAAAGCTGTTTTTAATTACAAGGAAGACAGTCTTGCAATTCTACAAGTTTATGAGTAAACACTAGCAAATCTTTCAGTATTGCCAAAATCTTCCTGGCCTAACATAGCAGCAGTTCTGCTATAAGAAGAATTCCTATGTGTAGCACTGGAAACTGCCCTTATTAAAAAGAAAAATATAAAAAAATATATTTTAGCCGTCCTTAGCAGTACCATTCCTGCCGTGGGTTTGTGTTGCTAAGTGTAAATGAAAGGGATTTCATAAGCAGTTTGTAATAATTTACCCAATTAGTCTTTTGCTTTCTCTGTCCATTTTACATAACACTGGTGAGAAAATTGCTAGCCACTATCTAGAATTGTTGAGGAAGGCTTCTGGAATGCTTTGCATTCCTGGGATGGGGACCTTAGCAGAGCCCACTGTCTGCACTCGGAGTCTTGGGTCTGCAAGGTCAGATGAGTCACTGCAGCGTCTCCTTTTCACGTCTGATCAACTGTGCAAAATCCTGGGGACAAATACTCCTGCACATTACTCTTATGTCCTGGGGATCTTCATTCAAGAGCATTCAGAGAAAGCAAGCATGAAACAAGGCTGCAAAGTGACATCATTTAAGAATTTCAGCAGTTACAAAAAACATCTGGGGGCCTAAACCAGCCTTTTGCTACCGACATACAGTACCCAGCACAATGGAGACCTAACGTATTATTGTGCCCTAGACTTAGTGGTTTAACAAACAATTTGATTCTAGCAGACCTTGTAATTCATTAGATATCTCACCTTATGCATTTACAGCAGCTTTGAACATCCCAAGATCTTTAATCCTCAGCGAGGCCTCTTCTCTTAAAATACATATCATCACACTGGATGTGCCACCATGAAAATGTAAAATAAATGCTCTGTGTCATCATGGTTTTCAGTGTGGGGTTGCATGATCTACACTCCAGAGAGCCCTGGAAAAAAAAGGAAAATTGCAGTAGCTCCGATCACTACAGAATATTCCAAAGGTGAAGCTCAAACACACAAAGGATCTCAGTTGAGAAAGGTTCTTTCACTGCTGTTCACTGCAAAGGAATAACTGAGCATGGCCAAACCCCTGCTGCATCAGCCTTTCTGCACATGGGATCCACAAGCCACTGCACCAGGATTTTATATTTATGTTTAAGCCAAAACCTAGTTCTTGTTGTTTGCTCATGAGAGGGCAGGGAATGGGCAGGGAAATGCACAGAGACTAAATCGTGGCTGAGAAAAGAGCAAGGAGAGAAGACAGTGCTGCGAGAGGTGAGGAAAACAACAGCCTGCCTTTCATTTGGAGACTAATTGCTTCTCTGGGCTGGGCTTCATGAAAAAACAACAGCTGAGCATGGCTCCTGAGGGGACTGTTGGCCTTGGCAAAGCCACTCAGCCCACGGGCACAGCCAGGTCTTAGGACAACTTAATCCTCTCCAAGCTTGGTTCATCAGCAAAGCTTGGCACATCAGGGCACCTGAGGATCACCAGAAGTCAGGGACCCACTGCCCTGTGTCCCCTGGGGAGTGGACACCCTCCACCTAACCCTCCTCATGTCCCACGTGGAGCACCCCGTGGCCTGCGAGTACCATGAGCATTGGAAGGATGAGGACCAGATATTACATATGCAGACTCTCTCTTTAATGCTCATATTCAAGCCTCTAAGCAAAAAGCAGCAGCAGCACCACCAGCCAACTGCAGCAATCACAGCCCAGTCACCAGGGTCACTTCTGTGGTGGGCTCCATGCCCACCTCTGCTCCACAGAGATAAGGGTGTCTGCAGCCAGTGACAAATAAAATGCCTTCATTCCTTGCTTTCCTAACGTCAACAAGATCATACTGAAGAAGAGGTGTGAAAACACAGAAGCCTTTCTTTCCATGAGAATGGCCCACTTCCCAACTTTTAAAATGCTTGTGCACAGCACACTGCAGAATGCCACACAGCCACCTAGTGCTGGGAAAAAATCACCTCCCCACATCTGTCACTGTCCTCTGCAGTCCCATAAGTGCATTTGAGACCAAGTGTGCAGCAAGGAGGAACAAAAGGCGAGTCTCTGCAGAAGTCATGAATGTGCATTTCCAGTTATGGGCAGCAGCAAGTGTGAGAACAAAACGGCTGGTGAACTGCCCAGGAAACGTGCTTTTATCCTGATAAAGACAAAGGAAGGCACCCCACAACAGATATGACTCTGGATTCTCCCATGGCTCTTGTCTGTGGCACTTCTCTGCTGCTGGGTTAAGTATATCTTACTTATTTTTAAGGGTATCCAAGCTGCCCACCCCACTGTTGGCCCTCTGTCTTACCAAACATGTTGCTCTCTTCTCTTCCTAACAGGGAACTACCAAGATTTGCTTCAGCCAAATCCATCTCATTCCCCAGCAATTCCTTGCCGTGACAGGACTGAGACTGCCTGTCCTCCATCTCATCGTGGCTGGAAAATGAAAGCATAGGATGCTCCTTCCGAGTCACTTGTTCCTACATTGCCCTCCTCCCATGGTGGCACAGGCAGAGGAGCAGAGCAGGGAACCAGTCTGCTTTAAAACTGTTCCAGAGAAGGAAAAAAGAAAGACAGAAAAAAAAAAAAGGGTTTGCATTCAGGCAGCTCCATTGCCTGGTTCCTGCTCCCTGCACGGGTGACCAGATGATTGTGCCAGCAGGACACTGGGGTAGCAGCAGTGCAAGGGGGTGGCCTGATGTCCTCAGCAAACTGCAGCCCGGGCCAGCACCTCTGCCCCACCACAGCCACAGACCACCAACAGGAGCCGGGAATTTGCCCTGCAATGCCTCCATCAGGGCAGAACCCTGATCAGAAACGGGTTAGTTACTTCATACCTTTCAGTATTCTCCATAGCTTTTAGACTAGTTCCTTGGAAGGCAGTAGAGCTAACCCCACACATGCCACTTGGATGGCAGTTTGGAATATCCAACTGGATTGGGTTTTTTTCCCCCTTAGAATCTGAAAACATTTTGCCGTGCAGCTGGCTAACCAGGTCTTAGAGGGATATGGTTTCTTGTTCTCTTGCTTATAAGGGAAACTTGAAACAAATTAAAATTATATTGGCCTCGTACTAAAGGTCAGCGTTGTGGGGAAAGATGACTTGTTCGGAATTCAGTCAGGAAGTTTAACACAAATAATCCAGCTTGAAGTTCTGTGAGAACAAGTCCCAGCCAACCAAAAAAAAAAAAAGAAAAAAAAAAAAAGAAAAAAAAAAAAGAAAAAAAAAGAGTGCTGATAGAACTAATTTAAGTACCAAATCTCTCCTTTCCAAGCATTTTTTCCACTGATAAAGCCAAAGGCTTTTAAAGAAGCCATGTGAAAAATTATTTAGCTAGGTGTGAAAGAGACATATATTGGTACCTTCCCAGATAAACTCAGGCTTTTATCAGGAGACTTGAGCAGGAACAAGCAGGGGAAGGAACGAAATGTATTGTTGTGAATTGCTGTGAAGATGGACTGCACAGCAGAGTATCACAAATACTTGTTGTAAAGCATTAGGCTGCCTCAAACTATTTAAACTATTTTAGCAAATTGTTCCTGCCATGAAAAAGGGAGAAGAGCTGATAAAACCCAACAGTTATTTGCAAATAACTAATTCTTTGTTAGTGAAGAAATGCCTTGCAGTTGTACAGATGCCTTCTGTATCTGTAAAGCAACCTTTGCCTCTCTGAGGCTACATCATGAACTACATTTGGAAGCATTCACGACTTACCCTGAAGTCTTTCTGGGCTGTCTCTATTCTATTCCCACCAGAAGCAGGTACTAGAATTTGTAAAAAATAGTTGGTGCTCTACGTCCACATCACTGCCAGCCTTGAAGGGATGCCTTCAAATAGAACTAGTGAGCATTTCTGTTTTAGAGCATACATATGTGTTTTATGGATGTAAATACTTATGTTCAGGTGTTTCTTAATAAAGCCCATAGGGACACAGTTGGTCAGGAGATCCCTTCCCAAACTGTGGCAAGGAGAACACGAGTAGTTGATTCCTCACAGATCTGTACCTATGTGGTAGGTCTGACTGAAGCCAGAGGGGCTATAAAAGCATCTGCATCCGAGGATCCAAATCCAGACTCCACCAGTCTGGTTTTGTGTTTCTGGCTGACTAAAAGCTGCTACCAAGAAATGAGCCTTTCCATGCCCCCCATCCTTTCAGAGCATTCAGCTCCATCAGTAAGGGCTGCTCACATCAAACTGGTTGTATCTGGGACTAGGGGAACTTTAAAACCAAAGGAGCTGCAATCTTCCTGTGACAGTCTCGTCACCCAGCGAGCCTGGAGTAGCCAGTGACAAAACTGTCCTGCAGATAGGAACAGGCAGGGACAGACCATGTCATTCTTAAAAGAATTCAGTGCATTTCCAGAGCTGCTGAGCTGCAATAATAATCAATTCACTTGCAAAATCCCGTAGTAAGCCTTAATTCAGTTTCTATGCCTGAATCTAACACGACAGTGGACAACCTGCCAAATATTAGTAATAAAAAAAGCCTTCGTGTTTGTAGACAAACACTTGGATAATTTTGCAGATCAGAGAGTTACTGTGGCCCACATTTCACCAGTAAACATGTGCTTTATGAATACCGGCACACTGTTTTTAGCACAATTCACACTCAAGCCTTTCCGAAGATGTTTCTGCTGTGTTACCTGCACAGCAGCTCCCTCCCGCCCGGTCCTGCAGGATCGTGACTCGCTGCTGCCCTCTTTATTCCACTGTGGGCTCCAGTGCAGGATAAACACAGCAGCGCCAGGAATCCTTCTCCACTCAGTGACTCAGTCTCCATTACTTGACTATTTGTCCTGTCTTCTCAGCAAGAATAACTTGGAGAAAGTTACGCTTCACTCAGGAAAAAAAAACATCCCCGTAGTCCAGGTTGGGGAAAATACAAAAGCACGACTGACTCACCCAGTGCTCCCTCCCAACAAGCAACAGGATGTTTTGCCACCCAAGCTGTTGTGCTGAGCCCATTAACATGTGGCTGTTTGCTTTCGGCTCTAATGAAGCATCAGCAAATGGATCACAAATCTACAGCCTCTCTCTTCCCGTCTGTATCTGGGAGGCAGGTGCAGCCTCAAGGAAGGTTCACAAAATGGATGAGGATGTGACAGATTTGTAAACTCCCAGGCAGCTATCTGGAGAAAGCTCCTTGCTGCCAAAAATGTGCACTTTGGAACATCACTGAATGTCTTCTGTGTTTTCTTTCATTCAAGAGAAAGGATCAGAAGGACATCAGAGAAATATTAAATGTTGCAGTGTTTAAATGAAAGTGCCGGCCCCAGTGCTCTTGCTCCAGCTGGTGAGCAGGGACAGACACCTGCAAGTGCTCTCCCACAGCAACCGTGCTGTTTTCTAAGGAATTTTTAACAGTTATTTCAATGGGACCCCCCCCCCAAATCTCAATTTCCCAGACAAGGTTACATAATAAAGTATAACCACAAGCAATCCAGCTCTGCCTTGAATGGGAGAAACATTTTTCAAATGGAGTTTGGAAGGTTAATTCTCCTGTACTATTGAATTTAATCCATGGTCAGCTTATTTTTTGGCAGTTGATTTCATTGGGATTTTTTTTCTGTTTGCCTCGTTTCTCAAACCAGCAAAAATTAAAAGATTCCTTAACGTGTCATTTTTAATGTTGAACATTAAAGACAAACGTTCCTTTTGGCCAAACCCACAAAAGTTCCTACAACTCTGCTCTTCACTTGTAAATAAGAGTCAGATAGTCTTTTAGTTATTCTGTTTGATGATTAAGTGTACAATGTAGACTTAATGTACAAGGACAATGTACAAAGTAAGAAACAGCAACACTAACCCAAAGAGTAAAATTCATCCCAAATCTTCATTTATGTATGTAATGCCAGCAAAGCCCTTTGGCATGACTGTAGCACAACAGCAACCCCGCTTTTATGCCCTGAAGAAAGAAAGGTTTTTCCAACAAACCTGTTAAACTTCAGCCAAATTAAACAATGAGGAGGCCTGTATGTTTTCTTGTTCTTTGCCTGTGTATAATATCTATGAAACAGAAAATTAGACTATCAGAGATGTCTTAAGTGGCATGTTAACACTGAAAGACAATGACAACAAACTTGATGCAGCAGAGTATTTTGGGTTTCCCTCAAAACCCTCTTTCTCCAAAACAGGATATCAGGTAGAGTCCCAAAGTATCAGCTGAACTTTAAGCCAATGAATCATGCCATAAGCAACCAGAACAACCACCATTGCTGAGCATCAAACCCTGGCAGTCATCTCCTGAGCAGCAGAGAGCTCAGAAGGGGATGGTGCTCAGAAACAGCAAGCTTGGAGTTTGCCACTCATAACTCATTACATCTCACAGTCCCACAGCAGAGCACGGTGATCCAAAACAAGCAGAGGCCTGAATGAATGCATTATTAAGGATTTAATAATTACATTTAATAATTTAATTTAATGAAGTATTTGTCCAACTCTCCCCATCCACCAGGTGCAGGTGGAGCTCCCAGTTGGAGCAGCAGGACAGCTCCGTGCAGCAGCACCTCCCTCCCGTCCTGCTCCAGCCAGGCCCCAGTGTGACAGCAGGGACACAGAGCAGCTGCCACACTTCACTTACTCTCCGGGGTCTGGGGGAGTCCCCCCTCAGTGACTCCCTGCTCAATGTCACATCTACCTTTCAAGCCACTCGGGGCTTTTAAAAGTCCCCGGAGCAGCAGCGGGGCATGAAAGGGGGAAACAGTAAACGTCCTACTCCCAGACGACTCTTGCAGTTTGTAGGGTATTTTTTTGCCATCTTAGAGGACTAAAATAGATCAGAAGGCATGTTTTCCCATCACTGCCCCTCCCCCACCGATTACTAACAAAGTCTTTCCATCGTTGTGAATGCTTCACAGCACTCATGATGGGTTTTAAATAAATAGATAAATAAAGCCTAAGGGACACCCCCCTCCACATTCATTTTTTGCCATAGCCACAGGCTCTGAAATGATACAAGGGCAGGAAAAGGAATTCAAATGTATACACAGAAGTCTATATGACTACAGCTTAAATACTTGAAAGCACAGCCCATGAGAACACTGACTGCAGGCTCAAGAAATGAGCTGCATGTACAAAGATTTCAGTTGCTGAGTCAGACTCCGGATGAGGTTTTAAGAGCTTCAAGGCTCTGTGCTCAGGTGCCTGCCTGCTTTATTTTCCAGCTATTGTGTCTGTTATTCTGTGCCATGCACACTGGAGCCAAGTCAAACAGCCTTCCTCTGGCACAGATCCCTTTGTGCAGGAGAGATGGGCCAAGGTAGCTGTGACAGACACCTGATTGCTCCTCTCCCAGCTCCTCTGCCTGCCCTCAGGAGGAGCCCAGCCCTGTGCCCATGCCAGGGGTGCCAAAACCTGCCAGCCAGATCAGCTGGAGCCACTGCTGCCTGCTCACCTGACTGTGCCTGAAGGTCCTTGCTGACAACTGCCATCATCACTCATTTCCAGGGGTCCCCCCCAGCCCCAGCCCTTCTCTTCCCTTCAGATCTTGGTGCACTGTCCCTCCTGGAGGTGACAGTGAGCCCACAGCTCGCCTCCCCAGCAAGGTCAGCAATGCTGAACCCTGTTTCCACCCAGAGGACCCTCTCTGTCCATGCACAAACCTTTGCTGACCTGAACTATGTGTTTACTGTTTTCTTCCTTTGCTTGTAGCACACCAATATGATCATAGTGCCAAAAGCAGCAAAGGCTTATATCACCTACTGTAACTTTTTGGAAATGGGATATTTCTGGTAATCCAGCAGAACACTCTGGTTATTTCCTGGGAAAAAGTCTCCCATATCTCCCACCTGGTTGTCTCTGAGGGTACAGGAACAGACTGCATGTGCACATCATGGCTTAGTGTGCAGGAATCAGTGGTGTGCCCCATGACAAGGTAACTCAATTCCCCAAGGCTGAGTGGGAAAGCCTGGAGACAAAATGGAACGGTACAATCAGTAATTTCCAAATACACACCCCCACCCCCTACTGGGTTTTATTTATTTCTGCCTGCTCGACCTTCTGAAGGCACTCTACACCATGTAGATGTTTTTATGAAGTTAAAAAAAATCATTGTTAAAGAGAAGAGTTTAGGAAAGGTCCCAGGGATGTCCTCTTCATGGATCAAAGCATCACTGGTGAGTATTTGACAGTGGGTAAATAATTTCTGAGCAGAAGCCCAACTGCTAATTTTATATGAAGTTTCTTGCAGGAACTAGGCCTCCTGATTTCCCACTGGGAAAAGAAAGACTTTTTGCTGCCTGGAATCCAGGCAGCAATAAAGCTGTTGATCTGTAGACTTACCCAGGTAATATTAAACACATACCCATCAAAACAAAGCCAAACATGGGTTACAGGGCTCTGGCCAGCAGAGAACTGACTCAGGGACAGCAGCATTTGTACCCAGCATTCATCACAAGGAGTTAAGTGGACAAACAACAGCTTACAACCATGGTCACAGAGTTCCACTGGGAAGGAGGATGTATGGGCTGTATTTACACTCAGGACCAAGAAAGTACTGCAGCTCCACAAGTAAACCTATCAAGCTGATATTCTGAAAGAAATTAAATAGATGAAACAGTTTCATTCCAAAGAACTGCTATTAAGTTTTCTATGAGGAGCAGTAAGAACTCTTTCTCTCAGGAAAAAACCTCCCATAATGTCACAGGACATTTTGCCCAGGCCTGCACATGTACTGAAAAGAATTCTCTGCAATCTTATTATGGCTACATGCAAGCCAACAGCAAACCTCAGAGCTGAAGAGTCAACAAAATGACAAAAAAAAAAGATGAAAACTGCCCTTTGAAACTTGAGCCTCTCTCCAATTCTGTGCAGAACAAATTTCCAAAGTTGGGATTTCCAAAATGAGTAGGGCTCAAAGTGCAAAGAGACATTTGTTTCCAAGTCTTTTTGTGGATCCCACAGATGCCTGGTGTGCTGACATAGTTTAAAGTTTTGAAGGGAGGCAGAGTGCAGGTTCCTGAACCCACACTCATTCACCCAGCACTGCTGAGGAGTGGGTACAGGGACAGTATTGAACACATCTGCTCCTGCCTTCTCTCACTGTCTTTCTTTGAGCAATTTGCTTAATCCCCAGTAACCCATCCACAGAGCTGAAACAGGGGTTTCTCTCCCCTCTTTCCATCTCCCAGGGGTATCACAAGAAATAATTTGTCCATGTGTGTGCTGATGGACTCTCTGGTGATAGACACTAGGGAAAGATTTAGAAAGAGATGTTCGAGGAGAGGGAGAAAAAAACCCTCTGGATGTGTAAACATATAATATTTAGTACTTATATTTAGTACTTGTATAAATCCAACTTTGTCTAACATAGGACTTCTACTTAATAAACATAACTGTAGTGGGGTTTCTGAATGAACTGAACTACTACACAAGGTCTATGTGGGTTTTCCTTGCAGAATTCCAGGGAAGGACTGTACTTCCCATGACAGTATCCCCAGCAATGCTTGTGAAATAATCAAGAGGATGTTTTGCACGGGACATTTATTCCCTCCCTAAGAACAATGATGAGGGTAAAAGAGAGCCAGTCAAGTGGACACAAGGACTATTGCAGCAAGCAAACTCTGAGTGAAGTTTAACCAAGGTCAAGATCTTCTTCCCCACTAGCAGAGACCCTCACAAACCACATATGAGCATCACACAGCTGATACTTAAGGAGGAAGGATTTCTGGTACAAATCAATAAAGTTGTAATACTATCAGCAAATGTTAGAAGTGAGACTCACAGGAAGTTTCTGTGTGTGACAAAGCCTTGGTGTGGGTTTCCCCAGGACTGCTGGCCCTGGACACCAGCATATCCCTGCTGCTCCATCCCTGAATGGTACCCTTCAGAGAGTGGTGTCTTGCTGAAGGCAAATGACACCACAATAACCTGCAAGATGGCTCTTCAACACCAGCAAAAAAATAGAGTTGCCCCACTTAAAACCATAATCACGACTTAAAACTGGCTGGGTAACACGTGCATTTACTTTACTTCCAAGGGATGGACAATTTAAGAGCATTACAAGTCATTCATCTCAGGGAACCCCCCCAAAAAAGAGCAAATTATAAAAGAGTGTCTGGGGAAGGCATTTCTGAGCTTATCTGGGACAGGTTTTAGCTATGATTAGTCACTGGTACACTGTTTTTATCATCCCACACTGCTTTTTACCTCAGTCAAGAACAGTTGACAGAGCCTGACAAGGCATAGTTGAGACAAATCCCAACATTTTCTGCAGTACAAAATTTGGTGCTATTATTTCACATCTATTTTCTTTACTGTTTTCTTGCATTAATTCTTCTCCTTGCATATCTTCAGATTCACTCTTTCAGGAACCAGACTGGTCAGTAATCCTAATCTCAGTCATTTCCCAAAAAGGCCAGCAAAGCAGAACAAAATCTCTTCCTTGACATTTCCAGTGGGGAAGACTCCAAGGAACACAAGGCTTGTGGGAGAGAAACACGCTTATACAGAGGGGGATGACCAAGGTGATTCCAGTCAGAGCTCCCAAAAAGCAGCTGAGCACCGTTAAGTCCCCCCCAAACCACAGCCAGGGAAGAGCCAGCTCCAGCTCCAGAGCTCATGAGCAGCTTGACTCAATCAGATCAAGGGACAGATCAAGGACAATGAGACTCTTCTGTGGCAACCACAAATATCTGCCTCTTGCTCTGCTTTTTTCTTTTCCCCTGATCCCACATAGCATTAGGAACAGAAGTCCTACAAGACATGGATGCTTTGGCACAATTCCTCTCAACGAACAGGAATGGCCACCAAACCCACGGCAGAGATGATGCTGGGCACTGCACTGGGATGGGGCATCCCCAGAATCCAGACTTCTCTTGCCAGACTCCAGGGACCTGCAGTGACAATCTCTGCTTTGTCTCAGACACACTAGGTACTTGTTTGCTTATGTCCCAAGTGCAAGCAATCTTTCTCCTCCCAGTGTTTTCTTCTCCAACTCCTGGTCCCAGAGATGTTCCTGTAAGTGATACATTTCCATAACATTTTGTTCAGCCCAAAATAGTCTGACAATCTCTAATCTTAGCATTTATCTCCTCTCCCTGCTCCCTGTGGTCACATCACTTTGAATTTTGCTGTGTGAAAAGTCATTATCTTGGATACAAAAGCTCATAGCAGAATATTTATAATACTTAGGAGACTGGCAAATTTCTATGTTGCTGACCATGGAGAATCACTGGATAAAATCCACATGCACAAGCAAAACTGGGGCAAAAATCTTAGTTTTAAAGTTAGAAAGGGCCTTTTACCGTGGATCTTAAAATTAACCTTTGGATCGGTGCATTCCTTGGGAGTGCTGTCTTTGCACAAGGGACAGTGCCCAACACAGCCCCACCATGTGTTTAGTACAATTAACTTTTATTCAGGAAAAAAAAAGGATATTGTGCTTTAAAAGAGCTGATGAACACACTCTCTCCATACTTTCAAAATATAATATGATATATTAAAGGTATATTCTTAAGATTAGATTATTATCTTGTATCAAAACTAAATTTCAGAATTTACGTTTACATGGCCATTTCTCAGGTATTGATATGACTGAGATGAAATGCTGAGACCACCAAAACACAAATATTAGTAAAGAAATAATATGACATTTGGCAAACAGAGAAACATAACAAAGTCACATTTACTGAGGGAGTGTTTGAATACAGTTTTTCCACACAGCAGAACCTGAAGTCACCTTGCATTCCAAATGCAGCTGTTCTATTAAGTAGGATAGGAAATAGACTTTCTAAACTAAAATCCTGTTAAACACGTAGGGAAAGTTTTGGCAAGACAGATTGTTTTCCATCATCACATGGAATTTTGAAAGCTGTTTCCTAGCAGAACATTTCATTGCAAATATTTTGGACTCTTTCATGTGACTTGAAAGTCAACTGAGATCCATGCTTGCATCTCTTATGGTTACAAGATAAGCAGCAGATTTCTGAAGATAGAAATAGAGTTCCTTCCCAAGGCCAAACCTGGTTTTTAGAAGGAAAAGCACTAAAATAGTTCACAGGAGTAAATGACATAGAGATCATATAGTTGCAGTTGCATGGTGGTTTAATTTAATGTCCAAGATCTCGTTTAAATCAAAACTCAACTTCTAGAACATTAAAAAAGCCGATTCTCTATGTTTGGGTCTCTGGTAGAAGTGCAATATCCCCTACGGACCTCTGGTTAGGACTTTGCTATCCCTGGATACCTCAGCAGGGCAGCACATTCCCTTCCTTGGACACACACTGGTGCTTCCCAACCAGAAGAGGACACAAGGTGTGTCTGCTGTCACACACCCCCGTGCTTCCTGCCTGGCCTTGCACTGTTTGCAGCAATCACTCTGCCCCTTCAAAGCTCATCAGCTCTGCCCCCACAAGGATGGGATTCATGTCCAAGGTAAGAGCCATGGACTGCTTTGACAATGAGAAATCAACAGCAGGAGCAGCTCATTGTAAGGAAGGGCTCCGTCAACCCCATCAGGAAAAAACAAAACAAAAAACCAAAGAAAGAAACAAACCCAAAACTTGAACCCATTGTGTTTGTATGACCTTGGGGTTGGGGGGAGAAAAACAAGCTGCTCTTCCAGATGATGCTTTGTCTGATCCTGGGGGATCCCATCACTGGGGAGGGAGATGCCACGTTATCCCAGGAAATCACTTGGGCCAGTTTTCAGACAAGACCAAGTAACTGGGTCTTTCTTCAACAAAAAACTTTCTTCATCCAGAAAATGAAATAGGGAAAGGCTTCAGAGTTCTCTCTGAAGATCAGACCAAGAAGTGCGTCACAGCCCAAACCATTTTTTGGAAAAACACACAAGTTTTTTCCAATTTGCATAGAGGTTATGAGGGCCACGTGCTGCCAAATGGAGGGAGCAGAGGAGCCCTGTTCCTGGGCTACATGACTCAGGCTGCCGAGAACAGCACACCAAACCCACACACTTCTGGCTGTGAAACCCATCTGCTCAGAAGGGAAGAGATGTTTCTGTGACACCACATTCTGCTGGCATGCTGCCCAAGGAATTCACAACAACAACAAGGGGAGTGGGACATTTCTCTGTGGTTTATAAAACAAGAAAGGGGAAAAAAAACCACCCCAAAGAAATCTCTGGCTAAAATTATTTAATCAAAAAAGAAAATCACACAAAAATCTCTGAATCCATGAGCAGGTTTATGTGTAACAAGACAGTAAACAAGAGCTGCAGCACTCAAAGTAGATCACGCTGACTGAGGAAAGCCAGCTTTAGTTCAGTGTGCTGATAGAAATGAAGCATTTCTAGCCATACAGAAGCATTATTGACAATGCAGCTAACATTCACCTCTTTTTCCAAGAGACTAGTTCATCTAAAAAGTGTATGATGTCTGATATTCACCTTTATAACCACTGAGAACAACGAACTATTCTGAATTCGGAGAGTACTTGGCATCAAAGTCACTTGAAGGATCTGGGAGGGAAACTACAGAGCCCTCCCCATCTCCTCCTGCTCTTCCTCCTCCATGTGCACTTTTCCACACACCAGAGCTAATAATCCCCAGAAAGCAGATTTTAAAGGAAGTGCTCAAACACCAGGGATCATGACACCAGTGTGGCCATGGAGGACCTGGCAGGAATTCAGGTCAAGCTGATCTTTTTGCTGGTATTTTTGCTCATGCAAAATTACAGCTCAGAGAGTAGAATTGCAGTCACAAATCTGGGAACTTCTTGGGAAGACAATGATGGCACCATTCCCATTTGGTACTAGATGTGACTTCAGTATCCAGAACTGAAAATGTGTCCAAGGAAACAAACAAAATGCTCCCTCCAAACCCACCACAAACATACAGATGTGAGTCACTACATCCTAATGCACTGAAAAAAACCCCAAACATCAACCATAACCATCCAAACACAACAAAACTCAACACAACAACCCAAAAAAGAGAAAGTACATTGGTTATTTACCAATTAATTACCCACAGTGGAACATGATATAAAAATATTCATCTCAACCTACTAGGTAACATTCCTCATGTCTGCATGACTGTAACAAAAAGCTGTTTGTAGATATCAAAGATTTACCAGGAAAGCAACATAATTCCTAGGCATCTTATTGGATTGGGGATGTGAGGGAGCTTGGAGAGCAAGAAGAAAAAGACAAAGGAGATCATATTACTTTGAGCTACACTTGGATAGTAACAGAGTATTTCAAACTTTTCTTATTAAAGAACAGGAGACCTCCATGCACCTTGCAGTGTTTATGGACAGCTGGGCTCAAATATATTTCCTTATGCAAACAGGCACTTGAATATGCAAATCAGCACTTACACAAACAGATCTCCATGTGTACAAATATTTTCCCAGGAAAGCTGCTCCTTTCTTCAAGCAAATCTGCTCCCATTCAAACCTATGGCAGAATTTCATTTGACTTGAGGAAGCAAGAATAGAAACCCAACCTCCACAAAAACATTCTCAAGTTTATTTAGGGTTTGTGTTTAGGTTTGGTTTGGTTTGTTTTTGTTGTTTTCTTTAAACAGACCTACATAGGGAATGGACCATCAACTTGAAAATCATTCAGCAGTTGGAATAGGTTTATGGGAAGTTATTTCTACAAACCTTTCTCAACACAAGGTCAGTGCAGCTTTCACAAGGGCTTATTTCCTGTAGCCTGCACTTGGACTTACATTGCTGGTGCCCCTAAAGGCCCCAGAAGGTTTGTCTACAGATTTAGAAAACTTAGAGCACTTTGCGTTTGGGATTCATTCACGTTTTCATTCCAGAGAACTGACTGTTATGTTTTTACCATAAAAAACACCATGTCCTGCCATACCAAGTTTGACAGAAGTCTGGTGTGTCAACATACTGAAGCCCAAGAAGATAAAACTGTTTAATCACACCTTTGCTTAAGCTCTGCATACTGACACCAGTTTGTTTCTCCCTTTCTTTTCTTATAATTCCTCTTTACTTTTCCAATCAACCAACCAACGCGGTTTTATTGGTGACTAAAAAGCATCCAGGAAAAGTGATCCATAAAACACAACAATGCAGTGGGTTTCCCATGGCTACACAAGCTATTAAATGTTAGTTCAAGTCTGTAGGCAGTGAAATCATAGCAGCACTATCACTGCCTTTGGGAGCAATAGTTCTGGGTGGTCTGTAACTCCACAGCTCCCGGCCCCGAGATAGGATGACGGTGTGTCGAGAAGAGCCTGTCTAGGAGTGGAACTGGGCTGAGGCTTTTTGACCTCATAGATAAATAGGTTTTGTTGAAAGCTGCTCTATTATTTTTCAGATTAGCTTGGACTTGCATTTGGTTCATTCTCTGCCATGGGGGTGGGAGGGAGCGAGGCCTTGAGATATCCAATACATGTTTATCCAGCTGTGGTAGCTCGATTCCTAAAGTGTAACTGTCAACATCTCCGCTCCCTCATGCAAATCCAAATTTGTAAACAATCCCAATAATTCCTCCTCCCTGTTGTTGGGTTTAGTTTTGCATTCCTGACTGAGCAGCCCCAGTACTCGAAGCAAGGAGAGCAATGCTCATCAACCCAGTGCTGCCTGCGGTGGAAAAAAAATGTACCAAACCCACGGGCTCCCAGAACAGACTGTTCAATGCTAATTTAAGTCTTGAAAAACAGTGCCAGTCTGACATCAGTGTGGTATTTTTTCCTATTTTCTAAATAATCAAGAGCAACTGTGTTGCCTTTTTTTTTTTTTACCATTTGATTCAGCTTCAACTCCCTTGTGTAAATAAGCCATAGAACATTTATCAATTTTTTTAAACTATGTAAACAGAATTGCACTTTGCAGGCATTTTCCTATCACCATAACTCATAAAATCAAAGTTCTTTATCTAATTTATACAGAGTTCGTTTTTTCCAGCTATACTGTGCTGGAGCAGAGGGTCAATAACCCTACTTATCCTCTCCTATCTCTGTATCATGAGCAAGCTGAATGTTACCATTTTTTTCCTTTCCATTAAAAAAAACCCCAATCCTGGAGGACATGATACAGCATCACTGAAAACATTTTATTCCAGCCACAGTAAAGAGCTCTTTTTAGCATTTATTTAGTTTCAGCAAAGACCTGATATTGCAAGTATTTATGCATGGGCTTAATGGAGAAGAGCTTTAAAGAAATTAATGAGCCTAATGATCTGCCAAGACTAGTCTTGCACATAAACATTTGTAGCACAAGGGATTAATAGCCTCAAAATTATAGAGACAGTTCTCTTTAAATATAACATTTTAAAGATCTTGTTAAGATGTTAACACAAATACTTCTTTCAGCAGCAAAATAAAGTATTATTTCTCATAGATTTTTATGTCCCAAGATTGAAGTCCTCGGAGGATTCTCTAATGAATACAGTTTTTTCCCTCAGAAAAAGTTAAAGTTCCTTTCTGCCCAGCTATTTTCACATCACTTTAAGAATAACCAAATTTGGTTAGAAGTTGGCCCAAAATTTAGAAGTTATAAGGGGACTGATAAAGCAATGGCAAAAAACCCTATTTCTGGCATGATTTCTTTAGGAAAAGGCTTATTAATGCCATGCAAGTTTAAAAAAAAACAAAACAGCAAAACACCTGTGCTGGACCTTATCAAACCCACAACTGTAAAGGAGGTGTCTAGTCTGTACAAATGGAATTGGCAGGTGGAAACCTGAAATACAGATCTCTACCCTCATTTTTTTCCACCTTTTTTCCTCCTCATCTCGTGATGATGAGGAAGTTTTATTAATTTCACTCTCTCTCCTCTGCCATCATCATATCCTAGAGGTTTTCACATTTTTTTCTGGAGTAAACATACATTGTGGTTGGTCCAGCTGCCAAGCAGGACCCTTTGCTATCTCTAGAGCCCTCGAGGTCCTACCCCCTCAGGTGGCTGCCCATACTTCATCCCATCACAGACACAGTGAGGCCACAGGTTGTTCTCTACTCTGGCATTCCCCAGATTTGCCCTCTGACTAAAACTGCACAATCCTAACAGCAAATACCATATTCACAAAGATGCCAGAATTGGCACAGATCACTCCTGGGGGTCACATTTCATCGTTCCCTGGCAAACCTACTGTGCACCAGGCACTGAAAATGGTCCACATTCTCTAGGTGTGTGAAGCTGAGAAATCAGAAACAGTAGAAGCGGGATATTGCCTCCTCCTCCTGGACTCACGGGCTGTCCTTCAGCATTCAGTGATGTTGGGGGTGGAACTTGCTGTGAAAAGGAATCACCTCAACCTCCAGGTAACATTCCCCAGGTCTGTGTGGCTCCAGCAAGGGCAGCAGGCGGGGCTGGGGCTGCCCCTGGGACCTGACCCCCTTTCCATCTGTGGAATGTGAAGCCCCTGGAGCAGTTGCTGAGGGACTCCCAGAGGAGGAAGGGGTGGCATTACAGAGGTTACAACTTCTCCAGTTCCAAGTCTTCCAGAAAACAATGTGAAGCTGATCTGTTTACTCAGACATGCAAATCTGGACCATCTATTCTTCCAAGTAGTATTTTAACCTCTCATTCTTGTCCCTGGATGTCTTTATTGTTGATACAGATACAGAAAGAAATTTAAATGATTTCTTCTGGTGAAGTTTTCAAATGACTATGAACTGTTGCAACTTCATGCTCTGCTATCAGGCCCAATTTCCTGGCAGTATTTGTCACTATTAATCTGGAAAAACTCACTCATGGCACACCACTGAAGTCATCTTTATGAGATCTCATCAGTGGTGCTCACAGCACTGGCTGTGGCTGTACTTTGTAAATGCAGAGTGACACAAACAGCTTTAAAAGAAGCATTTAAAAAGGGCAGAGACAAAGCACACCATCCTTTTTAGACCCACTTTGCAAGCATCAGGTCCCATCTTTACAGTTTGTCCCTCACATCTCCTGAGCAGCAATATCTTCAAGGAATTCCATGGAGGCAGCGAGTCGTGACCTCCCCTTCCTGATGCCTGTCAGCCCCCATAGTTGGGGTTTTCTGAGGAGCCTTCTGGAAAACGAGAGATCTCTGTCAGATTAGCAGACCTCTGACAAAATTATTTCTATGCCATCCCCACCAATTGATGCCAATCCTGTGGTGTTCCCACAGGGAAGTGAGGGAAGGCAGTGTGTTGGTGCGTGTGAGACTGTGGGTGGCTGCTCCAGACCGGATCATGTTGGAAAAACACTTCCTGGAAATGGCCTGCTCCTCATACACCTTCCTACCCTTGGGCAGGGTTGATATTGCCCAAATCCCAAGAGAAAGGAAGGGCTCAGCCTCTCGTGTTCCCACTCCCAGCAGAGTTAACAAGATGAGCAGGGAACAGCAGCAATCTCGTGAAGCTTCATGAGCATGAAGGAGTGTCCTGGTCTGCATCCCACTAGTGACTATTTCAAACCAAGAAAAATAACACAGCCCAGTGACACCTGGACACCAGCCAGTCCTCATTTTCTATCCCAAAAGGCCAAATATTCATATGTGAAAACCAAGTCCAAAATAAAGGTTATAGATCTTTCGGGAAACTCATCCCAACTTCCAAAAATAATTCTTAGAATCACTGAATGGCTTGGAAGGGACCTTTAAAGGTCACCAAATCCAGCCCCCTGCACTGAGCAGGGACATCTTCAGTGAGATCAGGGGGCTCAGAGCTCCATCCAGCCTGACCTTCAGTGTTTCCAGGGATGTTTCCACCACCTCTCTGGGCAACCTGTGCTGGTGTTTCACCACCTTCATTGTGAAAAATTTCTTCCTTGTATCTAGTCTGGAGTGACCTTATTTTAGTTTAAAACAATTACTCCTTGTCCAATCATCACAGATGCTCTAAAAAGTCCATTACTATCTTTCTTATAAGCCCTGTTTATGTATTGTAAGGTCACATAAGGTCTCCCTGGAGCCTTCTCTAAGCCTTCATACAAGGCAGGAATTTCTTTTAAAAACATCTTTATTGTACTTACTAATGCAGCTACATAAAACTTGGGTTTCTGTTTTGTAAGTAAATAAATTTCATGGTTGTTTTCAGTAGGAAACAAAAATTATTTTCAAGGCTCCTACAAATGTTCTGGATGAAAATTTGGGATTTCACTGTTGCATCACTTTTTTCTTCTTGTAACACAAAGTGTCAGCGGAACAGCACAACATGTATTACATTACAGTAGTCTAAATAATTATTTCTTTTAGGTTCCAAGGTTAGGCATATAATTAATTTATGAAAAACTCCCAAGGTTTTAGAAGTTTAATAATTTTTATGAAAAATAAAATGTAAACATTAAATCTGGTTCAGATACACTTGGGACTAATTTTTATTTGTTTATATTTGTACTAGTTTTTATTTAAAATAGCTGTGAAGTCTATTGCACTGGAACAGAATCTAATATGACATATTCCTATGCATTCTTCCTAAGAAGTGGGGTAACAGAGTGTTCAACAGTAGCAAAAGCCCTTTAAAAGTGAGGTATTTCAAACAACCATCAGTGTTTCGAAAGTTATATTCTTCTGAAGTAAAAGATGATTTGTTCACCTGGAAAGTTTTTCTAATGCTCATTTGTGTGTGTGAGGGGAAATTCTATTTAGAAATTATGACAGAAGTCAAGAATTCTGAAAATGTTTTTCTCTTTAGGAATTGGTAAATCAGCTAAATTTCCTTCTAAGTCCGCTTGTAGTGTCAGAGGTGGACAGAGGTCCCTTACAATCCGAGTGCCATCAGTGCACAGATGAGTTCCCAGCTTCAATTCTTTTTCAGGTTCTGATTGCAGTTACTGCTCTGACCCACTCCCTCCTGCCTGTCCTGGGAGGGTGTCATTCCCGAGCTGCAGCTCCCCTGAACTCCTGCCAGGCCGTGGTTGTTCAGCCTGATCAAGGACCGCAGCACATCCCAGGGCAGCAGCAAACTGGAACATCTATTTACTGAACTAAGCCACAAAACAGAGGAGATTTTGTTCACTTGCTTAATGTGAAGTTTCAAACTGGCCTCAAGTCTGAGCTGTTTAGAAAACAGTTCTCTGGGTTTCAAATAATAATAATTCAAATGAGGAGACTGATACAGAGAGATGAAAACCATGTAGGTGTCATCAGCTTTTTCCCCTCCATCACTCTGCCTGCAGAGAATTGAACAATGTGAAGAGAAGGATGAAGAGGACAGGAAGAGTGGTACAGTAGCACTATAGATTTTTATTTTAACTTCTTACCAAAAAAGCTCCACCACAATGGCCCTGTTATGCTAAAAGTACACACATGCCAAGAAACAAAGAAAAGCTGCATGACTGGGTTTGACCCTCAAAAAAAAAAAAAAAAAGTGCAATGCTTCTCTTGCCCTACAAAGGTTTGCCCTTATACCTTCCCTTTATTTTCATTATAATCTTTGTCTCCCTGCAGTGTCTGAGATTTCTTTTTAATCTCTCAATTACTCCCCAATATCCATTGTCCCAACTCTCTACACTCCTCCTGCTTTACATGCAGCCCATGCCCTGCAAGCATGTGAGGAGGCCAAATACCAGGCATCTTGGCACAAGCTCGTACTTTACACCTATTCACAAAGAGAAAACATTCCTCTTTTCTTAAGGAAAAAGAAAAAAATAAAAAGAAGAGGGAGCAGAGCTCCACCAAGTACTCATAGCAAAGAGGTGAAGTAATGTTTACACTCACCATTTCTAAAACATGTCTGGTCCTTTAATAACGACCTGTCAAAGCTGAAAATCAAGAGCAGCCACCAATACAGTGGATCTATTATTATTAATATTATGCACGCTGTAGCTATTTCCTTAGCCCCTGTATCTGTCTCGGTGCTGGCTGCCTCACACCCCAGAGCACGAGGGTTTGTGCAGGTGAGGCACAGCCTGGCACCGGGCAGGGGCTGTGCCCGGGCTGGCCCCACCTCCACGGCCAGCGCTGTGGCACAGCAGCACCTGAGGGCTCTCAAAGTCCCCCCCCTGGTTTAGCCTCAGAGCCAAACCCTCAGGGCTGCCAGGGAGAGAGCAGAGGAGCAGGTTTGGAGAAGGGCTGTCCAGCAGGGGAGGGCAGGTGGCAGGGTGGCTCTGGGCCAGCCGGGAAGGGATGATGCCAAGTACAGGAGCAGCATCTGCTTCAAGTAAGGCTTGACTGAGATAACTGAGGTTGGGACTCTCCACCTGGGCTGTGGGTGCTGGGTCCAAACCCTCCTGCAGGCCCTGACCCCACCGCTGTGCCCTGGGGGTGAGGAGAACACGGGGCCCTGTGTTCCCCCAGGGTGGGAAGCTGGAGAGGCAGCATGTGCAGAGGAGCACAGAGCAGCTCTGCCAGGCTCCAGCTTGGCAGGCACTGGGGAATTTTTTCATCCTCTATCCTACTCTGCCAACAAAGCTACCACCAGCAGCAGGGCAGAGAAAGATCTTTGTCCCAGAGCGTGAGGTTTTTACTGTCAAAGTACCCTTTTATTTCAGAATTTCTTCTTATGAAAGGGAAGTCACCTGCTATCAAGTCATGAGCTGTATTTAGGGGACAGTAAGCACTGTGGAATTCCTCCAGACTTAACAAATTATTTTTGAAATTACACAAAATTCTCATTACCATCTCAATATTTAATTATTCTTTTTAAAATCAGAAACTTAGCACACATGAGCCTGGTTAAGGGATGGGCAGCATTAGCTCCTTGACTTGCACAGCTGAGGGTGACGTGCTCTAGGCATGATAGAAAGCAACCTAATGAGTGTAAAATTCCTCAGTTAGGAAACCTGCATAGAAATATTGACCAGTGCCTATTTGTCCTTTGGCAGCTCTGAATTTTCAACCCACGAAATCAACAAAAATGATAATATATGACACAGTCTCCTTCTCTTAGATAATAAGGCAGGTCTAGCCTCTTTGCCTGTAGAATTTACAGTGCAACCAATAGTTACATACCTTCCTTTTATTTTTTAACATCACCAAAACACACACCAGCTACCCTTTTGTCATAAAGCACCATTTGTGAACACAGATCAGTACAATTAATTTTTTTAGTGACCAAATCAATGCCACATCAGAATAACGCTGGCTCACACGCTTCCACAAGTCCATCCTCCCAAGCAAATTTATTCATTCTCATGAACCCTCAGACCAACAGGACAGCAATTCTTCCAGCAATTGGGGGGAAAAAAACCCTAATACACACCTGGGAGCAGCAAGATTTTTTAAGAAGGACAGCTTTTACCTTTGTATTGCATACCAACTGGCTGATTTTTTGAAACCTGTGTGTCTGGTGCAACAAACATGAAGGAGAGTTTATTAATGATACTGAAGGGATTGCAGTGTATACTTTAAATGTATATGTTCACGTTAAAGGGCAAATTTGTGAAAGAAGAATTTGGCCAACCGACATTCATGGGTATTGTGGACAAATATAAACAGGATTAGCTACTAACATTTAAAAAAAATAAAGACAGCATTAATATTTGAATGTGAAGATATATTGTTAGTATCAGTCTCAGTTAAAAACAAAAGAAAACAAAAAGCCCTAGGGTTTTTTACACGAGTTCATGTATGCAAAGTTCAGTTGTGTTCTCCTGTATAATTTGCAAGGGCCTGTGCTCCACAAACACGTGGCAGTGTCTGAGAAAACCTTGACTTTTACGGGAAGCACAACCATACTCCCAAACATCTACTAGAAGAAAAGCAACACGGAGAACAAGCCAGGTTTTATTCTCATGTCAGGCTAAGGAAGGTACCCTGGGCTGGCACAGGCTGAACACAGCTGTGAGAGAGGGAGGCAATGCTCAGGTGATGCAAACCAGCCAAAACCAGGGACCAGCCTCGTGTCTCCCTGTGCCCTTGGCAGCAAAGTGAAATTTGAAACATGCTGCTTGGAAGATAGTTCTGCCTTCTCCTATTTTCTCGTACTGAAGGAGGTTTTTTGTTTAAAGAACATGGACTTTGTTCAAACCTGACATTTCTGCAAAGCTCTACATTGCTGTGGTCTTGAAAAGAAATAGTTTTACAACTTAAAAGAAGAGATTTCTTGCCAACTGGGATTTATTATTATGTGTTTTCAAAAATAAAGTCTGACAGAGTGCTGAGAGGCTTGTGGCTCTGAGAACTGAATAGTTGGATGATACAAATGACCCTATAGGGAGGGCACTGCTCCAGGACAGGTACCAGTTTTCACAGTCAGACTGATGTCTGTACACCTACTTCAAATTATTCTCTCATTAAAGGTTTTGTGCTGCTGTTCTTTCCTTAACAGCTCGGTGTTATTAAACTGTCGAGCACAATAAAGGAGTGAATTTAAAATATGTAGTGGATGTCATGTGCCACAGTCAACAGCTCATTAGCTGGCACTCCCCAACCTTTCCTGGCTAAGCTTTCCCTCAGGATAGAGCCAGGAGTCTGAAGTTCCCCCATAGTAGATCTTGCAGTTGGAGCTTTCCTGCAAGCAGTGCAGAGGATGGGAGTGGCACGAGAGGCTGTGCTGCCCTTCTGCCCTGAACCCACCTCTCACATTTTCCTGTCCTCCTCCTGCCTGGCCAGGGCTTGTTCCTTTCTGAATTGCTCACACTGGTCAGAGGCATTGCCCCACTCCCAGGGCACATTTTGTGTTGTTTAACTACAGCCTCTCTATTGGTGAGTTTTGGGGGGTTTTTTGTGCATTAAAACCTAAGGAGCCCACCAAGATTTTAAGGACAAAACATATTGAATTGCCTCAAGACAATTCAAGAGCCTTCAAGCAGTGGTGATACAAGTTTTCCCTCACACCAAACTTTTATAATTACAGCCAGCCAGATAAGGATCACAGAGAGCCTTCCTGCTGTTCCTGCCCGGGAGGTGTCAGGTTCAGCACAGCTCTGGAGCTGCCACTGCACAAGTACAAACGCCCCCGAACTTCAAATCATGAAACACCCCCTTCCAAAACAAGACTCATTCCTGCAGTTTGCACGTACAATGCACAGAACAGTCTATCCTGAGTAAAAAAATACTGTTTGTTTGCTTTTAAACCAACCTACCTTGTATCAGTTTACAAGCAAAACAACCTCTACTAGCAAGTGTTTTTGTTAGTACAGTTATGTCTGCAGCCTGACCTTTGCTTTCATAGGGCCTGATTTGAAGAGAACAATAAAAGCCTTTCTATGGTCACCATTGTGGGGGGAGAACTCAAATTCAGTGGAATAATATAGCAGTTTGCATTCTTTAATCATATGATACAATATACAAAGCAGACTGTATTTTAAAATGCTCCAGAATTGTACAGGCCAAAAATAAAGAGCTAAATTGGTCACATCTGAAATCCTTTATGTTGGTGTATGGTCACCTTCCAGCTGACAAACATCTACCACCAATGTCAGCTGCGTCAAGAGCTGGGCAACTAAAAAAAAACCCAGGAAATAAGCATCACACTAATCCAGAGGTAAAGACTTACAAGAACAAAAATTCAGTATTTAATATTTTTTTGCCATTTAGTCCTGAGAAAGATTTCTGGTATGAACATAGTTTCTAGTGTGTCAGCAGGATGTGCAGATTGCTGCACCACGTTATACTTTAAAGAGGACTTGTCAACTGGGGAAGGACTGGGGGGGGTTAGGTTTTTATTTTTTAGAAAAAGAGTGATTTCACTGAAGTACAACAGTCTCTGAAAGACAATGAATATGTGATTGCTAACAAAAAGCTTTGGTTCAAGGACTAGAGCAAAGATGACCTTATGAGAACAGAGGATACTGAGTCCATAAACAACACCCTGCTGCTTCTAAAGTTTGATGCTGCAGCAGGGCTGGATGGCATTTGTCATTTTTCTCCAATCTATTTTCCTGTATGTTTGGTAAAAAGAACCCCTTTGGAAAAGCATTAATAACATAGCCAAACTCATATTTGCATTGTAACAGCAAAAACCCCCTATTTTTCCAAATGTCATGCCTTTTTTCTCCCAAAAGTGTAAATCAAACTGATTTTTGGAAGAACTTGGTCTTGAGTTTCCAGGTACTGTATATACAAATACAGTTTAAAAAATCCATAGGTCCCTGCCAGATATTAGGTCTCCATTGTCAACAGCTGGTTTTGATAAAACCAGGCCCAGTCTCTCCCCACACACTCGCTCACTCAGTACCAGCCTGGCTCCTGATCCATCTTCAAGGCATGAAAGCCCTTTGGTGTGCGGTTTGTACCCGGGGAAGCACAGGGCTCCATGAGACATTCAAAGCCACCAAGGTGGTGATCCCACCTTCCAGCTGGCACTGGGACCACCCTGCTGTCTGCTCTTGCCTGGGGAACACCCTCACATCACTGTCACCACAGCTCACCGGGACCAGGCCACTTGTTTCCCCAAGCACTTTTGAAGATGCAGTCTGTTTACTCTTTCTGTGGAAAGATAAGCTTCTTTAGAGCTCCCTCTGTTGTAAAACAGAAGAAAAAAAATTAAATTTTAATTCCCACAGCAATTTCCACAAGGGCTGATCGTTTTTATATAGGAGAGGAAACAAGTTTTAAGATACAAAAGCTAGGAGTTAAATTAAATTATCTCAGGTGTTAGTAACCACTGGGGAATATGGAAGTTTTGTGCTAAAAAAAAAAGAGAGATTTGATGCTCTCAGCATTGGTTTGTTTGGGTTTTATTTCCACAGTTTTCGAAAAATCTTTTCTCAGTGGCAGACTCTGCCCATACTGGGATAAGCTCAGCTTTAGTGTTACATTCATTATTTGTGGGTCATAGTAGGGTGCATATGACCCTATGTTTCACATGGATGGCTAATTCAGAGTAAGACTGAGTGAAATGTTAGCAAAGTCCTGAGAACACCACAGGTACACACCATGAGTGCACTGAAATGACTGAGTAAGCCAAACCAGAAGGACATGAGGAAGCCTCAGTTGTGATAGCAACTGATGTGACATTTTAAAAGGACTACAAGATACCTAATTCTGGACTAAAGGCAAGAGAACAGAGGTATCACCTTGAATTTGAAAGTAGTTAGAGCATACCTAGCAGTAGACCATAAAAAATCAACTGCACTGGAAGGGATTTCCTTTGTAATATCCATTGATATAGAGCTTTTTGAAACTTGAAATTTTAAAAAATAGTAATTTGGGGTGGATTTATGCCATGCACAAATTTTACTCATTCAAACCTACCTTCTGTGTTGGTATGCTTAAGTTTCCCAAGTGTGAACAGAAACCCAGTTCAGCTGTGCTCAGCTCTGGTTTCTCCCTCTGTTCATCAGGCAGGCTTCCCTACCCCATCCCAAATACTGCCCTCTGCCTGTTTTCTCTCCAGAAAAACAAGGAAGACCTACCAGTATTGCCACCTTTCCTGAGAGTGGGACAAGGGACAGGCACACTATCAGTTTACAGCTGTTAAACTGGACACCACCACGTACTCACACAAAACTTCAAGTTAGCTGAGTGTAATGTCTGCTGGACTGTTGTAGCCGTTGTGACGCAGAGTTAGGAGGGTCAAAGGGGATTCTATCACTCACTACTATGCCATGAGCACAGGGGAGGCGGGCAGAGAGCCTGTGTGACAGCACGGTGCTGTCCCAGACACACAGGGACACTGCACCTCCGAGCCCCGCAGGCACAGCCAAAGGGGCTGTGTGCTGTGGCTGTTCTCAAGCACAGCTCCATCACAGGGCAGTGCACCATCCACAGATCACTTCTTTCACCCTCCACTACAAGATCAGGGTTCAAATTCTCCTTGGTTGCTCCCTCAAGCACCACCCTTTGCATTCCCCGATGAGAGACCATTAGCCCAGACCCTTGGTCCATCTGGGAAGCACTGGGGGCAGAACCCCAACAGTTGGGGAAATGGGGCTGCTGGGACCACACATCATCTGTGCAGGAGAAAAAACAAAGGCCAAAATAGAAGTAGTCTCTGTTTCTCCAGAAAGGATGACTCTGATGATCACAGTGACTCCTCCAGCTCCCTGAGTGTCCTGTGGTGGCCTGTGAGTGCCCCTGGGCAGTGGTGCCACTGCCACCCAACAAGTCAGAGGAGCAAACAGAAACCCTCGTCCTCACGGGGCCAAATTTGACTGGAAAAGCAGCATTAACATTTCTGGTATCCCCAGGGTAACACAAGCATGTTTTTAACAGGGAAATAATTACCACATCAGAGCACAGAGTGCAAATTAGGATTAAAGGTGCAGCTTGATTCTTAAACAGGAATCCAGCAACATTGTATAGCAACAGTCACATCTCCAACCCCCCCCCCCCAGGATTAAGTGATAGGGATACAGCAAGGCTGTAAACAAGCCAGCCAAATCTTTGCTCTGAAAGCAGCTCATGCAGCAGGTTCCAGCCCTGCTGTGCAATTCTGATGCTGCTGATGTGTTCCAGTGGTGTGTCCCAGTGCACCTCCAGAGCCGAGGTGAAAAACACGGCAAACGAGGTGAATGCAAACATTGTGGAGAGGGTTGAGATTTTTCTCTCTTTGCCTTGGAAGGGACACAAATAGCTGAAGGCTGGAGGTCACTGGAGCCCCCCAGCAAGTCTTTGTAATAATAGACAGCAATCTGCAGGTCTGCAGGTGATAAGCTATCGTTTTTCAGAAATATTTTGTGTGCCTCCTGCTGAGCTTTTCTGGCATTCAAGAGACAGATCAATATTTGGTATTTTCACTGCGCTTGAGGTGCTATTGTTCTTTGTATCTGAAAACAGAGTAACTGTTCAGATGTTTATAAAGGTAGCCAGGGCAGCATCAGAAGGAATGCAAACCAGAAAGAAGCTAAAATATATTAAAACATGTAAAAAAAGTCTTCACACTCAAGTTAGTCCAAAGGTTCTACCAAAACAAAGAAACAATTTGTTTCTTGAGCAACTCATAGAGAAATTGTTGAGTGTCCACAACTAGGAGCTATTGATTCCCTTAGTGAAATTATGTCTAAAAATTGGAAGTGAATGCAAAACAAAGACCATAATGAGCATTGGGGGGTATTTTTTGCATCTTCAAGGCAGTATTATTGGAATAGTTGTTTTGTGAATAACAGAACAGGCGTAGGCTTACATATTTGCCATGATATAGCTAATGGACCTTGGGATTTCACTCACTTTTGAGTGAATGAAGCCTCTGCCAGGTTATATTTCTGTTTGCATGTGGCATGTTTAGTAGAGAGAAGGATCAACCATGTTTGTCTGTCAGTTGTTATCACACTTCAAGCTACATTTTCTTCACTTGCTGTTAGCAAAGGCACCCATGTTTCCACCACTGTAAAGTGAAAAGCTGCATTGTTGGGAAAAAAACTCCAACAAAACCCAAGATAAGCAAGGGCGTCTGCACATCCCAAGGCAGTCACTGAACTGTGCTGTGCTGTCTGGGCTCTGCAGACAAAAGTGACACCAAAAATGTTTCTGTTTCTTCCCTAATGTGTAGTTACTACAGCAACAAGGCTGTCACCTTGTCAGGCAGCAGCCACCGCTCAGGCTCACAGCTTCCCATGGCATCAAAAGCAAACTGGCCTTGGCTGCAGTCAGCAGTAGCTGAACTGTTTTAGAGCTGTGGCAGAAGTGCATATAACCATGTGTGAGAATGGTTACAGGCTGCAGATCTGTGTCACAGCAAGTGTGTGACTCGCCCGGTCAGCCTTCAGCTCAGGATCCATTCCAGCTCAGTCTCCTGTCTCCCAGGCATCCTGTTCACTACAGTACAGCAGGAATGAGGTTAAAACCTCACTTCTGAATAGTACAGACTGCAATAGATGGTTAACAGAGAAATAAATACATAGGTATTGCATCATCCCATTTCTGCCTACCTTCAGCTCTACAGCACATGGAAACACAGGGGTAAAACACAGTTTAAAGGGATTAAAGGGCTTCTCAGAGGCTGCAGCAGAGCAGCAACTCAATCTGGTCAGAGCACAAGCACCTAAAGGCTGAGATCTCCAGGGCCTCCCAGCCTTGACCCTGCACCTGATGTAAGAGCTGCTCTTCTCTACAGTGAGTCAGTGAAGGGCCCAGAGTAAATCCCCTCAGATTTGCAGCCAAGAGCTGCATTGGATGGCACTGACCTCTCTGGAGCAAACCAGTGTTTATTCTCTTGAGGTCTCTCGTGTGTTGAAGGCAACCAACTAGCAAACACAGAGCACAGCATCACTCTGCAATCATCAGTCCACAGCCACTTCACTGATGGGTCCACAAATACAATTGCAAAGGAGACTCATCATTAATTAACTGTATTTTTAATGGCGTTGCACAGGGTTGGTCTTTGACACTGGGCTTTTCAGTGTCTTTACCTATAAACCGAAAAAAATACAAACTGTTTGGATATTAAATCCCCTGATGACACATCTATTTGAGGATGGTAAATAGCAATAAGAGCAGGGCTCCAGGAGAAAGCAATTGCTTGACAGACTGGCTGTGTGCACTGGAAGCAGCCAGATGTAAGTCTGTGCATTTGGCCTGGACACCACAGGCTGTCACTGCCTCCTTGGTGAGCTGATCTGCAGGGGAAGCAGAACCAACCCCAGCATCACAGGGAACATGGGCCAAAATGACTTACCCCATCCCCAGGTCTCTGGGTGGAAACACTGGGTGAAGCAAAGACGACACATTCCTGCTGCATATTCTGTTGGTGTAAACCCTGAAAAAAAAAAATACCATGGTTCTGATATCCTTAATTCAAGTAGGACATTTAAAAAAGGAGAGAAGATTCAGAGTTATGAGACAATGTCAAGTCCCACAAGAGACCAGGTGAGAGGGTGAGGGTCTGCTTAGTTTGGTCTCGTCTGAGTTGAACGTGCCCTTTTAATGTTAAGGAGGTTGTGCTTGTTGCACCATATTTGTGCAGTACCCCTGTTGTCCAAAATAAGCTAGGAAACTGTATATATTTCTCCTTTATACATACAACTTTTTAGGACTTGTGGTGGAAGAGGGGAAATTGCTGCCTTTTCCCTGAAGCAGCAAAGATTATATATATTCAGGGTATTAATGCTCTTTATGGTATTACACACTTTTGATGCACAGAGTTAGGCAAAACTTTTAATTCTGATCATATTGTTAAGGAACATCATCATAATTGGTTTGTCTTCTTGTGTACTGTAGTGCATAGTTTGCTCTCCAGTTAATCTGGGAATGTCACTTAACAAGTTCCACGTTAATGTGAGGATCTAAGAGCAGAACGAAGCTCTCACGCTAGATCTGTTCCAGTGGGACACAGTTTACAGCTTTTGATCTTTTATATGAAATTAATGGTTTGAAGTTTGTTATAGGGTGTGTCCTGCAACCTGCAGTTTGTAGAGGCACATGAAATGGGTGTTCTGAAGACCATTCTAGACTTTCCAGACATAAAAAACCATGGTGGCAGCAGGTAAGGCTTGATGAAAACATGATTTCTGCTAATCTTATGGTCCTACCTCCATGACAGAACAGCATTGTGACATTACCCGTGACAGCAAGTCCTTCAGAGGTTTTGAACAAGCTGTCTAATTTTGACCCTGTTGTTTCTGTATCCAGTCAGGTCAGGAGAAAACAGAGTTTCTTCAATCCACAGCAGAGAGTGGGATCAGCTAACACTAGTGAGGCTCCTGAAGAGAGTATATGTTGGGTAATGAAAATACAGGCAAAGAATTTAATTCTCATAAAGGGAGTTCCCTTTGCAGTGCTGTGAGAAACACAAAGAAATCCTGTTTTGACTAGTTAATTGAGCAAACATTCCATCCTGCCCTAAAATATGCTTGCTATGCTTTTTTAGATTTTTTTTTTTAGAAGTGTATCGCTCCTTAGCATGTTCATGTCTCCACCAGTCTGAGGAGCAACTGTCTGTTCCAGTGCCTGGGGCTCACCTGCTGCTCCCCCACTGCTGTCAGGATGGATTTCTGGACAGAACTGCAGCAAATCATTTCATGCAGTGGGAAAGGGAAGGCTTTAACATGCCCCACCAGATTGGTTGTGCTTCCTGCTCCCCCAGTCTGTCCCTGCTGTCCCAGTGCTGTTTGTGGCAGCTGCCAGCCCTGCTTTGCTCACCCACCTCTCCCAGAGGCACTGGCTGAGCACTTTTCCTCGGGGGGCTGCTCCAGCCCTGCCAGACTGCCCTTCTGGCCTCCTTCAGATGAAATCCAAGCCTCTCCCATCACTGGCAAAACTCCTCACAACTCTTCTCTCCTCTCCCTGGTGCTCTGGCCTATCTCCCTGTCCTCGCTGTCCTTTTCCATCACACACAGGCCCCCCCTCACCGTGTCCCTGGCCCGGTCCCTGAGGGGACCCTGCCATCCCCATCCCGTGCCACCCTGTGCCTGCATGCCAGCACTGCATGCCCACAGACATGCCAGGCCTGCACCACGTTGCCAGGCTCTCTCTTTTCTGTGCTGTACTCTTGACATGTTTTCAGCCTCATGCAAAGCTCATTCAACCAGCAGAAAGAGCTGCTTTGACTTTAATGGATTTCAAATGAAGACTTCAGACTGTGCCTCCAGAGCAGCACAAAAATAACAAGTGTTGTGCAGAGATACCCAAGCCAGCTTTAAACTAATTAGGCTGGATCCCATAACTATCTAATCATACAGGGAGCTCAGTGCAGGGTAATTTACCCTAATGAGACTGTAAGCTTGTCAAAGGAGAAAGCCTGTGTTTGCTTCAGCCCAGTTCCAATTTAACATCACATTGCCCTTTAAGAAACACCTACTCTCTATTTAAAATCAAACCAGCACATGTCAAGATAATCTCTCTTTGTGTAGTAATGCAACTACACAGAGCAACTAAACACGTCTAAAGCTAATGTGTAAAACCTTCAGTGCCTCACGGTCACTTTTCTCCTCTCTCATCTGCCTCCTGCACATTAAACAAATGTTACATGTACCTACAAAACAAACATTTTACGAAACAGAAGGAAATGCAGAGTGCAAGAGAATACGTGATTTATCTATCAGTTTATTAGGGTGGGGAAAAGTAACAAATGCTTTGTTCCACAGCAGACACAGAGACTGCTATACCTTTCCATGTAAAAATGTATGTGTTGGTGAGTATTATTATAGCCTCTCAAAATGCACAAATAAGACACACGACTCTCCAGGCAAAAGCACAGGTTTCCCCTTGGAAGCCAAAGACAATAACACCTGCAGTCTTCAGGCACAGGAAAACCTGCTAAATTCCATGTAAGAAGGAAAGAAAATTCCTTTATTTCCGAGTATACTCCAAACAGCACTTACGCAAAGCCTACGGCTTAGGCTTCACTTCAAAATGGTATTTTCTGATTTTTTTCCCCCATTCTGATATAAGGAAAACTTTGATTCTGTTTAAAGTGCATACACAAGCATCCTTGTCATGTGCATTCTGCCAAGATTGTCTAAATCAAGTGCCCACATTTCTGAAAGGAGATGCCTGACTTCTGACAGTGCTTTTCATTCAGCTGGAGCCAGAGGTAGCTCCACACTCTTAAAAACCTGCCAACAGGAGCAGCAGCCTAAACATGGGCTTGGGAGTGTAACTTTGGGTTTGCAGTTTTGAAAGGCGTGATTTGAGTTTACTAAGCACTCCTTACTCCAAATACCATGTGTTCCCCACGAATGTCTTCATTCTTGAGAGCAAAGCAGAAGAGGAAGGCACAGCACTGGAGGAACGTTTGTGAGCATCTTCCATGGAACTCTGTCAGGCCTGAGAAGATCTGCAGCTGTCCCTGCAAAAATCAGAGCTCTGAAAGAGCAGGCTGAGGGCAAAGGCACACACAGGTACCACAGTCTGGGATTGTGGGGGGCTTCTTGATTTTGTTACCCAACCTCCTTTGGTGCCTTCCCAAAATTCCTTCCTTTCCTCCATTGTGGAGTCAAGGGTAAACTCTAAAGTGAGAATATCTGTGAGTTTTCCATGAGCTTTAGGAAGAGAAAGCTACAGCCCAGTTAGAGGCTTTAAAAAAATCCCTTCTCATGCCTCAGAAAAACACAAAGTGGAGCTTGTAAGCAGCTACCAGGGGTGAGACACCATCCTTTGAAACTGCTCCCTCCCTCCAGGACAGACCTGAGGCAGGTTGCTGATTTTGGAGTTTTTGTTCCTCATTGACCACAGAGTCTCTGACCAGTGAGAGCCAAAACTTAGGAAAAGCAAAAAATGGGATGTGCTGAAGAAATGTCTGCTAAACCCCAAACATTTCTCCAAATTTGTGCTTCTCTATTCTCAGCACCCAGCAGAAATGACTCCTATGTATGACCATGGCCAGCTGATCCTGGTTTTTTAAATTATAAAAACTCCACTTTTTTTTCAAGCTGAAAATAGTAAGGCTTCATTTAAATTTTTATGGAGAAAACTGCTCAAATATTTCAGAAAGCTTATCCTAAAGAGCTAAATCCTGTATTTTGGCAAAGCTCTACACAACTTTGCTAAATTGAGACTATTGCATCTGTTTTTCAAATCTTGTCCACAAGGTATCTACGTATTTTTAAAATACAGAAATATAAGCAAAAAGTATAATTCATTTTCTAAAATCCTGAATCATTCTCAAGATCTTTAAGAAAGTTAATGATTGATTGTCTCCATAATTAACATATTAGGTGATGTGCCTCATTTCACCTAATGTTAATGTTTTACTTTTGAGGGAGAAGTTTAAGAGTGCTGAAATATAATTCTGATTTGATAAGAAATGGGTTTTTTCCCAGTCACACAAATATAAGGTATTAGAGATCAGTTTAAATCAGCAAATGATAATTACATCAAACAGAGCTAGTAAGAGACTTAAGTAAATACAAATAAGGAAAAAAAATGTCTATAACAGGGATTTTGGTTTTTTTTCAAGGAAAAATTCTCCCATGGAGAGATGAACTATATTTTGCTGAGAGTCAAAATGCAGTTGGTTGGCTGGTGAGCAGGGCAAAGTATGTTGTAGACCTGACAGGGTCTAACAGACATATTTCCTACTCCACCTAAATCCTGGCAAATACAGTCCATGACCAGGGCACCGAGTTGCCACTACACACACAAAGAAATGCATTTGAACTACTTAGGGGGCTCTGTGCCAGCCAAAAGTGCCACCTTTATGGGTGACAGTGCAGGATCAAGAACAGGAAAACCAAGTTAATGTTGGCTGCTTGCTGCAATGATAGACTTAATAAAATTAGATTGTTACATAGCACAGCTTGACAAGCAATCTAATGAGGAAGGACAGCAATTGCAAGCATTTAGTAGTTTGTTTCTGTAGAAATACAAAATTTGCTTCAATGTGAGTAATCTCCATTGCCAGCGCTGCAAGGCAGGGCTGGCCAGTCCCAGCCCCACTTGCATGGAAGGTGACTCCCCACTACCCCAGTAAATGTGGCAAAGGTTTGGGAATAAGGAGACACACTTGTGTCTCCTCTTTCTCATCCTCTGCCCATCTCCAATGAATGTAACAGACTGCCATGGAGAACTCCCTGAGCAAAGCGTGCACCAGCTGACAGAATATGACACTGAACTTTAATAATTGTGAGTTGAAAGCTACATTTTCTTTTGTATTTTTCAATATTCGTACCGTGTTCAAAATTAGACTTTTTTTTTTTCAGGGTGATATTCCTAACCACATTTTTCAGAATTTTCTGAAATTCTGGAAAAACAATCCCAGAATTTTTACTTTCTACCTCAGTGGAAGTTGGGGTTGCAGCTTCTCCAGGGACAGATCCTCACAGTGAGCTGTGTCACAGCCCTTCTTTATCTACTGTTCTACTACATATGTGCTTGTTTCATAGACTCACCAATGAAAAGTAAAAGGAAACTGCTCTGTGTTTGAGAGGAATTTTCTAGTGGGCATTCCTAGACTTTGCAAGAAGGAGTAATGCTACTCAGTTAATCCTAAAGTCCTGAAAGACCCAATATTTGAACATATTGCTTCTAGAAACTCTATCTCTTGAAAAAGAATAGAAATTTAACTGATTTGTAGTCAGGAGATCCAATTAAATTTTTCTTAAATAATTTTCTCCAAATTCTAGATCAAATAATCACATTCTTTCTTCCCCAAATTGCCTTTTCAGCCTGGGTTAATTTCTAACCTGGTATTTTTTCAGTCCAGAACACCACAATCTACTGATCAAAAGTGTACAGTTTACTGTACTGAGTTAATTTTAAATGCCTCTCAGCTTTTTTTCCCCTCAAACCACCTCAAGTAACAAATTTACCTTCACACTGACACCGCTGACAGCACTTTGTCATTCAGTTTTGTGTATCATTTGGACCAAAGACTGTCATTTCCTATGACAAAGATTTTTAAAATAACTAGAGATAGCAGGTGCTGAATGTGGCTATTGTGGAGGGAATGCTGAACAGCTTCAGAAACTCCCACAGAGACACGACAGACATGTCCCACTGGGTAAGGCACAGCTGTACAAGGCTTTGGTGCACTGCCACCAGCTGCACGCTCACCAAGTCCTGCTTTCCATGTAGATGCTCCAATCTGCAGTCTCATTACTTAGTGTTAAAATTCCCTTCCCAGGCCCCGGGGAGCAGAGGGAGCCCGTTTCACACCCAGCATTACCACCTAGTGGACACGGGCTGTGCTCCCGCGGCTCCGCTCCACCCTCCCATCCTCATCCCCGCGGGATAACCCACCATCGCCCCTGGCTGATGGATTCATCACATAAACTGCTCTGGCTGTGTTTGGATCATATTTGTTTGCTCTAAGTGCCCTACCACTGCAGCTCCACATCTAAGGAACCACAAAAAGACCCATTAAAGATTCAAGCAGGGATAAATCAAATCTCCCCACGTTATTGTCTCAGCTTGACGCTCCCTGTCATTTTTCAACCTTTTCTTAATACTTTCTACTTCATATTAAAACACTTAGCATTTCTGAACTCTGAAAAAACCCAAGCTATCCTTCAAGATTCTTCATTTTATAAATATATTAAGGACACTGTTAACATGCTTTGGTCCTCAAAGGGAATGAGTGCCCTTGTTAAATTTAAAACCACATGAAACCTAAAGGGAAGAGAAAAGTCCAAAGTAAAGCATCTGGGACTAGACTGCAAAGCTATTTAGGTACCAGACTCCTGCTGATTTAGGAACCAACATACCTTGTAGACTAAAGCTGATTTATGATTCCCTTGGGGAATTCTGCATTTCATCACTGAATTTTCTGTTACCATAACACTTTGTCAACATCCTCATTCCCCCCTTTGCACCTCTCTCTGAATTGTTAATCTTCATTCTGCAGTCCATGAAAGGATTCTCTTTTACTTCCATTTCCTTTCATACTGTTTGACTGCTTTGAGTACCTTGAATTTCTGCTGCATTCCAGTCCTATCAGTCTCCTGCAATGTCTGTAGGTTTATAGTGTTGTATATATCAAAAGATTACACAAATTGAACTAAATCTATTTACAACTCCAGATTTTCCTGGTTTGGACACAGCCTATTTTTTCGTGAACTTCCATAATCCAGGAGCCTCTGTTCAGCTGTACTTATTAATATCCCTCCCAACTTCAGCAGGATTTAGATCTTTCTGCCCACTATTGAGATTCCCAAGATTCTTAGATTTCTGCTACCCAGTCATTACTCCTTTTTTGCAAACAGTCTTTTTCCAATGACCGTATTTTATTGCAGAAGAACAGCTCCATGCAATGCCTAAAATTCAGGCAAAAGTCCAGTGTTTTAAGTGGACAGATAAACTTCAAAAAGAATGACCTGGCACTCGTAAATCTGAAAGCTTAGAGAAGCATATCAGGGTGTATTTCCCACTGAAGCCAAGTCTAGCAGGGACAGGGACTGAGTGGTTACAGAGGTAGATGGCTCTAGGACGTGGCTGTTACAATGGGCACACAGAAGCATTTGGAATAGTTGAGAAGCCTTGTCTTTTTTTCTGTCTGAATGCTGCACATTTCTGACTTAACAGCAATTTTAATTAGAGCCTACCAATCTCAAAACCTAACAGCCTGGCAGCCCAGCAGGCTCCGTGGAACATGACCAACTACAAAAAATGAGACAATGTTCAAAAGCAAACCAGGTTATCTTCTTCCCATATGTCACTCTCAGCTATTGGCTCAACAGCACTGCACCCCCAGGGTCATCATGTGTCCTGAACCTTCCCTCAGTTTGTAAGCAAACATCTCTTACTGTTTGTTTTACTCCGCCCCAGTAAGTTTAGGTAGCTTCATTTTACAGAATACTTTCCTTTGGTTTTGTAGAATGGTTGCTCATTTACACACGACTGCAAAACAAAAATAGCAAAATATGATAAAAATACCTTTCTCTACTGAAGTATGATTATTACCTGTATTGTGGTACTGAGCAAGGGGCTGAGCACAGCTCCTTCTGTTAAGGCCATACCAAAACCTGCCAATTTGATTTACCATGACCGGATAAAAAGCTGGTTATTGCTTGAACTGTGTCCAATAAGGTACCAAACCATCACTGTGCTGCTCAGCAGAACCCCCAGTGCTGGAGGAGGAACTGCAGTGTCCTGGAGTGGAGCCAATGCCTCCAGTGCTTGTGTTGGGGGAACAGAACAAGATTGTTTCTGTGGGCCCAGTCCTGCACCTTTGCCTGAAAACATCCTTTCAGGCACAGGAGGTTGCCTGATAATGGACACAAAGACACACTGACCCCTTGAGCATTTTTTTGTTTTCTTCACCTGTGAAGATACATGAGGAGCTCAGGCTCCGTGCAACCACAAAATCACCCGTGTATCACATAGTAAAGAAATCTGCTTGGTTTCCTGGGACTGTCCTCAAACTAGCTTCTAGACACCTCAGACAGAAGGGTCATCTATGAAAGGGGTATTTTGTAAGGCACTTTACTTCTGAAATACATATACCAGGCTGCCCAAGCCCACCATGCATCCACTAAAACCTACACCCTGAAGATGGTGAGGAGGCCAGCGAGCCTGTCCCAGTGAGTGCTGTCACTTCAGTTCTCAGAGGAATAAACTCTACCCAGTTAGCAGCTCTATACTAATAAAACTGCACAGTAAACTGAAGGGGACATATTCTTTTCACTGTACTGGTTTAACTCCAGCAGTACAAGCTGTGAGCACACAAGGCTTTGGTAGATATAAAGAGAACACATTTCCTCTTAAGACACTGGGGTAAGACTTAATTCCCTTAAAGTCAGCGGAATGACACTGGTGGTGAGTGAGGCCCAGTGCCTTTGATAACGAATATTCCTGTAGCTGAATCCCCTTGCAGGCCAATTAATTACCTCCATACCCTGCTGGTGTGTTCCAAATTTTATTTTTATTTCAAAATCAAAGTTAAATAACTAGAAATTATCATGTGGCTGAGCCAAACTGTGACTTTATGGGTTTTAATTTTTGAGATTAAAGCGAAGTACAAAGACACACCCAGTCAGCAAAGTCTGGAGACAATAAGATGTAAAGCAATCCTCCTTCTGACCTCACATTAACACAGAAATCACCCTACAGCATGCAAGTGTCAGCCAACAACGGCACCTACTTATTTCCTGTCAGCTTGTCCCTTTGATCTAACCTGATCCTTCTTCACTTTATTAAAAACGTTCTAATCTTTTGTCTTTGATCTCCCTGTAGGATTCTTCAAAGAGCTTCAAATTAGCAAACATGCAAACAACAAAAAAATGTACTCTGTATCTGCAAGAAACAATGATGTGGGGAGCTGTTTCCTTCCTCAACACACAAGTTTAATGAGGGGCAGCATTTTAAAGCCAAAAGATGCCATACTTATCTGTTGTTTACTGGCATTAGGGTGGATGACAGAGCCCAAGCTTTTTTACTGGGGGTGCTTTGCTCTGAAGGTGTAACAAGGCAGCCCAGCAGGGGTAGCAAAAAAGCCATGTGCATACTTCATTCAGGACGCCAGATGAAAGGATTATGTCACATTCAAGAGCAACAAAGAGCTCTGTTTAAGTTTGTACCAGGCTGGAACTGTGGGGCAGCCGTTAAAGACCACCAAGGTTTTAAACAAAACCGGACACTTTTAAGTTTCCTCAAGCTTTCCTTGTAGTAAATCCACCCAATATGAAGGGAATGTCAGTATCTCCCACAAGGAAGATCTCTGAAGCTTAAAGGGAAAACAAGTTTATTGTATTTTTATGTGTGTAAAACCCCTTTGTCTATTTTAAATATCTATATATGCTTTTTCTTCCTAAAAGTACCATCATTTTCAAGGACACTGCCACATTAATTTTGTTCCAGCTTAAACTTATTCAATGGCAAAATGTTTTTAGCAAGGAAGGGCACTACTCTAGATCCTCTTCTATGTCAAGTAGTTAGCATCCTTCCTCTCCTACAACTTTAATTTAGCTCCAAAGGTACAGATTTCAAACAAAATTGGTGCCTTTTATTATTGAATACTGCTCACCTCTGAAAGAGTTATGAGCCCAGGTTAGAAAGACTCCATAGGCTACACTGTAAGTTCCTTGCACGTGTATCCACCTCTTGGTGCAGAGTTTTGGTTTTAACTCTTACTCCATGGGGAGGTGGATCTGTCACCAGGTTGAAACAGTCCCAAATATCTTCACCACATAAATTCAGGCCACCCAAACCCCCTCACAACTGCAGTTAATAATCCAAGGCACAGACCAGCACCTACTGAAGTCAATGAGTCACTTTTGCTGGTCTATGAAATCCTAGGTTTGAACTGTAACACAAGAAGTCTCCTCAGTAAAGCCTCAGTCCAGGGGAAATATAACTAATCAGGATTTGACCCAGGCTGGTACCCATGGACCTTGGCCCATAACCTAACCCTGTTATATCAGAGTGGGTGAAGTCCCCACACCCATTTTTCTTTCACTTCTTTGTCACCCCAAAATCCACTGTGATTACAGGTAGCAGGTATATAACCTGAGAACAGAACATGACTTAGGCAATTGAGTGCTTTAACCTGTCTAACTCAAATTGATGCAATTCATGTTAAAAAGCTATTGAAGATCAGCACTGATAATTATCTGTGGAAAAGTCCAGTGAGGCTGTAGATGATCAGAGAATCATTAAGGTTGGAAAAGGCCTCTAAGATCAAGTCCAACCCTTAACACTGCCAGATCCACCACCAAACCATGTCCCTAAGCACCACATCTACATGTTTTGAACACTTTCCAGGATGGTGAATGCATCACTACCCTGAGCAGCCTGTTCCAATACTTGATAATCCTTTTGGGGAAGAAATTTTTCCTAATACCCAATCTAAATGTGCCCTGGCACAACTAGAGGCATTTCCTCTTGTCCTGATGCAAGCAGGCAAAAACTTTGGCCCCTCTTGTCCTGTCCTCCTGCCCCGGTCTGTCTCAAGTCATACTCAAGGTCTGAACTTGTCAAATTCTTTGGTTACCCACTTTACTAACTTACAAAGACAAAAGTGGTGGTTTTAATTAGTCCAAAACCACACAGGAATATTCAACAAAAAACTATTGGAATTGCTACTCAAGATTTATTTTATTTTGTTTTACAGTTCACTAGCACTCAGAATCTCTCCAACAACAAACAATATGCTCTGCTTTTATCCTGGGTGAGGGATTTTTCAAGCAGATATTGTCTCTTGTGGCTGTTGCTGCTGATGAAAGGCAGAGCTCAGCCTTTCTAGGAACTGCCACATACTTGAGAGTGTTCCAGATGCATGGGCTCAGGCCAGCTTCTTGACATGGAGCTCTGAGCTCAGCTGAGTGCTGCTGCTTCCACGCTGTGCAAGGATCATCCATTCCCGGCTCCTGTCCTTCCCCACAGCCTGGCACTGCCCCATTCAGCAGGACTGCAAGGACAGCCACACTGGGTGCCTTCTCCACATGGCACTTATTGTTTCCACAGGTCTAGGCTCAAAATATTTCCTTAGAGGAAACACTGCATAAATCTCAAAAAATAGTTTAGAGAAATCTTGAATGTGTGTCTACTTGTGAAACCGCTATCAAGTAAAATCCAGTGACTATAACAACTTGACCACGAATATTTTTGAGAGTATACTTTTTGAAATTTCAAGTACATCCAGCAGGTTTGGGAATTGTTGTTTTAAAAGAACATTGGGGTTTTATGTTTTTCTTCTGTCAGAAAACTCAGTATGAGAAAGAACAAAAAGGAAAAATTAAGAGCACAATAAAAAATTATCTGGCCATTACCAGCCATCTGGAAATGCTTAGCTTTAGGACTAATTTTTATCTGACCTATTTTTGACAATCCCCATGTACCATAAAACTAAAGAAAACTTGAAAAGCCTCTTTCAGAGGAGGTAGAGCAATACAGTTCCTAGCACTGAGGTCTGACTGAGAGAACAGCCCAAAGCATGCTCTTCTCTGCTGAATTTTCATTAATCCAAGCTGTTTAACCCTACTCTCTGGAAGCCAAACTGCTTTCTGTTTGCCACACCCTGTAATCCCTAAAATACTTCACTAACACTGCCTGTGAGCTGGTTCACTTTTATCTACATAGGAGCTGACAAGATGCACACTCATCAACATCCTACTGAAACTTCTCAAAAACAGATTTATGCAAAACTTTAATGCTCTCGACTTGACTACTCCATCATATGCTATCATCTACCTAACTCTCCAAACTCTGATTCTTTTTAACAAAAGTAACAGCAGGAATTGCCAAAGCAGAATATTTTCAAGAACAGCTAAACATAAAATTTTACTTGAGAAAAGGTAAAGGAATGAATGAGGTAAAGCTTTCTTCTTTTTATTTGGCTGCTCTACGCAGACTCATGACCTGTCCACTTCAGCACTAGCACTGCAGATCTGTAAGTGCTTTTCATTTCTCCAGAACAGCAACAGGTTCAGCTGAAGCTCCTGGTGTAGCTTGGGAAGTTTTATTTCTTATCCTCCTTCGAGCAGCCTAAGCTCACACTGTTACCATCACTGAGTCTGCAGAACTCTGCATGTAGTGCAGGATAGTTTGGAAATTAGAACAGTCCCAGCAGATCAGATCACTGTGAATTGGGTCAAAGGAGATCACTTATTGATTATTCTTGCCAAATTCTCTTTAAACAAAAGGACTGGAAGATGTCTTCACTACAGTCATAGCTCCTGGAGATGCTTTTTTTATATCAATTACTATGCTAACATATTCCTCCTTTACACACAAACCCACACAGTCTATATTAAGTACATGTCCAGTGGGAATACAGTATGAATTTAGCATAATTTTCTTTAAAAATGTTAGAATTTTTCCTTGAATACAGTAATTATCTTCTCAAGAACTCTTAAAATACATTCATATATTAATTTTGATGATGAGAAGCTATTACAGTTATGGAGTCAAATTAGCATTGCAAGTGTAAAGATTGCTTTTTTTATACATATATCATCAAATTAACTACTTACCCCGACTAAAGCATCTCCACACAGTATTTCCTCAGAGGCCTTCAAGAGGAACGCGTCTTGTAGCAAATGCGCTGGTTTGAGGATTAGGGATTGTAGGATTAGGGATTGTGTGCCATTTTATGGGTCTGACAAGTTTTTGCTCACTTCAGGCACTTTCATTCTCTCCTGTAATACGACAACACAGTGAGAGCTCAGCCGTGCCCATCACAGTCTCCCAGTCAGAACCGACTGCGTTGGACTTTATTATTATCTGAGCACAATTCGTGAAGAAATCAGTTTCATTCTTGCGGGAACTGATATCAAGACAGGCTTGATATTAAACAGAAGGATTTAAACCAACTCACTGGAGCTCAAAGAACTGAGCCACCACCTGGCTGTGTTTGCTAAGCCGGAGGATGTGTCGGGCCAGACAGGGTCACTGTCCCCCGCGCAGGGCTGAGTGAGGACGGGACAGGGAACGGGGAGATTGTTTCCTCGGCCTCCAGCTCTGGCACTGGTAGCAGGTTCCTGAGCCGTATGCAGGCTTTACGCCATTTCATCTTCAAAACGTAGCCACAGTCCCCTCCTCATTACTTGTGGCCCCTCTGGTCGTGCCCTCAACCGCACAGGGGAAAACAGCTCTTCACCACTTCTGTTCCGTGTTTGACTACAGCCCTGAGGCGTTACAGCACAGGGCAGCCTTTTGCTCTGTAAACCATAAGGTCACAGTTTTGGCATTTTGGTAACGAGTCGGTAAGTCGCCGGTAAAGTTTACTGCAGGTAAAGTTTACTGCAGGTAAAGTTCTGGGGTGACACCCGCGGGCGGGGGCAGGACCGGGCCATGAGGGGCGCTGAGGGGACGCTCCCGCCCTCCCGCCGGCAGGGGGCGCCCCGCGCGCGGCAATGGCGGCGCGGGAAGGGCTCCCTCAGAGAGAGCCACCTCCTTCAGAGAGGGCCGCTCCTTCCCTCAGAGAGAGCCGCCTCCCTCAGCGAGGGCCGCTCCTTCCCTCAGAGGGAGCCGCCTCCCTCAGCCGCCTCCCTCAGAGAGAGCCGCCTCAGCGAGGGCCGCTCCTTCCCTCAGAGAGAGCCGCCTCCCTCAGCGAGGGCCGCTCCTTCCCTCAGAGGGAGCCGCCTCCCTCAGCGAGGGCCGCTCCTTCCCTCAGAGGGAGCCGCCTCCTTCAGAAAGGGCCGCTCCTTCCCTCAGCGAGAGCCGGCTCCGTCAGCTCCGCGCGGCTGGTCCGGCACCGCCCGCACAACACGGCAGGAAGACGCCAAAGGCGCTCCTTCGCTCCGACCGCTGCAGAACGAGGGAGCTGTGCACAGGGGGATGAACGGTTTAAAACCTCCTGTGAAAGAAACCATGATGCTTCCCCTCTAGTCGATTCTCTTTGTGAGCTCGCATTTTATGTAGAAAAATTTACCTGATAGAGCTGCTCGTAATCCATAACACAGTATGAAGGTGTTAGTGTGACATCAGTGAGACTGGAGGGGTCCTGCCAGCAAAGCCGTGCAACACAGATGGGCATTGAGAGTTACCAGCTCGGTGCAGGCAGCACGTGTCGTGACGGGTTGGGGGCACGAGAACCACAGTTTCCTTTCAATGCTTGTGTCTTACCTTTATTAAAGGTGTTACAGAACAATAGCCAGAGCATGCCAGTCCACTAGCAAAGAGGGGTTAACAGTAGTAGAGGACAAAAGAGGATAAACAACTCGTTGACAAACAGGTTTCTCTATTTTTTTTTGTTGTTGTTGGACAGTGATGCTGATTTAAGAATGTGAAATTGCCCCTCTAGGATACCAAAAATACATTTCTTCCACAAGTGATCCCAACCTTTTGCTTCACAAACTCTGGAAAACTGGTATCAGTCGCTCCAGTTTTCTTCTTTTTTGGATAGCTGTCCACATAGCTTACAGACAAAACATGAAAAATTCTACCAAACATCAGTAAACTTTCATTTTCACAGCAGCTTTCGGAAAAAAAAATAAATCTATCTTGCTCAAATGCATGAAATGTGTAACCTGAACAACCTACAGCTGTAGATTTGATTGTTTGAACACATTCTAGTTTCCAGCTTACAGCAAAACCAGTCCAAAGAGAGAGAAGTTAGTTTACTTGGCTTCAGAGAACCTTACACAGTGAGGGAGGCAAATGTTACTAGGGCTGCACTTTAAGGATAAAGAGTGAAGAAGTTTTACTCATCCATCATACCTTTTATTTTCTAATATCAGTAGGTGATCATCTTTAAGGAACTTGAGGGGCAAGAATTGAGGAATATACCAGCTGCACTTTACAGATTAACAGCCACAAAAATAGAAAGCAACTAGACAATCTCAGGGTTTCACAAAACTAGTTTCCATTTGTAACACTTGACGCAACAAGATTAACTGCAACAAGTGAAGAAGCTACATCTGTAAAGTGCTATTTTTGTTGGAAGTGGCTAAAAAAGCACAACTACAACAGATTTGGGTATTCCGTGGTGAGATTGGCGATGTCCTCCAAGTATTTCCTTTCAGGCTCTGTGTTTCTTGATGAAGTTGATGAGCCCATTTGTTGAGCTATCATGAGATGTCACTGGAGCATCTGACTCCAGTTCAGGCTCAATTTTCTTGGCAAGTTGTTTTCCAAGCTCAACTCTGCATTTATAAAAGCAGCAGAAGAAAGAAAAACATTAGTGAATTGAAAAACAGAAAGACATTAGTGCTAACAACTTAGAGTATTTACTATAAGCCATTTACATTAAAAATAGATGCTGGTAAAAGTAATTTCCCAGTGAACACTATGATGCTTTTCCCCTCACAAATTACTGAGAAAGTATTTAACTTAGTGCCATTCTGAAACAACTGGAGTTCTCACAGCTGCTTAGCTGAACAAACAGCTCAAATTACAGGATGTCTAAAGAGAAAGTTTTGTTTCTGAAGTTGAGCAGAGTCCTTTCCCCTCAGTATTCACGTGTGTTATGCAGCCTGCCCCAGTGCTCTCTCGCTCCTGTTCACTGCTGACCATGACACTGCTCACCACACCAATTTATGGCACCAAGACAATAAACAGCAGCTGAGTTGCAGGCCTGGAAGCATCCCCAGCACTACAGAGGGCTATCCAGGAGTTACAGCCTCACAGGATAAGAACCTGGGATAGTCCAACTGCTGTAAGAAACTAGGCTGGTCCTACAGTGTCCCCACATTCCATAGTTTTGGATGCCATTCTAGATTTTCATGTGTGGCAGTATAAGCTGTAATTACTCCTATCCCACTCCTGGTTTCAGAGTTTATAGCAGTACAGCTCATACTAGCCAGTCTTCCCTTCTCAGGTTATACTACAGTATTTTAAGGAACATAGCTCTAAGAACACACGTACAAAGGCTACCCTTCAGCCTTTAAGGAGACAGCTTAGTGTAAACTGATATTCTACACCTGTAGAGCAAGTGTGCTCTTCAAAATAAGCCCTCACAGCATAGGCAGGCTGCACCTGAAAAAATCTTACCTTTTTCCCTGTACCTAAGCCTTCATATGGTATGTTGTACAGTTCCTATTACTGTAGATTAAAAACAATCTGATTAGCTCCTGATTAAATCTTCCATTGTGAGGAGTTTGTCCATTCCAATGACAAACTCCTCAAAGATGCTGTTGTGCACATGGAGCTCCACAACCCTCAGTCACAGACACAGACCTCTGCCAGGAATGTTCTTGTCTCTCCATATAGGAAAACTCAGAGGTGGTCAGTCTTTGGCTTAACATGCTATTCAAACTGCCTACTAAATGTTTCTAGAGGTAAAATAACTCTTTTTCACTTTCTATAAGGGAAAATATTTTTCCTTTCTAATTCTCAGAGCATGTGTTAAGCCTGCTTGACTACCTTCCTCATTACTGCCCCTTTTCTGCTTCATAGTGTTCTTCTAAATCCAACTAAGCACAGGTCCTTAGCTAAAATTGTATCTACAAAGTCACTGTGCACGACTGAGTAAGGACACACAGTGACTTATCCCCAGAAAACGTTTTCCCTTAAAACTATCCTATAATAATTGCTCCAAGTATGACACTTTTTTTATTGTCTTTTCTCTAAGTCAGGATAGATTAAGAAATATCACAGTCAATAAATATGCAAGTAACAGAACAAGGAAACTTACCCCCACTGGTCATAACTGTTAATATCCCAGACAACTCCTTGAACAAATATCTTGTGCTCATACATGGCTGTAAGCAGAAAGATTTATCAATAAACTGGATCAGAAAGTCTTAATAAACATTGGCAGATGAGAGACCTATTTACTCACCAATGATGGCTCCCAGAGTGAACGGGTTGAGTTTTGTAAACATGATGGAATTGGTTGGTCGATTTCCCTCAAAGACCTTTCAAAACAAGAGTTACATTGTCATCTAATATATTGTAAAACTTATATCACTTATATTTTTCTCCCAGCCCTCACTGAACTATTTGCATTAGCAGTAAACCCAAAGTCCTGAAAGCTCTGAGGACTACCACCTTCAGGCAGAAAATTGTATCACTTCCATGTGTTATTATTACAAACTCAACAGCAAACTTCTCTCTGAGCAGCACTGCTGGCTGCTGTGGGCTACAAGAAGTAAAACAAGGCAATATCCCAGGGGCAGTGCTGAGGTAGCTCACCCCTCCTGAAATGTCCCAAAAGGCTCCAGAACAGGGAGCTTTAGCACAAGTGCTCCTTGTACCTGCTCTGAGTGCCCTGCCGAGGTGCCCCCTGTGCCACCCCTGCTGGCTGCTGCAGTGCCCCCACAGCAGGAGAGCCCACGGGGCAGGGCCCAGGTACCTTGTGGGGAAGGAGCTTCTCCAGAGCCTCCCCGCTCAGCCCGGCCCCCTGCAGCTCCTTCCGAGCCTCCTCCGCAGTCTTGCCTTTCATCAAGGCCTCCGTCTGAGCCAGGAAGTTGGCCAGCAGGATCTAGCAGGGGCACACAAACACAGCTCAGGTTCCCATTCCCTCAGCTGGAACAGTGGTACCTGGTGCTCCACTCCATACCAAGACCCAGTCTGGACTTACAAGTCTTGTTAACACTGTAGCAGTTTTAGCTGCATGATGCCCACTATTGCTTTTTACTTCAGAGTGCCAGGAGACTTAATTACTGTTTTAAAAAGTACTGCATCCAAAGACAACCAGGACAAGCTTTGCAGAATCCTGCCCCTGCCAAAACTGGCAGCGAATCTCCCACTGAGAACAGAGGAGCCAGGACCTCACCCAGCCCTTTCACCCACTGTAGTCTATGCTTTTATTCCATGCTATGGAAATCCAGGTGCAAAGATTAGTCACAGCTAACCAACTAAGGTGCACTTACTCATCTGTAGGCAGGAAAATCCCCACAGCATCTCACGTACCAATCCCTACCAAGGCAGTGCAAGTTTCTAGTTTCCTATTCCCTCTCTAATGTTAGCCTGCAAATTCACGTGTGTTTACACCGAAGATAAACTCTTACTGTATCTACAGTCAAATGAAACCTTTACTCCCCTTCCTTTGCAAAGTCATACTCAAACTTCCACTGTACTAGGTGTTACTTGACCAAAAATTACTATTACAAGTGCCATTCCAATTGAGTAATCTGAAATCATGATGAGACTAAAATTTAGTGAGGAAACATGCTTTTTCTGAAGGATGTATTAAGTGGTAGACCTGTACGTGTTTCCACCTATGGAAGTTCAATAAAATCCTTAGTTCAGTGGAAATCCTCAGTTAGACAATACATTAAACTAAAAATTTTACAGGTTAAAAACATCTTTGTAGAAGCCACGACCCCAACCATGCTATTACACTGATGAATTTTTATCCTAGTAGAGTTTAAGACTTGAAAACTTCCTCAGAGATGCTGTCACATCACATCTGAGTTTATTTCTTCCTACTCGGCAAGAATTACACTCCTTGCAACTCCTACAAAGAATTTTCCCTCCAAATACTTAATTGCTCAACTCTTTCCAGCTTCAGTTGGCCCACAGGACACACCACTGAGCTGCCTCAAGAACTGTGGCTGTAATTTCTTCAAGAACAAACACACCACTGTATTACCTATTACAGATCATATGCAATTATGATTTAGATATTTTCAGATCTATTGTGAATGTTGACAGAGTCCACGTGGAGAGTTTAAAAGGGACATTTAGAAATATTGCACACTGCAGTACCAAATAAGCTTCAATGCCTTCAGCCATAAGAAATATGGGTGCCCTGACAAAGAACTTACCTTGTGATGCAAGCCATTCCTGATGGGGTGCTGAGTCTGGACTGGGATCAGAAAATCACAGGGAATCATGCGAGTTCCTGGAAGAAAAGCCAGGTTAATAACCCTGCAACAGGAAAGTCCTAGAAAAATCTTCAATTCTCACCCCATTTGCAGAGTTACTGGCAGATTCAGTCACTTCTAAAAGTTCTATAAAAGAGCTTTTTTGTTATTAACAGCAGGGGAAAGTAACAACACAGCTCAGTAGTTTCAGCTTTATTTAACCCTCCTTATTGTAGGTAAAACCTGCACCTTGTAGCCTCCAAAAGCCACTAATTAAGAGCCTCACAGCAATGCAAGGCTAGGTTAGGTAAGAGCCAACCTCCAAACCAGTGGTGACTCTGCAGACTCCTGCAGCTTTGCAGCCATTCAGAATTTAATTCCAGGATGCAGCACTGCCTGGTGTCAGCTTACCTTGGTGGATGAGCTGGTAAAAAGCATGCTGCCCATTGGTGCCAGGCTCCCCCCACACTATGGGGCCAGTGTTGTAGTCCACACGAGAGCCCTTCTTGGTGATGTACTTGCCATTAGACTCCATGTCACCCTAAAAGAAGGGAAGGCTGGTATCACTCAGTAGCAGAGCAAGTTTCCACACATACTTCAGCTATTATGAACACCGCTTCACTAGAGAAATTTTCCAAGTATCAGGGATACAGTTGCTTAATTTATGGACACCAAGGCAATGGAGGTATGTGGAAAACATCTTTAAAGTAACCGAGCAAATAAGCTGATATCAATCTTGGCATCAGTCTCTTCAGGCCATCGAGTACATGAATTTAAGGGGCTGTAGTTGTAACCAGCACATGCAGTCAGGTCCTAGAGGCAGGACAGAGGCTTGCCCCCGTGTTCCTCTGGAGCACTGCCCACCTGCTGGAAGTAGGCGGCGAAGCGGTGCATGTACTGGTCGTAGGGCAGCAGGGCGTGGGTCTCGCAGCCGTAGCAGTTGATGTACCACACCCCCAGCATGGCCAACAGAACAGGCGCGTTCTTCTCCAGGGGGGCCGTGTGGAAGTGGTTATCCTGCAGGACACAAGGGAAAACTAACACTTCTGATAAAGCAAGTGTCGCCCCGCCCAACTCTTATACTGTTTTGATTGTTGCTTTGATTCAGGGAGAGCTTCTCAAGCACTGTTGTTTTAGGAGCACTGAGAGGACCTAAGGGGCTGAACCTTAGAAACCACCCTGCCCTCAGTTACCTTACTAACAACTCTTAAAGAGGAACAAATCTGGAACAGGGATTCCACACTCACCATCCAGTGGGCTCCTGCAAGCAGATTCTCAAAGTTGTCAAAACCTAACAATGAAAAGAGTCAGTTTGTATTTACTATTACAACTCAAACTTGATTTTTCTTATAGAGACAATTGTAAAAGTTTTGATTCCCTGTGTGCAGCAAGACTCCCAACTACTAATCGCTGTAATTTTGTACTTAATTTAAAGGGTACTTTGACTTCTCCTGACATTTGCATTCCCTAAGCCAGGCATTTACTTATGCTTTAAGCCTGGACTTCAGAGGAAGTCCAACTTCATGAAACATAATTCAAAAAACCTTTGCCTAAAATCCCCATTCAGACAGAATGAACAACTAGAAGGAAAACAGAGGCATTTAATACAGAGCCTGCTTTAAGGCTATATAGTTTTCATCAAGTTTGAACATTTAGTCACTTCACAGCCTCAGTGGGACAGATATCCCCCAAGAAAACAGGGCAAGGCTGGTATTTCAAAACAGGGATTTGCATGTCAGTCTGAGGAGAAACAGCTCTAATAAGATTGTCAAAGAAAAAGGCTCCCCCCTTCCCTTCCCTGTTCTCTCAACAATTCACCTGAGTTTTCTTTGCTTTATAATTAGGGTATTTAAACCTCTATTTGCTTTCATTCAGGAATAGTTTAACTAACTTTAGCTTCCTTTCCTGCAAAGACAGAAATCCTGATTCTTTTGTAGGAATTAGGTGAAGTATTTGGCAATCAAAGCAGCAGCTCTACCTATGGTCAGAAGGCAGCTGTGGGAGATGAAGGGTCTAAGGAAGAAGTGCAGATAGACCAGCATGTCAGCAGTCAGCACCAAATCTGTCTGACAGCAGCAATGAACAGTTATTGCAGACAAAACAGTCACTGCCTGACTGGTTTATTTTGCTCTTATCATAAGTTTTTCTACACATGACAACTCCTATTCATATAATTCCAAAACCACCAAACCCACTGTTATTCTTTTAACCCCAGTCAGAGGGAATTCTAGCTTTTTTTAGAAAAACAAATGACATGATAGTTTCAGGCTTTAAATATTTGAAAGCAGTGATGAGGGAACAAATGTAATCACCAGGCTCTGTAGCCGGGATGAGCAAGTACTGGAACACAAGGAATTAGTGGGAGGAGGAGATAGTTAACAATACTGAACACAGCTCATATGCACAACTGGAGACACAGGATTTTGGTGTTTAGTGGGTGTATATTCACAGGTACTAAACACCCCACTCCAAGCTTAGGAATGGCAGTTGCAAGGTCTGATTTTCCCCACTGACAGGGCTTTACACAAATCAGTCACTTTGGGCTATGCAAGTGACTAAAGAGAAGCTATTTGATTATTTGTACCCAAATATGGGTGCTTTCCAAAGCTGCATTTGCAGTACTAAAATACTGACATTTCCACTGCATTACACACTTTTTTAGCACAAATATCCAACTACTCAGAGTAGGTTGGGTAAATAATATTCACCCCAAACCTGATCCACAATCCACTATTATTAAAGCATTCCACAGTTATATTCCTGAAGCAAACAGACTAATTCTTGGCAGGGTGAGCTCCCAGGAGTACCTACCAATATGCAGGGCAATGGAGAGACCAATGGCAGACCACAGAGAGTAGCGGCCACCAACCCACTGCAAACAGAGATTGGTTTAGATGGACAAGTGCAAAGCTTCGACATTCAAACTTATTCAAACTATTACAAAACAGAAGCATGTGTTTAGACATCAGCAAAAATCAATATTCTTTCTGGTTACAGTTGACTACACGTTATATGGCACAGTCAAGGGAACCTGCACCTGACGGTAGCCCCCTAAGGTTACCCCTTGGGTATGCATTTTTTGAAAGTCTGAAGTTATCCTACTTGTCCAGTTTATATCATATGTGTTGAGTCAGATCCCTTGATTCTGGTTCACGTCCAAATCCTAAGTTTGCAGCTTGTATTAACTGCTTTCATAATATCACCCTTCTCTAGGTAAAGCCTGCTTCAGCAAGACTCTGAGCCTAGCTGGGGAAAGGTAACACTCTAGGACACTTCCAGACAGCACCTTTAAAACCTACTTTGTCAGGAAAACCAACTTGTTTCTAAGTATAATGACAAGACAGTATACTTTCAAGATGCATCTGCTACAAAATACCAAAGTAGGCTCCCATTTCTGATGTCTGACCTTTATAGGCCTAGCTTATACACTGCACACACCAACAGTCAAATGTCACAGCTTATAATAACCGCTTGCATGGAGGAATAAGCCAAGATTTGGAGCTCCTGTTACTTCACAGCTGACTGGACAGCCAAGAACACAGAAGGCTCCTCTGCAGACCTCTGACCGCAGGATTTTAATGTCATGGCCAAGAGTTTTGCTTGCCTGACACGTTCCCAATGTGCCTTTCGTTAAGAGTTTTCAGGTGTTTCAGTGCACTGAATACAACTACTATAATTTAGGTGCTTTGGCAGTTTCCAGACATCTAGTTGGAATCACTTTACCTGCTTCAGAAAATGCTAACAGTTAACATCTATCACATAACATTAGACATTTACTTACATCCCAAAACTCAAACATGTTCTCTGGGTCAATTCCAAAGTCTTTAACTTTAGGCTAAAACAAAAAAGCCAAAAAAGCATGTAAGAACACCGTAAGTAAAACCAGCAGTATTAAAAAGCTTTATATGCAGCAAACAAACACAAGTTGGGTACTTATGAAATACATAATTCCACAACTACATCCTCTATTTTAAAAAGTGCATAGCATCCATCACAAAAATATATCTTCATTTCCAGAGATATCTATCATTATTCACTATTAAAAATCAATGACATACATTCATTTTCTGATGAATGTAAGTGGCCATATAGTTCAGAGTTGGACTGATATTCACTTTACAACAGAACCCTAATGGAAGAAATGAATTTCCCATCACAGCACCTGACAGCCTGCCAATGATGGCACAGTTCTTCCCTAATTGGTCTCTCCACTTCATACATTTGCATAGAACAGCACATCAGGGTACATCACGTTCATCAGGAGCACTATTCAAACTACCTGTGCCACTTCAGCCCTCGCTTGGAGTTTAGACTAATATTTGTTTACATAACTGCATTCACACATACGTAAGCAATTACAGGTAACACTCATTAATAACAAGTCATTTCAAGTATAAAAGCTCTTGATTTCAGATTTAAAGCTCTAGCAGAAAAAGCACACATTCATTCTATAATGGAAGTTCAATGTTCTAGAAGTGTTTCAGTTACTTTCAGCAGAGAAAAGGCTTCCTCTCAAGAGGAATGCTAAAATTTGGTATTCAAGTATCTTAAAAGATAGCCTTCCTTACTAGATTATCGAGTGAGGCCATCTCAAAGGTACATAGAAAAAATAAACTTGACTGGTTATACTTACAGCATTGGTAGACAAGGCAACAAAATGCTTGGCCACAGCTGAAGGCTTAATAAAGATAAAAATATAGTTAGATCTAAAATATTAATTATTTTAATTTCTGATTATAAAGCTGATCTGCTACCATTTACACAGAATACTGTTGATTATCACCAGGTTTTTTTGTGTTACAAACTTGAAATCACGTAATTCACACTGACTGTGGGATTTGGCAGCATGCCCAAAGATCCCATTCCCATCAGTCCCTCTGGAGAGCAGCACACCAGTTCCCTCAGAGCAGTTATCAGCTGGACACCACCACCAGCACTTCACAGCACATGGAGTTGGCTGCACAGGCACAACCCTTCCAGCCAGGGTCAAAGGATCAACTGGAACTACTGATAAAGCTCAAGCTCCAGATTTAGACTTTGGTCTTTCAGTTCTGGTGAACAAAGTTGTCTGCAACAGCAGTGTAATGAGGAACTTCAAAGCCCAGCTTTCAAACTAAGTACAGCTACCCTGACTGAACAGGTTAAAGACTATCTTAATTACCTGAAGAGGCAGTATCTGCTTTTTTCCTTGTAAGAGTTAGAAATAGGAGAGCATGAGCCAAATACATGGTTTCTATTCATAGCACAGCCATCTGCCACAGAAATGTCAGAGTATCACTCCAACCATAGCTTCATTTCTAGTTTTCAAGGATTTGCCAGGAATTAAAAGGTAATGCCACAGACACTGTGTTCCTGGATTTTCATACATTAGTAGTTGTACCACAGTACTGGCCAGCTCCAAGGCAAACACTGCACTCTATTACTTAGCAGGGAGGATTTGGGGGAACAATGCATGACAACCATTTATAATGAAAAACTAGTGAGTTTATCACTTTGATTGGACAAACAGTGTGTCACCAACAAAGCACTGAAGTGATCTAAGTACAGCATTTGCTGAGCTTATGTTTGGGCAGTCACTGGCTCTGCTCCAAAGCACACAGAAGGAGCAGGGAGGAGCCACACAACCCAAAGCTGCTGCATTGTCAGGTGCCCCTAAACAGCCCCACTTACATCTTTAGCAGCTTGCAGGAACCACTCTTTGGCCGTCTCTGCATTGGTGATGGTCTCTTGGGTGGTGAAAGTCTGCACAGCAAAAACAAGGAGATGAGTAAAACACTTCTTAAAACAAACAACTTCAGGTTGCTAAAGCATCAGACGTTCCAGACAACCAGAGCCAGACGTGCTAACACACAGCTGCTGCCAGACTGCACAAAAAAGCAAGCTCTTTAATCCAGTGAACACTAGTGCTGCTAGATTTACCCACCTAGTTTTAAACTAGCAGGTATCTGGAACTGGAACAACTGTTCCCCATTTCCTACCTTCCCACCCCTCTAACTGTTCTGCAAAACTTTGAGACTAAGTTTTCTACTTTAGTCTTTTACTAAAAACAAACTTTTACCACTCAACTAAAAAGGAACTAATTAAGCATCAAAATGGGATAACCCAGTTGGACTGTCCTCTTGTCTTCAATTCCTACTTTTTCATGGAGGAACACTCATTTCTGCTAAGATTCTATCCATAATTTTGTTTTGCTGATTAGAGGAAAACATTTTCCTGCTTCATGAAGTGTGCACAGAAGTTCAGTCATGCAGTTTTGCAAATATCTACAACCATTCTGATTTACTCAGCCATCAAAATTTAGCTTTAAGGGTGAACACTAGATTCAACCTACTCTCATCCATCTCCAGAAACATTTCATTATGAAACACAAGCCTGTTATGGAAAAAAAATGCCATTCATCCTCTTCCAAATGTATCCAATTATCTAACTACAGTCTGGCAAACAGAAACTGAAGTGTTACTCTTTCAATCTGGCAGTTTTCTAAGCCTTTGAACCGTGATCCCTGGACTCAATTATTGCAAGTAACCACTAGTATTACTTTGTGCAGTTTCCTTGTTATTCCATAAGTTGTTGCTCAGCTGCAGCATTGCCAAGATTAGATAATGAGCACCAAGGCCAGCACTGCACATGTTCATTTGCTGCAGATTGTCTTCAACAGCAGAAAGGTTCTACTGTGCTTTACAAATGAAGGCAACCCAAGTTACTTAACTCCGGAGTTTGCCTCCATCCCTTCCCTCTGCTCAGACAGAACCATTCCTCAGAGGAAGATGGAACTGCCAATTATGGTTACAGAGTCAGTTATTAGCAAGGCAAGACTTAAAGGCAGTTATTCAGTCTGTAATCAGAAATAAGTGTCACCTTAAAGAGGTAAAGACAGTCTGCTGGTACTAAGTAAAGCAGCTTAGTATTTATAGTGCTCAAGGAACTTGGCATTTAAGTGATTTAGGTGAAGGTATTTTGTTACTATCCTAAAACAAAATGGAGAGTCTTAAACTACATGCAATTCACTAATGCAAAAAGTCAGAACACTTAACATACAGGACCTTTAGGAATGAGACAAGATGTGGAATTTCAAAGAAATAACTACATAGGATCCTACACTCCACCCACAGAGAAGCACAAACAAACTGTTGTGAATAAAACTTAAACTTGCATTGATTGAGAAATACACCCCAGACGACCTGAAATTGCTCATGTATCTGGTTTAGGTTAAGTAATTTTCAGCTCTTGATTTATGAATCCCCAAGTATTTCAGTGGCAACATAAGCCTGGACTGCAAGTTTAGAATGAATCCCAACAGGCCCATTTAGAAACAATCCCTGTTAGAAGTCCCTGATCTAGATCTCCCTGTGGACAGACTTCTGTTCTGATTGAATTCTTCACAGGTAGAGCAAGTCACAGCCCAGTGCTTGTATCAGACGTACCTTTGATGCAATGATGAAGAGAGTGGTGTCTGGTTTGAGCTCAGCCAGGGTTTTGGCTATATGAGTCCCATCAATGTTGGATACAAACCAGACACGAGGGCCTCCCTTGGAATAGGGTTTCAGGGCTTCAGTTACCATCAGAGGACCCTGGACAGAAGCCACAGTCAGATTTTATTGTCACTGTAGGCACATACCCACACAAAGACGTGCAGGGCACAGAAGTCAGGAGCTTACCAAGTCAGAGCCACCGATGCCAACGTTGACCACGTCAGTGATTGTCTTCCCAGAGTAGCCTTTCCATTCCCCACTGCGGACTCTCTGAGGCAGGAAACATTGCAAGGAGATGTTACACACACTAAAGCCAGTGATTCTAGCCCTGGCAATAGGCTGTGTTTGCAGGCATTGCTGTAGAAGTCTCCCGAGACAACTTTCAGGCTCCTGGACCTTCAGGCCTCCACTCAGAGCTATCTTCTTAGGCAGACATTTGCTTATGTCTGAGATTACACTTCACTAAGTGCTGCAAGTCTAATACACATTTAAAAACACACTGCAAGATCAAACTCTCCTCCTGGGTGGACTGCTGTAGCATTTAGTGTTGGCAAAGGCAAGAGAAATATAGATAAAAATGAAAAGATCTTGGGAATTACACTCTTTGCAACAAAGATTTGAACCTGAAGCAGTTCTTCAAGCGTCTTTTATTAAAATCGACTTCACTAACTAAACTGGAAGACACCAATATTAATAAAACCACTGAAATAGAGATTTACTGGCAAATCAAACATTCAAAAAGTTTTTCTACTGCATGTATGCTTTGCAGTAGGATTTATTTCTGGGCTGCACCTTCACAGCACACAGTACAAGTTTCTGCTCTATTCTTGTTCTTTAAGATTCTCTGAGAGTTCTAAAACAAAATTACAACCATTAAGTAGCAAACTCTGCACTGAATTTTGCCCATCTATCACCTCTGCATTAAATTTTTTCCAAACACAGAAGTAATCTTTCTAGCATAATAAATCCTTCTAAGTAAACTCCCCAATTCTAAAGCAATTTTTCTACAAAGCACTTAGTTATGCTGAGAGTTGCTCTTCTTCCCTACAGATGTTTAAGCTTTTCATTTTTCCAAACAGAAAAACCATTTTTAATATACACAGTCCTGTACCCTGTAAATGATGTTGCCACAGTCTTAAACCCCCACCTGCTAAGTCAGTCAACTGAAACAAGCATCTTTGTTAATATTTTCAAGGAAACTGCTTATCATGATGTTTATTTTGCAGAGAAGGTACTCCTGCATGGAAAGTGATATTCACAGGCTGTGGTGACTGACACCATCGAGCAATCAAGGGGGTGGCACCAGGGAAAACTCTTGTTTTGCACTACCAAAACCTTAACCAGCTAAAAGCTCTACGGGGCAGAAACCAGTGAATTTCTACAGCCATTCAATCCTCTCGGTATTTGAAGAAACCACCAAATTCAGACCAATTAGTGGCAGTTATTGTGGTTTAGGAACTGGACATAATCCAGGCTCATTTTGCATAGGTTAAAGGTTGGTCACTACCACCTGGGTAAGACCCACAACAGCAACCAAGCAGGTCCAGGTCCTCCAGCCATGTTTAAAATACATTAAAACTATTCAGGGAGCTTCTACTGCAAACAAAATAGAATCACAAAGGAATTGGACCTAAAACCAGAAGATCTTTAAGAAACTGTGTAAATAGAGTACAGTGAAATTGCAACTGAGCTGGGAGCCTCTACCTCTCTCCTGATCTTACACAAATGTTAAGAGGCAGTTTCTACTTGAAGTCAAGTCGTTGAAAAATTAGCAAAAAATAAAGAGACATTTGAATGGCACTTAATGATTTACAAGACTTCCAAAGTAAACACAAGATTACTGCTGAAAGAGCAAGATCTAGAAAGCCCATTAAAGAAAAAATGAGCTGGGAACAGAGAGAGAAGAGTAAATCAATAAAAACAGCTCCAACTCCACTCCTGAGCCAGAACTATTGTAAACCTCAAACAAGAGGCCAACAACTCCTGTGAACCAGTCTACAGTCAGTGCTTCACAACACACCCGTAAGAACCTGGCTGGATATGGAACAAAGATGACAAATAAGCTGTGGTGGTACTTCATACCTGGCAGAAGTGTTTCATCTTGTCCAACACTTTGTTTACTTCTGGAACAACATCCTTCCCATCCACAAGTATTGGCCTGTTGGAGCGATTCCTCAGAGCAATGTGAAGCACAGCTCGGTTCTGAAACAAGGGAAAACAAGGTGAAGCTGTTTCCAAGTTCTACCCAAGGCCTCAGCTGCCTCATCCAGAGGGCAGTATGATCTCCAAGACTTCCAAATCCTTTAGATTAACCGGGATTAGTAGGGCAGTGTTTTCAGTGTGTGTACATACACACCTCACCAGCTACCTGAATCACCCTCTCACTTCACACAGTCAGTGCACAGGGCTCACAACAGCACAGAATATGCAAAGCAATAGTTTACCTGGAAAAAACAAAACCTCAAAATCCCCTAAAAGCATTTAGAAATTGAGGTTCAGAATTCAGCAATAGTCAGTACTTAGTGATCTTTATTTTGGCACGCTTAAGATGGACAAGAATGAAATTGCTTCTTAATGATGACAATACTAAAAAATCTATTATAACAAGCAGCCAAAGTTATTCTCTCTGGCACTTTCTCAATTATCCTGAGTAATCCATTTCACATAGGAAAGGACAAATAATTTAAACATTTGACAAAGAAGGATACAATAGCCACATTAATCTATCCACTGCCCACAAGTAAATGTTGCCTGAATATTTGCACACCAGATAAGTAGGTGGTAGTTGTGTTATGAGAAAAAAAAACCTTAGCATGCACTGTATTATGTTAATTCTCCACAGTTGCACACAAGTCAAAGCACTGAAACCAGGCCTGTGGTTTGCCTGTTGAAGAGCTTAACAGCTTTAATCCAGAATGAAGGAGTTAGTCAATACTAATGAACAAATTAAAAAATTAGTCTGCTCTACCTCATTGTTCCTCACTACAATGAGAGGCATTGTAAGACAAAGACAACACAGACAATATGAACTGCCAAGTTATGATTTAAATACCAAATGCTAACTCAAAAATCATTGAGTTTGTGGTTATTGACTTGCAATACGAAAAGCCTCTTTCACTTGCTAATTAAAGTGTACCCACTTAAATTTGGGGTGAACAGAGGCAATTTTTTTGCAGCACTCAGCCATGCAACAGTATTGGTAAATACTGCTCACTACCAGGCTTGAAGGATGCTTTGTCTTAACTCAGAGGAGTCAGATTTGACCTGATATCTACTGCTAAGCAAAGTGTTTCCCAAATATCATGCAGGCTGTGAAGACTGTCCCCATGAGGAGTGGTCAGATGAGTGACCTTGTAAAGCACTTCCTTTGTGCCATATCAAGCTGCAAGTTTTAACTCATCTGGGACAAACACCTGGCAATGCCACACTTGGGTGCACTATAAAGAACTTCCACATCAGCACACACCATACAGCCAATGCCTGCAGCACCAAACACAGACAAGTCTGAAATACTTAAGACAAAAATCTAAAAAATGTTCTAAATCAGATCAAGAGTAGTGGACAAGTCAGTTCTTGCCATTAAGCAGCTCCCTTATATCTTATTGCCTTTGGTTCGGTCCCACTGTTTGACAGATGCTGTTTAGTGTCTCACCACAATTTCACATTGTCCATAATCCCATTACAGAGCCAAACCAACTTGATTGGATTTTCTATATAAACAGAAAAAAATTCAAACCTAAGTCAACTTCTGACTTGGAAAGAAACACCCTGATAAGAAAACAGAAGTTACTAGACTCATTATGCAGGAAGTTGATACATTAAGTGCTATCAAGACAGCAGCAGAATAGGGAGGCAGCAGCAGAAACCAAATGCAACAGTTTACTACTGTGTTTAAGTGCTTTCTGGGAAAATCATATCATCCTGAGCAGATTTCAGCTGCTCTCACATAGCCAATGACAAGAACTCCATAATGTACAGTCAGAGCTGGGCTAACCCTGTCATAATTCGTGTTACATGAGGCTGGCAAAGGGCAATATCTGAGAAAACCCTCCTGAGAGATTTAACATTTCTCACCCTCTTTCCCTACTTCCTTTTCCCACTTTTTTCATTAGTTACACCTGTAAATTGAAGGCATTAATACAGAAGGAAGAGGAACCATTTCTCCAGTGAAACTTTATCTGTTTCTGACTGTGTCTTTTAACAAACATGAATCATTTACTAACAATACAATGTCCAACTGCTGAGTTACTTCAAGCAAACAGCTTGTGCAACAGCTAAAGCAGTTAATAGCCAAGTCAAAGGAAATATTGATTTCTGTGAGTTTGCCTCAAACATACTAAATAGCCTTTAATTTTTTAAGGTAGATTAATAAAACCCACCATACTGTTGAGTTTCTAGTTTTCATCCTATTTTTTATATTAGAAAAAAAGTACAGCTGGCTTTCCATATGTTTCAGTGAAGATTTAACCACAACTACAACCTTCAGGCCTCCAAAAAGAGGAAGGTACTCATCCTCTTACTGAAACACAATGGCTAAATTTCCCAAGATTGTTTATAGTCTTGACTGTTAAATGTACCCAAAGCCAAGCAGCACCACAGCCCAAAGCAGAGTCTTACACAATCCTCACCCACACCCTGTAGGCCCTTTACTGAGCTTCATGAACACTGACATTAGGCAAAAGCACGTAAGGGATACCTGGAATGCAATACTCTGCTCCATGCCCTTTGCAAGATCTAACTCATCTTCCTCTCTACAAAAGAGGGAAGAGAAGAAAAAAAATACCACCAAAATCTCTAAAAATTTAAGGTATGTATTGAAGGATTGGGTAGCATTATTCACACACATTTTCTTCTGTTTTTTTAGTAAGAGCTGTAAAAATTTCTCCCGTAAGTAGTGCAGCAAACATTACAGCCACTCAGCACTTCGAAGGAGCAATTAAAGTAAGTTTTTTCAAGACTCTGCTCACACAGATGCATGAACATCCATAATACACAGGCACAACTAGAGGGGAAAGGGCCACGGACAGAAATAGCTTTACCTCAGTGAAGTTGATCTTCTCCCCGCTGAACATGCGCTCTCTGGCCCCTTCCACACCCCTGGACTTGGCCTGAGAAATGCAAGTACAGATTCCTCTTAAAAATAGCAGGAAGTCAACATGCACTACTAGTCCTGCTACATCAAAGACTATGAGCATTTAACACAAGACAGTAAAACAAAAAGTACATTAGATTAAAAGACCCACTAGAATCTAGATAAAAGAACTGATTCTCCCATTTTAAAGCAAGTATTTTTATTCTGTTTGTCTCCTCAAGAGGTTACAGAGTAACATGTGCTGAAAGACCAAGATGCAATGAATTCATATTAATTTCTCAGTTTCATGTTGTCACGCTGCCACAGGATTCATTAATGATTCTTTGCACCAGCTTAGAGTTTATTTTTTTTAAACTGAAGGGCAGCAACAGTAATTTTGCTATGGCTACTTTGCTAATTCTTCCCTTTTTAAAAATCTGAGTCCTATATATTTAAGCCTTTGGCTGAACCAACACTTACAGAAGGAAGGGTTGTAAATATGGACACCCTACTGAATTGAAATTAGTGATACAGACTTCTTTCTTAAAATAGATCCAACTGCAAATGAATCTCAAAAGTAAGACTGCATGACATATGAAATATTGTTTCAATGGCAGGTATAGAAGCCATGGCCTTCTCTTGCAATTTTATAGGAATCTCTTCTTTTACTGCAGATCTCAATAACAGAGCTACATGCCAGCTGGAATTTATACTGACAAACATCTGTTCAGAGAGCACAAGGAACAGCTCTGCACATTGAAAAATGGCCTTGTAACTTGGGGCTAGGTGACAATGCAAGAATCTGAACAGCACCAAGATTTGTACCCAGATGCCTTTTAACTTCCACAGTCTCTCAGAGCCAGAGCTAATGAACATAAGCCATGCAAGAACAGTGAGCTGCAGGCAAAACTTCACTTTTCTAAAAAGCTGTTTGGTTTATTAATGCAACATTTAAATAGTTACCAGTTCCATCAGCATTTTCATCACGTCTTCTGTAACGAGGTTCTTGGAGTAATCCAGTAAGATATCCCCATGGTCAGTGTTCAGAGTCAAGCTGTCAAAACCAACAGGCTGTTTAATTGCACCTTCCTGAACAGGGTTCCTCTACATATTACACAACGGGAACCCTAATTACAGAGTTAGTAAAGATGATGTAAGTGACCAATCTGCCCAACAAGTTTCAAGAAATGACTTACCAGTGTGTTCTTTTTATTGAAGACCATGTTTTTCAACACGCTGAATTAGTGTCCACTTTCTGCTTGTGAAAATCCACATACAATGAAGTCTGTTTGATGTGTAGTTGGACAATCACATTCTGTTCTCACTGAGCCACCAGCATTCCCCAGCAATAATTAGCTTTTTCCTAATGTTTCATCAATAAGGAGCTTATCACTATCTTCTGCTGCTGAAAAATTAACCTGTCTTCCTACATATCCTTTTAAAAATACAGTCAGTCATTCTTTCATACAGACTTGAGACAGCCTAATTTAAAAATCTATACAACTTAATGTACAGAAACATTCTGTCGACTACTGTGCAGAATTAAACCCCATTTGCACATGGTTTAGTCTCACAGTCCTCACTGACTCAGTGGAAGTCTCCAAATTACTCAATTAATCATCTGCAAGCTACAGCCTAAAAGTTTAGAATACAAGCACATATATATATAAATATATATATCATATCTGAAATGAAACACAGAAATGGCAGTCCAGTAGAAACCAAGTGAGCCTGTTTGTATCCTTGTGTCTGTGTGAGTTCTACAGTTCCTCTAGTCCTTTACAACACTGGGTTTTTACCCATTTCTGCTTTGCACTATTTTCCAACCAAATATGTACATTCATTCTAACTGAGGAACTGAGTTCAGTCACCAATTCACCCTTCTATAAAAGCACATCTTGCTCTCCCTGTTGCTCACACACTCCCCACAGGAGATTGCAGCCATCTCGAGTCTCAGTGTTTCTGCCTTGGTCATTGCCTCCCCTGCTTTTTCTTTCTCAATACCTGAGCACAGAAACATGCACTGTTATTTTAGTCACCACTAAAGAGCCTTCCCAGGGACAAGCCATGGCACAGTTGTTATTCCAAGCATACATAACGTGACAGAGCAGGCAAGACTCTGCAGAGGAAGGATGGAGCTGAACTGAGTTACAGGAATTACAGCAAGGCCTAAACATTTTAGTGGTTTTATTAACTTCAGGAAAAGCACAGTAACATCTTTTTGGTCTTCAAATACAGGAGGCACTAACTAAGGGAAGGAAGGTCTCTTCAAGCACAGTCTTAGAGCCGTGTTTCTTTTATAAGCAAGAACACAGGCAAGCAGGGAAAACCAGTATCAGTGCTGTTAATCACCTTCTCTTCAGTGGGTTGCAAACAGTAATCCTGAAATCCAGACCATCCAGCACAAGGATACCTGGAATATGGCTGGCTAAGGGAAGGACTGTGACTTCTCACCTGCCAAAATTGCCATTCATTGATACAGTACAGAGGAAAAATAAGAACGAGTCTTCAAAATCTGATGCAATTTATTTACAGACTCATCTCAGACTTGAACACATTTCACTAATGATACAGCAAGGCCATTAGTCTAATAACATTTCTTCTGTTTAGAGAAGTAGAACTCCTAAAATTCTCCTTCTACATTAAACTGTAGATGATAGTCTATCCCAGTGTTCTACTCCCCAAAGAAAAGATCAAGATTTCACATTTGTTTACCTGACATATCTTACATCTACAATTCATTATTTTACTTGTATGAATTAAAAAAAAAAATACTCAATCTCACTAGACCTAGAAGGCAAAATATCCCATGAAGTGTGGCTGGATTCAAGTCACTGCTCGTTTGAAGCAACTGCAGAAAGGTGCCACCCAAGACATTTCCTGCAAAAACAAAGCAATGGCCACCAGACCGAGCTTCCCACGCACCAGGTGGAACACACAGCCCCCAGTGTAATCCCCTGCTAGGCCCTTACACCAAGGGACCCACCCTTTATGTCGAGCAGCTCAGCCGTGTTCTCTGCCCAGCTGTGCCCTCTGCACTGCAGCAGCTCAGGGCAGTGCTGCCCAGGGGGACAGGAGCCCTGGCACGTAAGCCACGGGCACCCCGCAGTGCTGCAGCCCTTCAGCAGCAGCTCACCTGCAGCACCTCGGGGATTTTATCTCCCACCACGTTTTCCATTTAGATGGGAGGCTCCTTCTGATCCTTCATCATGGACAAGCCAAGCAGCAGGAGTGCAATTCCAATGTAATTCCTTTATACCTTGTAATAGTTATTTGCATCAGCACTACCTTAATCAGCAGCCAGGTCTCTATTACCTGCTGAGTTTTATGATGGCTGCATCATATCACTTCTAACCCCTTCAAAACTAGTAGTTTCCAGTGAACAACCCACGTTGTTAAGACCCCCTGTTCCTACCAGACCATACCTTCCCACCTTGGGCAGCAAAGAAAGCCAAAGATGTATCTTACAGGTGTGACTACACTCCTAATCAGGAAAATAGGATATACGAGTTATGAGGTAGAAAAAAGGACCAAAGGATCTTCTATCTAAATTCTGCAGGACGCTATCAGTGAGTGTAGGGTTCTTACAATAACATTAAATAGATACCTATGCTCAAAGATACAATATTCAGATTAAAAGTTATTCACACCAGTCTGAAATTCCTCCAGAACCAGTATCAGGAAGCCCTTTCACATGGGTATAAGTTTCTCTTTTCCTTCTAAAGGAAGAGAGACAGTCAGTGATTTTATGATAATACCTACAGAGCTAACAGATATATTCATAAAGCTTAATTGCACATGAGTAGAGAGGTGCAAACTGCAGAGGATCAAAACCTCCAGGCTACTTGGGTTTTGAAGAGATGTTAACTACCCTCATCCTGCTGGGCTGGCTCAGAGTGGCCATTGGTACACAAGCAAACCTGTCCAACACAGGCCATCAGCTCTGCAACTGTACTTTGCCATAAGAAAGTTCTCCTAGTCTAGAACACGGAGGTTTATCAGGACTGAAATAATTACAAGAAAGGATTACAAGAGATGACATAAACCTTTAACACTTGAACTGTTTCCCCTACTTATGGGAAGTACAAAGGGACATGGATTTGGGAATCTATTTGAAATAGATAACCCTGGTAAAGAACATTTCACCAAGAAAACCCTGGAGAAACCAGAACTAGCTCTATTAGTGAAGAGTTGGTAGATTTCTATAAGATAATACTGACAAATTTCTTCAACAGCATGAGAAGTTGTAACATCATCACTGTTAGAAGAGCCAGATGAAGCCAATACTCCAAAAATTTAGCATACCTTTTCCATCAATGCAAAGGACATCTTAGCTCTTGTATATTGGTATGCAGGACTTCACATGCACTGTTTAATTACAATTTAAGAACTTTCTAAGGAGACCAAAAGGGGAAAAAAAAATCGCTTCACTTAGGACACTAATGAAAAGCCTGATGCGTGCAACAAGTCTTAGCGCAGCACTCAAGAACGGCGGGTCATTTTATCACCCAGGCTCACTCTAAAATTCAGGTCTGGGATGCATCTACATAGCATTACACTTCATACGGCTGCTCTAGTGCCACAGTGTGACCGCACACGTGCCTTCTCAGCACGGCCCCAGCGCTCACGGCGAGTGCCCCTTCACAAGATGAAGGCGCCGAACGTTATCACGATGCTCCCACTTGTTACCCCCTCCTCCATCACCGCCGCAGCGCACTTCTGTAGGAGCGATGGCGGGAGGGCTGACCCTGCCCCGCAGCCCGGGCAGGGCTGGCGGCCGTGTCGCGGAGCGTGTCGTGACTAAGCGGGCGCGGGCGGGAGTGCGGCTGTGCGAGCGGCGGGCGCTGTGCTGCCCGGCACGTACCGCCCGCAAGGATGAGTCAAGGGCAGGCGGCGCGGCCGCCCCTCGGGGCTGCGGGAACACCCCCCGCCCACCGGCCCGGACCGCACCGCCATCGGCCGCCCGGGCACCGCTCCGGGCACAGCGGGCGGGGCCGCGGCACCGGCCCCCGGGGCCCACTGCCCGCCCGGGCGGAGCGGGGCCGGAGGACGCGCCGCTCCCACCCCGGCGGGGCCCGGACCCGCGGCACAGCCCGGCGGGGGGCGAGGGCGGGCAGGGACCGGCCCTTCCCCGGCCCCGACCGGCCCTTCCCCGGCCCCGACCGGCCCTTCCCCGGCCCCGACCGGCCCTTCCCCGGCCCCGACCGGCCCTTCCCCGGCCCCGGGCCTCGCATGCGGCACCGCCCGGGCCTCACCTGAATTTCTGGAAGCGATCCTTATCGGCCTCGAAGAGCTGCCGCAGGACCAGCTTGGAGGCGTTCGCCTTGTGCCACTCCAGCAGCTTCTTGAACTGGGGGTCTGCGGACAGCGCCATGTCGGCGGGATGGGCCGGGCAGGGCGGGCTGGCCAAGCACAGGGAGCGGAGCTGCCGCCGCCGCTTCCGCTCTTATAGCGGCTGATCGGCCTCCTGCGGCCGCCCCGCCCCGCCCCGCCCGGCCCGGCCCCCTCACTCCCTCCCTCCCTCCGCGGGGGGATCCCCTCGGCCGCCAGACGGGAGGGAGGAGCGACCGCGGGGCCGTGAGGGGGCGAGGCGGCGAGGCGGCGGCAGGAGCTGGAGCTGGAGCTGGAGCTGGAGCCGGAGCTGGAGCCGCAGCCGCAGCCGCCCGCCTGCCTCGGCCCCCTCAGCGTTCGCAGCGGCCCCGGGGCTGCGGAGCCCTCAGGGTTGTACCCCCGGTGTGGGGGAACGCGGTGTCCGCGGCGCAGGGGCCGCGGTCTGTGCCGGGCCCTGCTCGTGCGGGGCTCGGTTACAAACGCTGCCCCCTCCCGGTATCGCTACCCCGGGGCGGACACGGCCGGGCCTGCAGGGCAGCGCTCGGGGGCGGCCCCAGCACCCGCCTCGGGCGGGGCCGTCGGGCACCCGCTGCACCTCCAGGGCAGGGGGGCTGCCCTCATCCCTTCGTCCCCGCCCATCTCCCTGTGTGCCCCATCCCTGCCCATCTCCCTCTGTGTGCCCTCATCCATTCCTACTGTCCTGTGTGCCCCATCCCTGCCCATCTCCCTGGGTGCCCTCATCCATTCCTGCTGTCCTGTGTGCCCCATCCCTGCCCATCTCCCTCTGTGTGCCCTCATCCATTCCTACTGTCCTGGGTGCCCTCATCCATTCCTGCTGTCCTGTGTGCCCCATCCCTGCCCATCTCCCTGTGTGCCCCATCCCTGCCCATCTCCCTGGGTGCCCCATCCCTGCCCATCTCCCTGGGTGCCCTCATCCATTCCTGCTGTCCTGTGTGCCCCATCCCTGCCCCCCTCACCCTGCCGAGCCCTGGGCAGGCCGGCACAGGCAGGGCAGCAGCTGTGCCATCCTTCGGGGGCACAGAGCTGTTTGGGCATAAAGCAGACTGTTATTCAAACATGGGTGTGGAAAGGAGCATGTCAAATTCCAGAGACTGCGCTCAGCAGCTTAGGGGAGTAAATCCCAGTGAAGTCATGTTTTAAGCACCTAAACCCCTTTATGGATCTGGGCCTGAACCAGAGTCACAGAGTGTGAACTTGACTCAGATCACGGAAATCAAAGCTCCACTCTTAAGCTGCAGAATCAGCATCTTGTTCCTTGTGCAAAACAGAAAGCATTTCATAATTGATCCTTAACAAAGGCCTTTCCACACCTCACTCGTTTCTATGGTTTGCCTTTTCAGACTTAAAATAACTGTGTAGTAGGCCAAAGCCTTTTTCTTTAACAAAGTAAGTCCTAATCACTTGATACATTTTCCTTTTTTTTTTTTTTCCTACATTTTTGGAGGCCACTCTCAGCCAGGCCGGTCATAGGTTTGGGCAATTTCTAGAACAGAAAGCCCCTTCTCTCATGCCACCCAAATCTACCTGGTCATTCCCAACTGGATGTGGTTCCCTGCACACCTTCAGGGAAGGCAGGAAAATGAAACGACAAGTAAAAATGGAACTATGGAGTTGATTCCATATAGGAGCACACAAGTGCCCAGTAAGCCTTTATGAAAAAGTTTGGGTCATTGTGCACACTGACATGTCAGCTTTACACATTCTCCTTCCTTTTCAAGGCCTTTAGGATCAAACCCTCAATAATCCTAGATTTGTGTTCATAGTCTGGACCTGTAACCCAGGATGTGAAGTTCTTTGGCTTAAAAATTATCTCCTGTTAGAGAGAACAAATATCCTTTTTTAAAATGTTAACCTTGCTGACAGCATTTGATAGTCAGCCATGAAATGCTCCTGACTCACCTGATTTTTCTCAAATCAGGGGAAATGGATTTCATTAAAATCTTACCACATCCCTACCAAACCCAGGGATCCCTTCCCCACATTTTTCCCTGAGTTTCTCTGCTGTCATTAGCAGTAATCACCGTTCTCAGAGCACCTTCACCTCTTCCCACTGCTCAGCTTCAAGCTACAGCTCTGCCACGTGTACAGACTTACACTCACCTCTCTTGCAGGTCCTCCCAGTGTTCCTGGTGTTTTCTTAAATGGTGATTATGCCTCAATTTTGCTTCAACTTCTCCACATTTATTATTTCAAAATTGGCAATTCCTGCCTTTCACTGAAAAACTTGGGTAGTACCCGAGCTGTTACTCTCTTCACATTCAGGATTTCATGGCCCTGCTGAACGGCCCTTCAATGATTCCTTTCTTAAATCCTCATTCATTACTAAACTTCTCTTTCCAAGACACCTCACTTTTCCACTTTCTTTCCAAACTACAGAACCACATTATAGCTCTGCAGCTTCTTACTGCTCTGATCGTGTGACTCATGAATCTCGTAATTGTTCTTTTCCTTGTCACAGAACATCTGAATCCCATGGCCCTGTGCAGCACAGCTGCCCAACTGTACCTCAGTCCAAGCTCCAGTTCAATTACAACTGAGACACAGGTCTCAATTTTGATTCCCCTTCCCTGTCTCATTTTATCATAGTCCTTGCACTGTTTGAATTGTCTTGAAATCCTCCAGATCCTAAACCTTGAAGATCTTCACATTTACCTGAAGCAACCCCGAAGTCAGCAGGACACATCACAAATCTATAAGCATTCTTCTCATGCTTCTCATTGTGTCTGTGCAAGAATGTATAGGCTCAGGTAATCAATAAGGTGATCAATAATGTATTGATTCTAGTTCACAGTAGGGACAAACTGTGACTGTAACATCACTGCCTTGCTACCAATTCTGCTTTCTAGGACACTGATTTGGTTACCCATAACTAACGTGCTTGCTGCTCACATAACATCAATTGCATTTACTTCCTTTCGTAACACTTTATCCTAAGATTTTGAGATGTTCTCTCTCATTTCATGAACCTTAAATTACACAAGTTATCTACCATTCATATTTTCTTTCCTTGGTCTGCTTCCTTGGTAGCAGCACTTTCTTACTTCCTCTCTTCTTTCCCTGGAATGCTCAGAGTCCTAGAGTTCAAACTGTTCCTGCAGCAGACTATGCAAATTTTACAACAGATGAGCTATATCCAGGCCGGATGAAATATATCCTGGTTCTCATTTTTAAAGAGCACAGGACAAGGTTGTTAGCTGTTGCAGGAGTTGCTTGTCTCTCCATCAGCTGTGCAACAGCTGAGCATTACAGGGACAGCGAGGCCTTGTCCCCAGTGAAAGGAACAATTGATTCACTGCAGAGGGGAGAAGGAAGATTTGGACCTGGGGAGTCAGCAGTTGAACCAGCTGTTTCTTTGGCAGCTCAGAGCTGTCAGACCAGTTCCCCTCAGGAAGAATTCTAAGGCAGCTCTAATGCAGATGGAAGAGACAATGTGAAGTCAAGGCAAACCCTTCCCTAAGGGAGGGCAGGCAGGATGGACACAGCAGTGCCTCAGCTCCTGCACAACAACCCCCAAAACACATTCCCAGTGCCAAAGGCCAAAGGCTGTCACAGCGAGGGATAGCCCCCTTTGGGGTGAGAAAGGGCATTTCAGTGAAGGATATCCTGTGATTGATGGGGTCCATTCTGGGAGCAGTGGGGTACAATGGTGGATTTCTCATCTCACAAATGCCAGCCTCCATTAACAACAGCTGCACAATGACCTACTTAGAAAAAAGACAAGTGAAAATTCCATTTTGGAAGACAGCTGCCAAGAAATTAATATTTCCAAATTAATGTGGAGAGCCTGAATGCTACTGCCTCAGGCACTTATGCCAGAAAGGTTAAGTGGTACATTTAATAGATAATCTCTATGATTAATTTATCAGAAAGAACCAAGTGGCTAATTTCCCCTAATTGAAATTTTGTGGCATGACAAAAAATTTTCATATATAATTCCACTTCCATTTAAATCCATTGTACTAACTTATTATATGAAACCAAACAAAACTACAGTCTTGAATCCTGCTTTCATTTTCCACTAAGGAAACGAATCCCTTGTGTGGCCACAAAGAAATTAGTAGAATGGATTTCCCTGAGGACTGATAATAAAAAAAGGGATCAGACTTTCAAATCCAGTCCCAGGTTTCAAAGACAAAAAAGGGGCCAGATTTACAGAGCTTCACAGATTTGGGTTTAGCAGGGGGACAAACCTGAGTGCGAGGTCACTATGGGGATCTGGGTGGACTAGAGCTCACTTGGAGCAGCACTTTGGGGGATAAAAGCCCAGAGCAACCTGAGGGCAGGTGACTGTGTCAGTGCACCAACTCTGAAATACCTGAGCTGACTGCCTACATCTACTTATTTAAGTATTTCTAATAAATTAAGTGTCCTACGTTTTTAAGAGCGGGATGGCTTGCAAGGAGAGGTCAATTTTTTTATTCAGACTGGCCACATACAAATTCTTCTTGAGATGTGGCACAGAAAGAGCAAACTTTTTGCTAAGGATAGACAGGAAGAAATTGCTCTGGATTTAACTTTGCTAAGTAAATCAGTTAAACAATTTGAGGGGGAAAAAACAGGGTACCTGGCATCTGCAACAGTGGAGCAAACTTGAAGGGGAGAAGTAATACAGGTCTTATACAGAACAGAGAAGAGCACCTACCATTTCTTTTGGGCCATGAGGTGGAACGTGTGTGGAAAATGCCCAGGTATTGTAAAATCAGTGTCGCCATTATATCCGTGTTTTTCCTGCCCTGTCATTTTTGTTCCTGGGCTTGCCTTTTCAAAATATTTTTCAAGTCTCTCTTGATGGTCAGGTCAGCAATCACAGGTGATGCTCACTTTGGTTAAGGCTCCCACTGCTAATTCTTTGTGTGCTGGGTTGCTTGTCTATGGGAATTAATTCCTGTGTGCAGCAATTGTTTGATTCTAGTGACCGTGTGGTTCATATAGTCCAAAGTCTAATGAACTTTGGTTCATTAGACAAAACAAAATTTCAGCACGTGCAGGTTTAGGAAATGTGGATATTGATGGATCCTGTGCAGATCCACACCTTGAACCCACTCTACAGATACCTAGCAGTCCTAAACTGCTGCAGGACACCTCAGTGTGGCAGCGCTGAGAAAGTGCCCCCCTGCGCGGCTGTCTGAGGGCTCCTGCTGAGTCACCGGGGGGACTCCACACGCCCCATCCCAGGTCTTGCACCACAGCTTTTGTACCAAAGAGCGCAGCTGTCGGCTGTGTTCCTGATACGTGAACATGTCTTGGCTAGAAAGTACCGCTGGGTTTTTATGTGTCGCAGGTTTCACAGGTTTTAAAACTCGCGCAGAAGAATTCTGCAGGTTGCACACCCTTCCCTTTCCCCGCGGATGGGTGCGGGGATTTGTAAAAATTCCTGCCCGGTCTCGGCAGGCTTTGCCCTGGAGGCAGCCTGGGGCTGGAGGAGGGTGTGAGCCATGGGAGCAGAGCTGGAGCCCCAGGCCCGCGGTCCGGCCCAGCAGCGCCTGAAACGGGAGCTGCCAACGGGAATCGGCCACTGCGAAGCGGTGCGGGAGCACACGAGTGCGGAGTGCGGGATGCGGGAGTGCGGGAATGCAGAGGTGCGGGATGCGGGCTGCGGGAATGCAGAGGTGCGGGATGCGGGCTGCGGGAATGCAGAGGTGAGGGAGTGCGGGCTGCGGGAATGCAGAGGTGCGGGAGTGCGGGAGAGCAGAGGTGCGGGCTGCGGGAGTGCGGGAATGCAGAGGTGCGGGAGTGTGGGATGCGGGAATGCAGAGGTGCGGACTGCGGGAGTGCGGGAATGCAGAGGTGAGGGATGCAGGAATGCAGAGGTGCGGGCTGCGGGAGTGCGGGAATGCAGAGGTGAGGGATGCAGGAATGCAGAGGTGCGGGCTGCGGGAGTGCGGGTTGCCGGGAGTGCGGGCTGCCGGGGGCGCGGCAGCGCGGTGCCGATGGTGCCGCTGGTGCCGCTGGTGCCGCTGCTTTGCCGGTCGCGGCCGAGAGGTGGCGGCCCCGCACCGAGGATTGGCCTCCTGCGGGAGGGCCCGGGGCCCGTCCGGCCCCGGCCTGTCCTGCCCTACACTGCCTTGTCCTCGTCCCTCCCTACACCTTGCCTTGTACTTCCCTGCCCTGCCCTGTCCCCGTCCTGTCCTTCCCCACACCTGCCCTGCCCCTGCCCCGGGAGTTGCCCGACGGTCCCGAGCAGGAACCCGGAACATCCCGGCTCTGCTGTTCGCCCCCGGGACGGTGCTTTGGCTCCAGCTTTCTGAAAAAAATATATTTAAGGTGATGCAAACCTTTACCTTTCTGCAGAAGAGCCAACAGTGTCTCTGTTCTTTCCTTGAACATCCTTGAACATTCCTCAAATCTTCAAATCCTTAGAGCACTGCCTGGCTTCTTAGCTATCAAATTTGGGCTCCCAAATATCCAGGCTGCATTAACATCCTGCTTTGGGTACTACTGCAGTTGTTCAGTCTCTCCCAAAGTTGTTCCTGCTCCTTTTGGGCTAGCTTGATGGGAGATCCATGGAGTTCACTAGTGCAGGAGCAGTTAACATCTCTGTAAATGCCTGACAGGGAATACACATGGGAGGGAACCCCAATCTCATTCTTCCTGAAGAACCCAGTATTTCCATGCTTCAGCTACCAGCCCACAAGATGAGTGCAACGCTAATACTTTACATCAATGGTAATGAGTTAATTAACATTTCTTAAGGTCCTGAAACCTCAGATTAATAGTGCTCTGGAGTATAAAGACATAATATTATTTCATTGAGCATTTGTCATTTAAAAAGCTCTACGCCTAAAGCTTTAATCAAACTCTGTAGGATGAGAGCAATTTCCTATTTGTCACACTTGGGTCTCTGGTCTCTGCTAAGATGCATGTGTAGTTAAACCACAGATTTCCTTGGAGAGAAGCAAGGGTACTGCTGTTTATATGGTCAAGGAAGGCAAATCCAACAGCAGAATCCTACACTTGAGAGAGGTCTATAACTCTTGTAAGAGCTATTTTTAGAAGATGCATTTCGTGAATTTACAAATTGTGATATTATATCACTTCTATTAGCACAGAAACGTATCTCCTCTTCAGTTGTTTTGCTAAAGCTCCCAAGTCTTAATGTCTCTAAAATATCCTTTTTTCTAACAAAGACTGCTATTTTTTTTAGATGAAACAATTACTGGCTACCAGATTTAAATCTGTTTTGGCAGCATAGGAATACATTCATCTGGGATACAACTCCTCTCTACACAATGGATTTTAACCACTATGTAGGAAATAAATTTACAATTTACCCTTATGTTATGTCAGAAAGCAAGGGTATTGTTTGAATAATAAGCAAACAACCATGAATTTTCAGTAATGTCCCCTGCTACACAAGTCAGAGCTTTTAATGGTGGTCAAGAAGACTTACTTCACTAGAACAAAATGACTTCAGATATGTATGTGTGACTGGAGACTAAAATTTCATGGTCAATTAGCAATTGTGGCACAGACATTAATACAGGAAATGCTGAGACCTCAACAACTCCAACAGCAGCAAGGCAGGCCCAGCAAGAGCTGCTGAGAAGCTGCAGTGACACTGTGGAGCATCAGGGTGCTCACCTGCACTCCAGAGAGTGTCTGTGCAGAAATCCTTCTCTTTTCCAAAAAAACCCAACATACAGCAGGAGTTTTTCATTCCAGCCCCATCCTATGGCTCAGCACAGTGCCAAGCAGTGAGGGTGGGAATGCTCCTTCCCAGGGCAGCCTGGATGGCTCCCTGCAATCACCCCCCTGAACAGAACACTCTGAGCACACCCGTCCTCCTCCTGGGTCCTGGCAGGCCAGCTGTGTGCAGAAGGCTTTCTTTGTGTAATCAGCACTGATCACACAATTCAGGTAAATTCCTTCACAAGTATTTTTAGACATTACACACAAACTCCACCTCTTGCAATTCACAAGCAGAGAGGTTGAAATAAGATTTTTACTCTGGAAGGTGTTTGGGAGAAAAGCAATGGGGCTTCCTCTGATTTTTATACCATGTTGGTTTTACAATTTCAATACAGATCTCTCTATTTACTAGTTGTCAGCCTGGCCCATTGACTATTAAAAGTTACTATTGCTGACTTCAATATGAAAATTAATAGAAATTCAGGAAGCACAATCAATGATTCTGCTCCTGCTGCAATGGCCAGGAAGCTGACCCTGCCCTACCTGCATTAGTGGTGTCACAGGGGCAACACGAACCAGCAGGAAAAGCACTAGATCTTTTTGTCATATAGAGGGATAGCAAAGTTGTTAAATTACGTGTCCCCTTTGCCTGTATTCACAGTAAGAGCACGTGCCAAGTTCCCAGAGGAATTCCTTGCCCAAGCCTGGTTTGCAGGTCTGTGATCCAGCCCTCCTGGTCTCTTGTTTTCCCAAGGGGAGGCCATCAGCTAGGGAAATTCTGCTGAAAACAATGGGAAATTCATTTTGATGTTAATTGAATTATGTCAGTTCCCATAACTATTACTTTTTCAGGTAATTGGTATATTTATTATCCGTTGTGTTAGCATTAAATATTAATTATTATAATTATGTGTAATTATATACATATTACACACAGTACTTATTTTGCACATATACCATATAATAGAGAGTAAAGGTCTTAAAACACCATATTGAGATAAAATGCTACATCTTTCCTGAATAAAAGTACTTTTCTCAATGGAAATGGTTTAATACAGACATTTAAGTTACTTTAGTTTCTAGAAAAATAACTTTTTTGCAGTCATAGGGCCTGATCTCCTCCTGTTAAATTTAACACAAAGATTGCTGCTCATCTTCAAAGCAGCACAACTGAGCTCTTGGAATGTATTCCTTAACATACACCTAATGTTCCTCATGGCTGCAGTGCATAGTGCACGTGTGAGGATTAGGAATCTGCAGTATCAAGTAGGAGGTGACTGTAGCTGTTTGGATCATGTGCATACTAATTCCAACTGCTGGCACATTCCCTGGGTGGGAGATTTCGCACACAAGGCGAGTCCCCAATGGGAGGCAAAGGCAGCTTTAAAGTGTTACCCACGTGCAGTTCTTGGCAGGTGACCCACTAAAGCAGAGTTTTGAGCCTTGTGCCTTGCACTGCTGTCATTCTGGGACTAGTTTCCTGCTGGGAATGTAACCCCCATCACGGGAGTAAGCAGGGATGTGCCACTGCATCTGCTACAAAGCTGCCTAAAAATACCCCCCAAGTGGACAATGCCATGTGGTGTTCTAGGGACACAAACCAGGCTGTCAGCAAAGATTAATGATTGTTCAGCTACATGCCAAGCACATCTCAGAGTCTTAAAAACCCACAAACAATCATTTGATATTCTGTTATACATGTAATCTCTCAAGATTTATTATCATTGCTATTTAACGAATTTGCATCAGTGGAAGCATAATAAGAACATCTCATCCAAGTTTACATTGTAAGAAACGAGCCCATCTTGCAGCTTGTTTCAGTTTAAGGAAGTTCTCTGGAAATGCAGATTTTGTTCTAGAAGATGCTTCCCTTCAGGCTGACATCTTTCCCTGTGCAGATCAGATGAGCCTGATTCTTTTGCCAGCATCTCTCCTTAAAATCCCAGTTCTGCAGACTGAATCTTTCAACAAGAGCTACATGTTACTGTTCTCTCTACAGATGCTGTTTGAAATACCTGCCTGTATTTTCTTGCTCGTGTCTATTATCAGACTCCTTGAATTTAAAAGGTATGGTCAGAGGGCTGTCATGGTTTGAGATAGTCCCAAAATCCAATTCCCTAGCTCCATCCCCCTCCCACATCTCAACCTAATGTGAGATGGGTTTTTCCAGACAAATTACTACAATGCAAATAAGTGCAGGTTCTTAAATCACAGACACAACTTTGTACCTCATCCTTCGTGGTGCCATCCAATTTGCAGAGGGTAAACTCTCCAGATCTTTGCATTTTTGAGGTTTTCAAATTCCTATTGAATAGGATTTTGAAGATATTTACAAATATTATTATTAATTCATAAATTGCTGACCTTGAAGTCCTACCTTTATTTTATGTAAAATGGGAGTGTGATTAGACACAGAATGGAATCATAGTAACTGCAGGTCCTGGGCCTTCAATGAGAGCTGTGTGTAAATGGATCTCAATGTAAGATCAGCACCATGATTTTTTAAAAATCATTCAGAAAAAAACACGACTGAAGCTAATGGGCTTTAAATATATTTTGTTACTGTTACTGTATTTGTGGCTGAAAATCCCCAAATTACATGTACACCATGGTACAGCCAGAGGAAAGAGCTTTGCAAAGATTTCTGTTTATATATTTTGAGAAAAATGATTACAGACTCTTAAAAACATAGGTTATAAAACCACTACAGATTGAACTTCATTCTCATTATGTACTGTGCTGGTCTGCCAGTTCTGCACACACAGAAACCATGAGAGAGACTGTTCCAAAGTCTTATGAGCTTGTTTTTCTCAGGAAACCACCATTCCAAGAACTGTAAGATGAAGAAAAACATGAAGTTGCAATCAGAAGGCCTAAATTAGCAACTCTGAAGACTGTCAGTATGTTTTGTAATCCACAGGAGGAGAAAACCACAAGTGCTGTTAGGGACAAGTGTGTCTAATATCCAAATCTGACATTTCTGTAACCATCCATCACTGGGATCACCACCCATACACAGCCAAGAGTTTGTTATTTAACACAGGGGACAAGCTCACATGTTTGTGGGCAATTATTCCAGGAAACAGCAAATCATGTTACCTCAACAATTCCACAGATTCTTCTCTAGAAAAAATATTGAGTAGATTGGGGGATACCTGTGCATGTTGCACATTTTAATTTAAGAACACAATAAGAAAAGTTTTTCACTATTTTTATGATTATCTACTGATTAGAGTTTTTATTTCCTACATGACTATACATTTCAATCTCTTTTACTCTCCTTTTTCTTTTGTGCTAAACCAAACATTTGCCAACTCCATCACCATGGCTGAAATAGTTTCCCATTAAAAAGGAACAAGAGCATCCTACTATTTATTGCCTTCTCATCTTCCAGGTTGGAATTACAATCATTCCTGAGATGTGCATACAGTGTGTTGACACTCAAGACAACTACGAAAGCTTAACTTTGCAAGATCTATATCATATAATTTCCTCACTGTAACTCTTGGAATTCCAAAAGAAAACCAACATATGCAAAACCCAACAACAGAAAACAACTTATACAGCCTAAGACCACTTTACTACTCCCTTATCTTTCAGTAACTGTTGGCTTGCTGTTGTGTGCCTAAAAGGATCCAAAATACACATATTTGAGTTATAGTATCTTGATCATCAGGTTGAACTGGAAAAAAGATGCACCTGTAGGTTCTGTTTATCTGCTTCTCTGTATTATTTAGCAGTGCACACACAGAGGGAACACCTTTCTTCCCCTCAAACCTCAGCTGTCCCACGCTGACAGATCCAACTCACAGCAGAGCTGCATAATTCACATGTGCACTTCTGCTGGGACAGAGGGTTTGTTTCCTGCCTCTCCCACCAGGGAGAACCGTGATCTCATAGTCTGATACAGACTTGGGAGCTTTGCCTACCTCCTTTTACAATGCTGCCATTGATTGGATGTCCTGCCAAAGGGCTGGAGCCACAGTTATCAATCTCAGCAAAGCCACACACCATTTACACCGAGAGATGAATCAGGATCCTGGGGGCCAAAGGACAGCAGAGAGGTTTGCGTGTGCCTCTGGAAACAAGAAACTGAGACAGGGTACAGAGAGCACCACTCACTGCTCACAGGTATTGAAAGGTGATGAAGGATCTAAATGCTGTGGAATGCCAGAGAAATAACCTCTGGTAGCCCCTAATCTTCAACTGAGGGATTTCTGGGCTGTAAAAAAGCCAACAGTAGAGTGAACCATAAACCCTGGGAGATCTGCTTCTGCATCCCTGGCACGTGTCCAGCAGTGCAGGATATTTGCACCCAATAACCCAGGCAGTTGTGCACCATTTCCACTGAGGAAGCTTAAAGAGCAAGCAAACAAACAAACAATTACTGGGCAGTGTATCAACAACTTTAGTTTAGTGAAGAGAGAGTGAGCTGCTCAAACCTGATGTCAGGTGTATCAAGGAGAACCCAGCCCAGGGGGTGGGCCACAATGGAAGCAAACCATACACACTCTTGGCAGCAGTTACCCAGAAAGTATGAAAGCACCAGGAGCTGACTAAACAAATCAGGAACCTGAAACCAGCCAGTGAGCTCAGCTATGCTGGTTTTCCTGCTGGAGCCAGAGGAAAGTGGTGCTCAGCCAACCAAGCACTGGGAGCTGCTCGGGTCCCTCGGAAAACACACCACCCTGGGCTGCCAAGCTTTAGTAGATAAGTGCCACTCTTCCCTGTCAACATCCTGAATATCTTCCCAAGCATAGGACAGACAGGTGGCCAAAGCTCCAGCATGGCCAAGGACTAGCTCATAGGCATCTCACATTTCATGATGTCACCAGGAGACCTGGCCTGCTTTGCACAGGACACTCAAAAGGCTCCGTGTGGAGGGGCACAGAAGAGTCATTTCTGAAGGAAGCTTTGTCAGTCTCATATCTTGTGGATTCCTGCCTTCCTGTAGGCCAGTAACTTCAGTCTCAATCTCAGGCATATACTGATATATGATACACAGTGAAATACTGACTATTTTTCAGGAATCAATGAAGAAACCCTAGAAAAAAGGTAGTTCAATACTAGTCAGGCCTGCAGGAGATCACAGCTTTACCCACTACACTTTGCTGTGTGTTACCAAGTAATTCAGCAAAGTTTTGTCCACCAGATACTGACTTACATGTTTCTCTGTTACCCATCTGTTCAACCTACTTTCGTAATTCCATGTCCTCCATTACAAAATTACCCCTTATTTGGCAGTTTCCTAAAATACAAAAAAATCTTTACAGGCAAAAGGTAGTGACAGTACCATTAAGGCAGTTGAAA